>NC_141135.1:72874880-73204047 GCF_053477565.2 Lygodium microphyllum
ACAACGGTCACCCTGAGATATCACGAGTGGAGCTTGATATCTCAACAGTACATAGTGGACAACTTGACTGAGAAGAAAAAGCATGATCTCATGAATCTCTTAAGGGAGTTCACTGATGTGTTTGTATGGTCTTTAGATGAATTGAAGGGAATAGATCGGAGTATCATGACTCATAATATTCCCATGACCCCCGACACAACACCAATCAAGCAAGGACCATATGCAATGAATCCTAAGCATGCACACATGGTAAATGAGGAGATTGATAAGCTATTGAAGGCAAGATTCATTTACAAGATAGAGCATATGAATTGGGTGTCACCCATAGTCATAGTCAAGAAAAAGAATGGGAAGATTTGAGTGTGTATAAACTATAAGAAGGTCAATGTAGCCACCACAAGACAATTACCCACTACCATACACAAAACATATGCTAGAGAGAGTGGCAAGAAAGGAAACCTATAACTTTCTGGATGGATTCTCATGCCATGACCAAGTGTAAGTCAGCCTATAACTTTTTGGATGGCTTCTCATACCATAACCAAGTGTATGTCCATTTAGATGACAGGCACAAGAAGACAACATTTGCCACCAAAAGGGCGGTGTTTGCCTACATAGTCATGCCATTTGGACTAACTAATGCTTTGACTACCTTCTAGTGCCTCATGTGTGTCATTTTCAAGAACATGCTCAAGAAATGGTTGGAAGTCTTTGTTGATGGCCCATGCATCCACACCCATTGGGAAGAGCACCTGGAAAAAATGTGAATAGTCTTTAAATGGTATCGAAAATATGGTCTCTCATTGAACGCCTTAAAGTGCCAGTTTTGGGTAAAGCATGGTTGCATCTTAGGGCACGTCATGTCAAAGAATGGGATAGCCACAAACTTTTCTAAAGTCAAGGTGATTATAGAACTTCCCCCTCCAACCAACTTCAAGGGAGTTCACTTCAAGGGAGTTCAATGTTTCTTAGGACACACAGGACACTACTGGCGATTTGTATTGAACTATGAATTGATTGCTAGACCTTTATACAAGCTACTAATAGTATTCGAGTGGACCCAAGAATGTCAACAAGCCTATGAAAGGCTTAAATAGTCTCTAACTTCAGCTTCTGTCTTAAGAGCCCCAGATTGATCCATCACCTTTCATGTGCACATTGATGCATCAAGATTTGCTATGGGAGTAGTGTTGTGCCAACTTGGTGAAAAAAACCTAGATTATCTAGTGAGTTTTGCTAGCAGACAACTCACTGAGATAGAAGTGAACTACTCCATGACGGAGAGAGAAGGGTTATCCATCGTGTTCAACATAAAGAAGTTCAAGCACTATCTTCTAGTGACACCCTTCACCTTCTTTGTGGACCATCAAAAATTTCTTTATCTTTTGAATAAACCTTCACAATGGGACACATTGCTTGATGGTTACTTCTACACTTGGAATTTGACTTCTCAGTAGTCGTACACAAGGGCAAACAACATTATATGATAGGTCATATGTCCCGCATACCCACATGAGAGGCCGTTGGACAAGGAATCAATGAGACCTATTAGATGCACAACTTTTTAAAATGAGGAGAATTATTTAGGGAAGACTTCACACCATATTGGGCGGATCATATAGTCCACATACTCAATAACGGACTACTAGAACAATTGATTGAGAAAGACAGATTAAAAAGACTAATCTTGAAGATCCAACCTTATGAGTTGGTTGTAGGACAATTTTATTGGGTGGGACAGGATGGACTTTTAAGGAGATTTGTTTGTGAACATGAAATGTATGAAGTTCACAAAGAAGCACATGGTGAGATAGCTGGGGGGAACTTCAGTGGGGACACTACTGCACACAAGGTACTCTAGTCCCAATTGTGGTGGTGGCCAATGTTATTCCGTGATGCAGCTAAGTTTGTAAAGCATTGCAATGATGAGTGCCAATAGACTCAAGTCCCTACACTTAAGAACAAAATGGAGTTGATCCTAGTGAATGCGCACCAACTGTTTGAGAAGTGGAACATTGATTTCATTGGCCCAGTCAACCTTGTAGCTCAATTCTCTTGAGCCAAATACATCATTGTTGCCATAGACTATCTCAACAAGTGGGCATAGAAGCTCAAGAAACTCACAAAAATGATGCAAAGACCACATCCAAGTTCGTTTGATCTCACAGTTTGGTTGCCCCATAAAGTTGGTTAGTGACCAAGGCACATACTTTATCAACAAAGTGATCACTCACTTGTTATCCACCTTCTTAATAATCTAGAGGAAGTCCTCTCCATACTATCCATACGTCAATGGTCACGTTGAATATACAAACACAAACTTGGTAGGTATTCTAATAAAAGTTAAGTCATCTCTACCTCCTCGTGTATTGACTGGGATAACAAGCTTATGGTAGCTTTATGGGCATATCAAATGACCTATAAAACAACCACATGACAAACTCCATTTAGGTTGACCTAAAAAACTGAAGCTATTTCACTAGTGGAATTCTTTGTTTCCAACTTTAGAATAGCAGGCCAAGAGATGTGGGAGGGCCAAGAAAGCTGGACAGATCATCTAGTGAAGCTCGAACACCTATCTGAGACCCGTCTCATTGCAATCCACACTCTAATTTGCGAAAAGGCACGCCATAAGAGTTGGTCTGACAAATATGTCAAGCAATGAGACATTGAGCAAGGAGATTTAATATTGCTATACTCTATCAAAGGACACAAGTAGAAAATGAAGTTTAGGGTTTGGGACCCCTCAAGGTTTGCAATGTTAGTAGAACGAGGAATGTGGAACTAGAAACCCTAAAAGGACAAGGTATAGGTTTCTTCAACGAAAGCCACATTAGAAAGTACTACCTCCCCATCACATCTACTTCATGAACCTCTGATGTGGTAGGCCCACTGTTGAATGTGAGGGTTGTGACCATCACAAAACTCGAGGATGTAGATGAGGAAGTAGTAGCACTAGCCTACCTGCAAATCACCATAACCTCCAAAAAGGTATACACCCTTGATGCAATAATTGACTAGGGAGTAGATGCCAATATCGTAATGCATGAACACTAGACTACCTTGGGTCAACCCCGATTGCAACCAACGAATGCAAACCTGAGCCCCTTTGGGGGGAAATCCTACACACTCTTGGGGAAATGCAAGATGTTGGTTTTTATCGAGACAGTTGAGAGTCGTCCCATCATTTTCTACGTGCTACCCAACAAGCAAGCTACTAGGAAGGAGACAGTGCTGGGAAGAGCATTCAAAAAACAAGTCACTGTAATGTAGACTACGACTTGTAGCACATCTACCTTGCCATCGGGCATGTTAGAATTGTCACATCTTTTAGCAAGGGCACGACGATTGTCCCAAAACCTATAGTGCCACCAATAGCTAAACCTAGTGTCCACCCCCTAAGGAGGGGAGTAGTACATCCCAATGTGATTCCATGATACCCACCCAGCTGCATCAAGGAACCATGGTCCAAACACTCAAGTGGGTTTCTAAGCATAAACTGCAGTTTCAAAATGTCAAAACACTAGGAATGTGTAGTTTCCTTAGCTTATGCTCTAGGCCTAAATGGTGGAGTTGGAACTCCTATAGTACAGGTGACTAAGCAGCAATGGGTCTCAAAAGACAGAGAGAGAAGTGGTGGAGGACACCCAAATCCATCACCAATCCATGAGGAGCATCACTCTCCCACCCCAACATGCCTGACCATCTTGCTTCTAGCAGGAGAACATGGGGAAGGAAGCCACAAAGAGTAGGAGGACAAAGTGGAAAGAATTTCCAAGGAAAGGAGAATGAACAACCACCTCAACCGCAACAAGCCTCGAGCAAGAGGACAATTAGTGAGCAACAAGGCTTATAACTCTCAAGACAAGGGGTAAGAAGAAAGATCACTCTCAAAATCTTGATACGAGAGGCTCCCTTCACCATCAGGGAAGACATGGAACTGCAAAGGGTGGAGAAGGAGTCAAGGAGACTAGAACAAGAGCACAGAAAGAGGCAAGAAGAGGAGGAAGAATAACTAAGACAATAAGAGGAAGAGGAGACTTCCCTGGCCATTCAGAGATCAGTGGAGCAACCCTCTCAATCTTAGGAATTGGTGACAATGAGCCCAACAAGGGAGGGCATGCCAAGCACGAGCATAACAACAGAAGAAGCTAGCCCAAGACTGGTGGTGGAAGGCAAGGGTAAAGCCCTGCTACAACCAATCCCACTAGTCTTGGCTACACCAACAATCACTCCAACATAGAGTACTATAAAAGGGGCAGTTAATGAAAGTAATCTCATGGCCTGGGTGCAGTACCTAGTAAGCAAAGTACAAGAAATTGCACTTGCACCTAGTGAAGGAGCCCCTCTTGTAGGAACCAAGAGACCAATAGAGCAGGCGACATAGAGTCACACCAAGGGCCTAAGGTACCCCACTTAGAAATGTTAACCACTTTGGTGCCTTTGGCCATGCGCCATAATGAAGATCAAGAAAAACTAGTGAAGGAATTTCAAACCCAACTCCACAAGGCAATCGAAGATAAAAAGGCCACACTTGCAGAGCTCGAAAAAGAAAATATTTCTTGCACAAACTATAAGATGGAGCAAGTGAGAGTAATGACCATCATAAATCAGGAGATGATTGCATTAAAAGAGGCCTTGAAGGCAAGAGAGGGAGAAGAGGGTCTCAAGGAGTTGTATAATGAAGAGAGGGAGACCCGTATCTCCTTGGAAAATATGTGTGCCTTCAACTCCCACAAAAATAAATGTCTAGAGCTAAAAATAATAGAGATAAAGATGCAAAAAGAAGAGACTAGGAAAGAGTTGCACGAGGCAAGGAACCAACAAGATGAGGAGAACAAGAGGAAATTGATGAAGCTGCACAACCAACTACAATCCACTCTCCGCAAACAAGCTATACTGAAAGAGTGGGTGAAACAAAAAACCCAAGAGCAAGAGCAAATGCATACATTGTGGTGGGAGAAAGAGTAGGTGATTGCCACCCTAGACCAGTACTAAAACCAAGGGTTAGATCAGATGAAGGAAAAAGCAGAAGAATGGGTAACCAGAAATGAAGATCGAATAAAAAACTTAGCCTACAAGTTGGTCCATATGCTGAAGGGATGAGTGCCTCCTAGCAGAAAGCAAAGCTATGTAGGTGTTAAGACAAGAATGCTAAAGCAGCAACACACATTCTTAAGCATAGTATTGGGTGTCACACAGCCAAGGGAAGAAGAGACAAAACAGGGGACACTAGAGCTGATCCAGAAAGAAGGACCTAATTTCAAACCAAACCATTAAGAGGAGGAACAAGTGTAGGAATCAACCCCCCTATGCAGCCACAAGTGCAATGATAGGGATAAGGGGAGGAAGCAGGACCACCCAAATAGATGGTGGGGACAAGGCACAAATGCAGGGAGCAAGTGGAACATGCCTGCAAGAAGTTTCAAGCTAGGACACTGCAAGTTCCACAAGTGACCATCCCTCAAAGTGAAGAGTATGATCTTGTCAACTGGGCAAGGAACTTGTGGTGTGGGAGCAATGGGAGAATGGTAGCCCCTTTGAGTTCTCCTTCACTTTCCCTCGCTTATTGAATAGAATGCTATCTCCTAGGGTAGTGGAGGATGTTATCGAGCTTTTAGCAAGGTTGGTTGGTCGAGGAATGGAGAAGGCATCCCACAAGATGGCGATTAGAACTTTTAAACTATTGGAAAGATAAGGAAGTGGAGGCACCCCAGAGGGTAGAGGGATATGAGGTATAGCCAAGGTGGCACAGGAACATCTATGACTCTAGCTTAGAGGCGTGGATCTCTTTTTCGGTAGCACCCTACCTTATGAGCAGGATGATCCTATCTACATGCCCTATCCAAGATGAATTGGTGTTGATTTTAACCGAGAGGTGCATGGTAAATATGAATTCCCTCTGATCTACAATGTAAATGCCTCAATCCCTGAAGAGGGCTTTTCATAGAAAGGGACCTCTGCCCTATAGCAAGTTTCCTGAAGGACTGCTCCTTATGCCCCAACCCCACTTTCATCACCACGTGTAACTACCTTTGCCTACTACGAGTATTACTGAAACAAAAACCTATTACAGAGGAAGAGTGATTACTGCCTCTCTTTTTTTATCTCAATGCTAGGATATATAGCCGTGTGATGGTGCGTCTCATGATGAGAGCCACTCTCTTGCCAGCATTTTGCATGAACCTCTTAGAGGATATGAGTGTGATAGTAGATTCACTGGGTGTAACCACCCATTTTTGTCATCTACTCCATTCAATATAAGAACCAACTTAAAGGGGTATTTGCAAAGTAGGGCATCTCCTCAGTAAAGCCCTCAAGCCACCACGCAACCTGGCCCCTGTGTGGCAACATGATGTCTCTTAGTATTCTCCCTTATTAAAATTATTCATTCATGCATTCATTAAAAAAAAGAGAGAAAAATAAAAGAAAAATAGAAAATATAAGAAAAGGGACAAGGCCAAGAAGGAAGAAAGTAGGAAGAAAAGAAGTAATGCAAGGAAATCGGCCCAATGTGTATGTTATCAGTTAATAAAGGTTAAAAAGATCAAACTCCCCGGAGAACACTATCATCTTGATATTCCTTAAACGAAATGGGATTTCATTAATATGGATTTTGTATTGGACTTCGAATTGTGTAAGGAGGTTATGACTCAATCCTAGCAGTCATGGATATGTTGACCAAGGTTACTCATATCATTTCTATGAAAACTACCTTCAAAGCATCCGCGATTGCTAAGTTTTTTGTTAAGGATATTTTCAAAATGCATGGGTTGCTAAAAGGATTGTCAATGACATGGATTCATTATTCATCTCTAAAATTTGGACTTGCCTAGCCATTGGTATACAAATCTATTTTAGTATCACTTACCATTCTCAAATTGATAGACAAATTGAAAGGGTTGATTAAGTGCTTGAAGACATTCTAAAGAACTATTGTAGCAAGGAACCCAAGAGATGGATAGAATATTTACCCTTGATAGAAATTTCCTACAATGCTTTGTACCAATAAAGCATTGGTATGACCCCTTTCTAGGCATTGCATAGGCAAGATTGCTTGTCCACTCTCAACTTCTCAAATCAAACCCTAAGGATTCACTACAAGATATAGGCCTTATATCGACGTTAAAAGCGACAAAAATATAAATAAAGAAATTTTCCCCCGTCGTCGCAAAAAGCATCGTTATTGGCAATGCCATAGAATAGTCTGTATTAGTGTCATCATCAAGGTCGCTATTTGCGTCAGTATCAGCGTCGCAAATGATGACGCCGATACCGATGCAAATAATGACACTTGCGATGCTAATACCGATGCAAATAATAACGCTGATAATGATACTTTGCGACACTAATAACGATGCCAATAACGACACGTGCAGTAAATTTGCGATGCTAATAGCGACGGTAACAGAGATTTTTTTTTTGTGGCAAAATAGTTTCTGCACTATGTACAATGCTCGTGTAAATAAAGACAAAGTGTACTTAAATCATAACACTGATACATGAAATAAATACATGATTGCATAATGAAAGTGACTGATACAATCATGGCAAGATATCACTACTACATAGAAAATGTTTACACAGATTACGTAACCAAAAAATAAGGTGTATGTGAGCTCCAAGGATCCAAGGGCAAGCTATAGATCATCACCATCCGAAAGCTCGTCCCACCGCAAAGGAGCATCGAATGGACTCTGCAAATAAAGAAACAACTACACATCAGTCCACCATATAATAATGCATTCTAATTAAACATGGTAACTACGGACAAGAAAGATGAGTGACTTATAGGGCCACGTCCATACAATCGGATCAATGCAGTGAGATCGTGCCTCTCTGCATATTGAGTCTCAAGGCTGGTCGAATCTCGATTTGTAATGGAGTGCTACAAAGAAAACAAAATACTAGCTGTTAGAAACATGATTGTCAGTACAAAGGATATTGCAAAAAAAAAAAAGCAAGCAAAACAAAAGAAAAACTTACAAAGTCCTCTAGATATGTCCTGTGGCTGCCACTCCCAAGATGATGGACCACTCCGGCCTCTAGTCGTGCCCTCGCCGCCTTGCACTGTTGACTCCAACATCCTGGAGAATCTGTAGCCTCCTCCTTGAGTCGGCACCAGTCATTCGCGTCTAGCCACTCGGGCTCTGCAGCCCCACTCTTGAGTGCCTTGCGTGCGTTTGATCATCTGTGTGACATATATGCACACATGCACTCCATCATCCAGCCCGTAGAAAACCTATCTACTGCAACTGGTACCAGAAACTCCTCATGCAAGGATGCTACTATATAGTCCTTGCTCCCCTCTGGTATGTTTAATTTCCAATTATCCAAAATGTTGTGCTGAAAAACTTGTTGACACAACTCTCTCATGCGAGCCATCACCCTCCTCCCCTCATCATTCATGATGATGGCTCATGACCTATCATCTACAAGGTAGGCATACCCCTATGGGGTATGCCTAAGATGGGTCCTATCCCACCTAAGACCATGCTCCTGGGAATATCTAGGAGACCCATGTACATTTGGTGTACCAACCGGGGTAGTATCTATCGAAGTAGCATCCATAGGTGTGCCACCTACGGACGGCTGAGCAAAAGCCGGAGTGATTGGAGTAGACGTCCCCACATGTGTGACGAATCCCGAAGGTGACTCAACTCCAGCAGAATGATGAGATGGAGACACCGCGTCTGTGACTCCACAACAACCACCTGAGCCACACTCTCTGGAACTGCCACAAGAGCGAGAAGTAGCACCTGTATCCCGAGTTGACCGCAGGCTCATTGCATCCGAATCTCTACAGCATCCCCCTAAAGCACTCCCTCCATCTGGCCCAAGTCTAGAGTGTTGACCTTGTCTGCTCGAAACTGAAGCATCCAATCGCGCCGAAGTAGATCTAATAGAGCAGTCTGCTAACTATGTCTGAGACAGCTCTTGGTCTGCCATGTCTCTAAATCTCGCCATCTGATCTGGAGACATGTGCATGAAGATATTCTCCAACTCCTCATCGCTCATCCCCCGACTCATCTTGATGATCTAAGTATCCACAAAGGTCACTTGCATGGATAAAAAATGATATTAGCATAATCAATTTAAATCATACAAAGCACGCTAATCTTGGGGGTTCACTATATATATATTCTATATATAACATGCGTTCATGACCTATTTATAAATATCTTAATCTGTGAATTTTCATTGAATAAAATACAACCATTTTCTATTCAATGTGTAAGTAACCCCTTTATATGACACCATTCTATATGTAAAAAATGTATAAAAATGGTGTTTTAAAAATCCCTTATTTTGAACACACGTTATATATACATATATTCATGAGTGACCCCCCCGAAACAGTAATATAAATCTTAAAAAAACAATCTTACTTAAAATGCATATCTTATGTACCTTTATAAGCGATTCGTCAATGAATTAAGTAAGTGGATGCTCCAAGTATGAAGTATCCTTTGGTCCCATGTCAATCTCCTGACACAACTCGGCATAAACTAGAAGGTCGATAAACATGTCACCACAAAAGGATGAGTCCACCTCGTTCTCAAAGAATTCTTGGACTCCTGTATTTCCATCATTGTTACCCGATGCCGGCTCTTCTATATGCTCCAAGATTTCGGTGGCCTCCACCCCTTGTAATATTGACCCCTCTATTTGCATATTGTCCTTATCTATGCTCGAAACATCGCTTTGATCATATACTCTCGCACTTCAAGGAGCTGAAGGTATAACATACCACCATCGAGGTTGTTGGGGGTTTGGATAGAAGATTACCTGCTCACAAACACACACAAGAGAGATTTAACTATTGTGACATGTACCATGTCGTAATACAATTAACAAACGAATGAGTTCATGCACCTATTCACAATGGGCTGGCAACACAAAGGTGTCGCACAAATCCGTCCATTTTTTTTCAAAATCTATATCGAGAAATCTAGATGGACCTCATTGAACTATTGCTCCAGCTCCTTCAAGTATGACTTTGAATCACTGCATCGAATAGTATCATGGAGAAGCTACGGTAATCCACCGTAACAATACTTTGCAAGTTTCCAAAATACTCCATCTCATCTATAACCATGTTTGGATCCATTGCTCGTCGTCGGCTCTCTTACTCAAACCTTGCCATGATACCATAGTCTGTTGTGGAGCACATTTTGTCAATACACTCCATGCGGAAATGCCGTCCGCATGACCACGCTGCACTATATATTTTGCACTATACATTGAAACACTCAATTGGTTGTCGCATATAAAATATAGATACGACAAAGACGTCATCACCTTTGGACTACATTCCCTCAAGAATTTCCACTCCTCAGTTGAGACCTCCGCCCCTTCACAAGACGCTGCGGTCAAAGCTCCATGCAACCATCGTGTTGACATAAACCGCAGCATCTCCTCCATGCCCTCGGGATATTGAATCAATCGATAGCGCGTACTATGTCGAAATTCAGATCGTGTTTCCTCTTGATCTTGCCTAGCTTGCTGGTACCTGGCGAGCCACGTCTCCATAGAGGCATGGTGCAACACACAAAAGCGATTCACTTTCTCCTCCATTGCAACGTCCATTCTTTTTTCTACCCCATTTTCAACCACCACATCTCCGGTCAGTCTATCATCGTTCTTCAATGACCATAGTATACTATTGTCTAGATCCACCATTGGTAGCCATTGTGAAATATGTACTAGCGCCTCAGATACCAACCAACCTTCAACCATGCTACCTTCTGGCCGAGCTCATTGTCGCACAAAGCCTTTCAATGTTTTCATGAAGCACTCCAAGAAGAATATCCATCGTGTATGGACAGGTCCAGCAATCTCCACTTCATCTACAAAATGCGCAAGAAGGTGGATTTGTATCGTGAGCATGCTGGTAGGCATGTATTTCTCAAAGAGACAAACTGTCTCCACTGCTCCCCGCCTCGCGGGTTCAATAGAGGACGTCTTAATCTCCTTCTGTGAGATCCATTGCACTAAAGTCAACAACCTATAAATTGCTCCACGTATTTCTGGAGTAAGGCATCCTGCGATCGTGATCGGTAGTACAAACTGCCACAAATGAAAAAGCATTATGAACAATGACTACACTCCAAATAGAAAAATGTGCAGGCCACTTACAATCCATATGTAGTACAAACCTAACATATCTTATGCCAATCATGGGATTTTAGCCCTGATAATTGGTCATCTTTAGAAAACGCAGACCTGAGAGAACGCATCATACCCATTAGAGTGCGGATAGACTTGACTATTTGCTTCACAATGTGCTCTTCTTTAGTGGACAAAACCCAAGCAGCACGAGGTAGTCGTATGTGACCATCAGCACTCGACTGCGGCCAAAGCGCCTCCCTCTTGCCTACCTCCTTCAAATCCATTCGTGCCCCTATAGTGTCTCTCTTTCCTGTGATGTGGTCCCATAGCAAGCTATCCATGTTCTTGAAAATATGCATGGGATCCAACAAGTGGTTGATCTATAAGTGGGTCCAATATGGCAACTCATAGAAAACTGAGAACTGTTGTATTGCATCTGGATGTGACTCCGTGTGGACCATTTTTCTGCTCGTACCAACTTTGGGCATGCATACGTGTTGGAGATCGTTTAAGAAAACCTTCCCTGAGTTCATGAATCTCTGGCAAGAAAGTGGGGTGTCCTTGATATACCATCTTCTTCATGGTTCGTGACCTTTGGGAGTCTAACTGTGACCCGCACAATGGACATGCATGATAACCTGAGGTAACCAGACTTGTCCCAACACCTCTATCCAATGAATACAAACTTGAACGAGGTATGATAGATATTACCAATGAGAATGGAAGCCTATTTACTTGAGCACTCTCTAAATCCCAGAAAGTCATGCATCGTCCACATGAGAATGGCTCGAATATTGGCAGACCGTCGACCATCGCACTTGCTCATATCTTGCATGGTGATCCCCTCCTCCCATAAAATCTTAAGCTCGTCGACTAATGGACGAAGATACACGTCCATATTTTTGTCTTTGTAGTAGTGGGGACGAGTAAGCTAAGGATGAGATGTCATTTCTTCGTAGAAATCCACGGAGGGATATTGTACTTGATAAGGACTATAGGCCACACACTGTAAGAAGTTGAGCGTAGACCGAATGGGTTCACGCCATCCATTGCAAGACCGAGCCAAAGATTCCTTGGCTGTCGAGCAAAGCCTGGGGGAAGGTAGAGTCAATGTGGCTCCATGCACGTGAATCCACTGATATTTATTGAACTCCATCTGTGGACCTATTCTGCGCATGCCACATTGTCAAGCTCACCATGCCGGAAGTACGAAACATGTGGTTTATGCAGGGGATAAGCAAAAAGTATCTAAGAACTTTTTGAGGGATGGTTTTCCCTTGCAAGTCCTATCGATACCTGTGAGAACCACACTTTGGACATGTCTCCATAGTCTCGTATTCTCCTCGAAATATTAGGCAATCATTGATACATGCATGGATGCTATTGTAGTCCATGCCAAGCTTTCATAAAACATGTCGTGCATCATCACGAGACTCATGCATAGTATTTGCAAGTTGTAATATATGATACTTCAATAACCTTTAAAAAATCATAAAACACCTTGAAAAAGCACAAATATTTTTAATGATAGTGCTGAAAAGAAATCAACAAAGCATACGTACAAGGTATTTGATCAACTCGGTCACACTCGCATCGCTCCACCCGTATTTTACTTGCACACTTAGGAGTGCAAGCAGTGTCTTCAGGTGAGATACTCGGCACCCACCATATAATGGTATGGATGCTTTCCCTCTAAGCAGATTAGAAGTCTCGACATCCATGGAAATCAATACATCGATCATTGCCTCCATCTCAGGCTCTAAGTTTGTAGGTAAGTCTCGAAGGCTGTCTGTCTCCTCTGGTATTGATGGTACAGATTGGGTAGTACCTTTCAAGTGGTGGATTGGCTCAAGCACTCCATCCATTGCACGCCCACGATCTCTTCTATTTGGCCACAAAGGGTCACACTCCTCCTTGGGACGAGACGTCACCTCCCTAAATAGATTGGGTAGTACCTTCCAAGTGGTGGATTGGCTCAAGCACTCCATTCATCGCACGTCCATGAACTCTTTTATTTGGCCACAAAGGGTCACACTCCTCGAGACGTCACCTCCCTGGATAGAAAATTTGCCAGCCACACCCAATCTTTTTGTATATGGTATTCAATTAGCTTGCGAGTACAATGCATAATTGATATTAACTTTTCTTATCATTTGTTGAAAATCCAAGATCGCTTGATCAATGATCTTAGATTGAAACTCGCCGAAGTGTCGTACATGTTCTATAGACAATCGACGTTTTCGTCTAATTGCTAGCTTACATTGAGAGCAAGGACATGGGACACGCTGATTAAGATACACCTCGCGATCTTGAACATTAAGACCTTCATCGTTTTCCATTTTTTCTACGTTACGACAAACAATTTGTTTTTGTTATCATTCTTTCTTTCTTTCTTAAATTATTTGAGAAGGGATTTCTTCTCTTGTAGCTCAGTAAAAATTAACATATGTAAAGTCTCCACCCACCCACCAACAAATTAACATATGTCGGAGTGTTTCACGTCTCGTGGTGTTGCACAGGACCTTGCCACCACTCTCTCTTTGTTTTTTATCCATTCCGTATCTCCTCTCCTTCTATCTCTCTCTCTTTTTCTCTTTCTTTATTATATTGTATGTTTATTCCCTCTCTCTCATTCCTTATTCTTTTTTCTCTTCCTCCGGTCCCTCTCTCATTTTTTTTAATAAAACATATCTCTCTCTATACAACAACAACAACTACTGCTGCTACTACTGCTGCTACTACGACAAACAAGAAAAGAAGAAAAAACTACTACTACTACCACTACTACAACAACAACAACAAATAAAAAAAACTAGATAACAATAAATAATAAAATAAAAAAACTATTACTACAACAACAACAACAAACAAAAAAACCACTACTACTACTACAACCACGACTACGATAACTATGACTATGACCATGACTATGACTACAACTACAACTATGACCATGACTACGACCACGACCACGACCATGACCACAACCACAACCATGACTACCACTACCACTACCACTATAATAAACAAGAAAAGAAGAAAAAACTATTATTACTACCACTACTACAACAACAACAACAAATAAGAAAACTAGACAACAATAAACAAGAAAATTAAAAAAAAACTATTACTACAACAACAACAAACAAGAAAACCACAACTACTACTACAACCACGACTACGACGACTACGACTACGACCACGACTACGACTATGACTACGACCCACGACTACGACTATGATGACAACTATGACTACGACTATGACCATGACCACGACTACGACTATGACTACGACTACCAGTAATACTATAATAAACAAGAAAAGAAGAAAAAACTACTACTACTACCACTACAACAACAACAAGAACAAATAACAAAACTAGACGATAATAAACAAGAAAACAAAAAAAACTATTACAACAACAACAAACAAGAAAACCACTACTATTACTACAACCACAACTATGACGACTACGACTACGACCATGACTATGACTACGACTACAACTATGACTACGACCATGACTATGACTATGACTATGACAATGACTACCACGACCACTACTACTACCACTACCACTACCACCACCACCACCACCACTACCACTACCACTATAATAAACAAGAAAAGAAAAAACAACAACAACTACTACTACTACTACTACTACTACTACTACTACAATAACAATAAACAAGAAAAGAAGAAAAAACCACTACTACTACTATAACAACAACAACAAAAAACAAGAAAACTAAACAACAATAAGCAAGAAAAGAAAAAAAAACTACTACTACTACTATTACTACAACAAACAAGAAAACTACTATTACTACTACTAGTACTATTACTACAATCACGACTACGATGACTACAACCACGACTACGACCACCACAACAACTCTATCTCTCTACTACTACCACTACCACTACCATTACCACTACCACTACCACTACAATAAACAAGAATTGAAGAAAGATCAACAACAACAACAACAGCTACTACTGCTACAACAACAACAACAACAAACAAGAAAGGAAAAGAAAAACTACTACTATAACTACAACAACAACAACAAATAAGAAAACACCACAACAATAAACAAGAAAAGAAACAAAACTACAACAACAAACAAGAAAACTACTACCACTACCACCACCACTACTACTACTACTACTACTACTACTACTACTACTACTACTACTACTACTACTACTACTACTACTACTACTACTACTACTACTACTACTACTACTACTACTACTACTACTACTACTACTACTACTACTACTACTACTACTACTACTACTACTACTACTACTACTACTACTACTACTACTACTACTACTACTACTACTACTACTACTACTACTACTACTACTACTACTACTACTACTACTACTACTACTACTACTACTACTACTACTACTACTACTACTACTACTACTACTACTACAACCAGGACTACGACTACCACAACAACAAACCACTACCACTACTACTATAACCAGGACTACGACTACCACAACAACAAACCACTACCACTATAATAAACAAGAAAAGAAGAAAAAATAATAACAACATCAACAAAAACTACTACTACTACAATAACAACAAACAAGAAAAGAAGAAAAAACTACAACAACAACAAACAAGAAAACTAAACTACTACTACTACAAGAAAAGAAAAAAACTACTACTACTACTACTACTACTACAACAAACAAGAAAACTACTATTACTACTACTAGTACTACTGCTACAATCATGACTACGATCACGACTACGACTACCACAACAACATCAAACTAAAAGAGAAGAAATTAAACAACAACTGCTACTATCACTACCACTACCACTACTACTACTACGACTATCACAACACAACAAACAAGAAAATAAGAAATTAAATAACAACTACCACTACCGCTACCGCCCACTAGCACTAGTACTAGCACTACCACTACCACTACCACTACTACGACAACCACAAAAACAAAGAACAAGAAAATAAGAAATTAATCTCCAACTACCACTACCGTTACCGTTATCGCTACCACTACCACCACCACTACCACTATCACTACCACGACTACCACAACAACAACAAACAATTTCCTCTCCCTCTCTCATTTTCTTTTCTCTCTTCCTCTCCCTCTCTCATTTTCTCTCCCTCCCTCTCCCTCTCTTTCTCTCTTTTCCTATTATGTTTAATGTTTTTTCCCTCTTTCTCTCGTTCCTTCTTTCCTTTTCTCTCTTTCTCTCCCTCTCTCATTTCCTCTCCCTCCCTTTGTCTCTTTCCCTATTATGTTTAATGTTTTTCCTCTCTTCCTCTCCCTCCCTCTCCCTCTCCCTCTCCCTTTTCTCTCTCCCTCTCCCTCTCTCATTTCCTCTCCCTCCCTCTCCCTCTCCCTCTTTCTCCCTTTCCCTATTATGTTTAATGTTTTTTCCTTCTCTCTCTCGTTCCTTCTTTTCTTTTCTTTCTTCCTCTCCCTCTCTCATTTCCTCTCCCTTCCTCTCCCTCTCCCTCTCCCTCTCCCTCTCTTTCCCTATTATGTTTAATGTTTCCCTCTCTTTCCTCTCCCTCCCTCTCCCTCTCCCTTTTCCTCTCTCTCTCTCTATCTCATTTCCTCTTTCTCCCTCTTCCTCTCCCTCTCTTTCTCTCTCATTTCCTCTCCCTCTCTCAATACACATGAATTTTAACAAAAAAAAGTAAAAGAGAAAGATAAAAAACAAAAACGAAGCAAGAAGGAACAATGCACTCACCGTACAGACTCGAAGATGGATTTGACGGCTCCTCTTCGCGACGGCGGCTCCTCTTCGCCCTCCGTACACTTCCTCCTCTTTCTCCATATCCTTGTAGTGATTGAAACATCTACGAAAATGCTAGATAAAATGGAGAAGCAGGTCAAAGCAATCTCCCAAGATATCAAAGTAGCACAAGATCGGCAAAGGCCTATGCTAATTCCAAGAGGACTCCCATGATTATCAAGGATGGAGATAGGATATTCCTAAGAGTTGATAAAAAAAGTGTTTCCTATCCCTTGTAAAATTCAAAAAATTCAAATCAAGTTATTGTGAGCCCTACAAGATTATCAAAAGTCTTGGTAGGAATGCCTAGAGATTAGAACTTTTGCCTCATCTCAAAGTTCACAATGTATTTTGTATAAGCCTTTTGAAGCCTTATGTTCGCAACCATGATCATATCCTAGATGATGAACAAATTTTAAAGACAACCTAAGAAATTTTGGAAGTTCAACTTGATAGAATCCTTGAGATTTGGAAAAATCCTCTTACGAATCTCTCTCTGTGAGTACCTTATCCAATGGAAATACTTCCTCGAAGAGGGTGCCACATGGATCGAGGAATCCATTCTCTAGGAGGGACCACCCCAAGTTTCTATTAAGATGAGGACATCTCAAATTCTCTTAGGGAAAGATGATGTAATATTTTCAAAATCAATATATAGCCACATGATTTTTTTAAATCTCCTTAATGTCTTAAGTACATCAAATTAATTGTGAAATCTTTTTATGCTCACAATACTGCTTGTGTATGAGGAGTATATGGCAATACAACAAAAATTGACTCAAAAAATTTTGCATGGGGATGGGGGAAATACCACACAAGAACGAGTGCAAATTGCATACGATTAAAAATCTTTAAAATAAGAGAAGATAAGGATTATTTGTGGGAGGCAGGGATAGCATCCCATGGTCATTGTTAGACTGCCACCTCACCTCCATCTACATGCCTTCCCCCCCTCCACCATTGCTCCCTCCCCCCCAAAATCATCATAATTAAATCCATCTCTCCCTCCCCCCTCACTAGGGTAGACCCCCGTACCCCCCCTTGTAAGGGCTTTGTAGCTATACCATGCCGTTATCACTGGAAGCACCTATATAGG
Organism: Lygodium microphyllum; assembly: GCF_053477565.2. NCBI lineage: Eukaryota > Viridiplantae > Streptophyta > Polypodiopsida > Schizaeales > Lygodiaceae > Lygodium > Lygodium microphyllum. The sequence continues at coordinate 72,892,901 of NC_141135.1, forward strand.
GAGTAGTAGTGACTCAAAGCCCTACCTTGTTTCCACACTATGTGTGATTCCCTATACCCAGTGGTGACCCTCTTATGTGCAGTGTCACGAGGGGGTAGTCATGGGATGTGTCTATGTTGTCCCGCTTTTTGGATTGAATAATACAAGAGTATACCTTGAGCTCACATATCGTGTTACCTTTCTGTGTTGTGTTGAGTGTGTAATGAGTGCAGGTGCATCACACTTGGTATAAGAGCAACTCCTGCTTGGAGTGAAGGAGTGCTCACGGAAGCAGGAGAGAAGATCTAGTGCCCCAAAGAGAACGAAGTTGTAACGACCCACGTCGTGACGTCCCATGTCACGACACCCTAGCAAGAGGAGCACGTGTAGGAGTCTCCACGTGAAGTGCATGAATCGATAATACCCCTCCTGCGGATGTTCAGGTTCCATCAAATTCACCTCCTTCATTTTCGCATGATATGGGTGCATTAAGTATAAATTCGCATACGAAAAACTTAATCGCATTGGAAATTTACTATAATTGAGCGCTTTGTTTTAAAAAAGATCATAGTAATGTTAGAAAAAGTTTTAAATTGCATGTCAAGGTACTTATAATTCTTGCACCATCATGATGAAAGGTTGTTGCATTTTTGAATATATGGTTCATGTGTTAAAAGATGCACTTATGCAATAATTTCCTAGTTGCATCTCGCATATAGGTTAAATATATATTGTGATGTTCTTTAGCATTGAAAGATTTTCATTGGGTAATTCACGTTGGAAAAAATGAATTATGTTGTATACAATGCATTTGCATAATAAAAAGCCATTGTGATGACCGTAAATAGGTTAATTCATAGAAGGATGTTTAATTAAAGAATAGGTAGTTGCTATGGAGAGGAATAAAAGAGTTATATTTTATTTAGAATTCGCATAAGCAACTACATTCTTATTTGCATGACTTGCATGGGAAAAGAAAAGATTATGTTTTTTTACCATTGTAAATTTACATAATATAACTTGCATGCATAAGAAAATGTATGAAAAGAAAAAGGGTTATATTTTATTTGATGAAATGCATATAGGATGCAATATGCATGAAATGATAGTTACATTCAATATGAAAAGATAGGTTAAGTTAAGTTAAAATGTTGCCCAGTATTGCACTTGCAAAGTTAATCCAACGTTCTCATACTTAGATCGTTCTATATTGCGAGTAAGAGAGGGTACTAGGCCTTAGGACATGAATACTAGTAATATTGACAAACAAAGGATGTTAAGCGACCAAGCGAGTTGCTTACAAACTGTCATTACGACCTTAGACTACGGAACAATGATGTTTCCCTAGTCCAAGATAAATCGATAGGTTAAACTCTGGGTTGGATTATCGATCAAGGCCTACGCCTTGGATATTTGGAGAGGATAATTTCAGACAATCATCGGATTGTCTGATTAGACAGTCTTACTAGGGCATGGTCCATAAGGGAAAAGGACGTGATCTTAGGGTTCTCATCTTAAAGATCGAAGGACCAAACGTTAAGATCTCACAAGAAATCCTAGCGCCAAATCAATGGAACTCCCAAATCCTATACCTTTATCGAATGTATTCTTAATCAAAGGATGCCATATGACAGGAGGTGTAATTCCTCAAGATAAGTACTGCTACCTATCTCATGCAACTAAATCATAAGATGCTACTACTGCATCTTAGGCCAAGGAATGCAAGATCTAATTACAAGTTAGATTCCCTAAGAGTCGAGTAGTCGCCCTACTACAACTCTCTCTTGGGACCGATTTGTCAAACTTAGGGAAATTGTGAATTGCCAAGAAGCAAATTGACCAACCAAGGATGATGGGATTGTCTAAGATCTATTTGTCTATAGTACAAGGAGACCTAAGGTAATGATAATTGGGGTCGGTAGGGTATGAACCCTAACCTAAAGAAAAAGGGTAAACAAGCAACCTAGCTTGCCAAGCCCTTGGAATCTTGCCAAGTCGCAAACGATCTAGGATCGAATGCTGGGAGTATTCGGGAAGAAGGAATCACACCTTAGCAGTTGGTCGTATGAATGACCTACAAAAATGATCCTGATTGTACACTTAGGTACATTATTTGAACTTCTTTACTCAAGGAACTAATTCAAGGACAAATACTTAGTGCTTCAGGTTAATAGCATGGAGGGAGAGGCAGGTTCAGTTACCTCCGATTGCCTGCCTCGCACTATCTAAGGGGGTTGTTAGCCGCGTTAGGTACATGGACCGAACCCATTGCGAGAGGTCTCTCCGTGGGTGCTGCTTGGAGCAGGAGGATACTTGGGTGCCAAGGGAGGCTCTGGCCATAAATTCCTTACCTCCGGATCCCGCACAAGAGGCCAACGTGACTCGAGATGGGATCTTGAGGCCCGTGTACTAGTCTACGGGCAAAACTTAGAGCAACAATCCTAATGATTGTTGGGATAACCTTCGGACAAGATACTTGATGTATTCCAAGACTATGATAAATAAAGATCAAATATTTGAAAAAGGAACTTGCTTGACATTGTTTTTTTTATGTCAGTGCCTAAGTTATGTGAAGGAACCTGTAATTAAATTGATTAATTAAGTAAGATGCCTTTGCATGTCAAAACATAATGTGGTAGGTAATTAGATAACTAATCAACCTGAGGAAAGTGCGGTGGACGTGACTTGGGTCCGTCCTACAGAAGGGTGGTCCCGGTTAGCTAGGAACTTTTCTCAAAAGACGTGATAACGAAACTGTGAAGACCTAGAGTTAGTAGAGTTAGAATCCCGATTTATATTGATTTAGGGGAGCGGAATGGGACTATGCCTTATGGGAAGAAAGGTTGAGCTTCGCATCCCTCTCATTTTCCATTCTCCATAAACCAAGTGCAGCATAAATCCACTTTGACTCTATTGTTCCTACGCAAAGTGGTCCATCTGGAGCTCCACGCTAGCTACTTCCTACAGACTTGGCTTATAGGAAAAAAACCCTGACTTCAGGTCGGTCCTAAGTGGGAACGGACGGATACTTCCGCTTTGGGGCAGACTCGGAAAGACCTAGATCGCAAACCCTGTGACATTCCTTACGAGTGCCAAGTGGCGCTTTCTAGACTCTCTTCCCCATGGGCTGCTAAGATGTGTCCCACAAGTGGACAAGTAGACACGTTACAGTTGGTATCAAAGCGAACCAACGAGATCTAAAGATTATAAGGGAACTTAATGGAGAAAAATAAAGGAAATAAGGGGATGAATAGGGAAGGGTGAGTAGAATAGAGCAGTTTTTTCTGTTGAAAACATTTCTTTACTCACTTATGGATGTTGGGTTGTAGAGTCATGAAGCATGGAGCAAGTTCTTGGTGTTCCAGGTCATGTTCATGACTGCAATGCATGCTTCGAATTATCGTCAAAGGCTTGGCATGATGAATATTCTGGACCGTATCTATAATCCTTCGCTCCTGTATGAGGAGCGAAGATGGATGGGAGACTCAGGAATATACTATATAGTAGCCTACCGACTTGCATACCTTCAAACCAACTTGAAGAGAATCAAGTGGATGGAGGATTTAAAGATCATGAAGCTGTTTATCTTTATCGAAGCTCTTGCAAATGCAACTCTGCATGTTAGCGGTCGGCAAGTCAAGTAGAACACGTATGTCTATGAAAAAGTGACCCAGGTAATCTCTACTGACAGAATCAAAGTGTTAGGGTGCTATGAGAAGAACGGGTATCAAAGGAAGGGATACCCCAAGCTTCCTATGACTTACCATTTCTTGAAAATCCATGACCCCACTCCATTTTATTATTCCGTCCCTGTAGCCGATTGTAACACAATCCTATTTTCCCCAAACTGATGTATCAATCATCCCGTCCTACTTATCCAAAATAAATGTACTCAAGGGGTTATGCCTTCACGAATAAATAAAACTTTTTACAATTGTCTATCTTGATCATAAATATTAACTAAGGTGTTAAGTGATTAAATCACTTAGCTAAAAAGCTATGCTAGTCATATTAATGTAATATGAGAACGTATGATAAAATGTTAGCATAAAGAATCTTATTGTTCAGATGCAACCCCAAGCGTAGGTTCCAAATCCGACTCCTGCACTAAGCCCACCTGTGGCTCAAGAGAAGAAATTTCTTCTCAAAAAAATTAAGCAACCCGAGTTTGATGGCAAGGGAAGGATTGTTCAAGCTGACGCCGAGATCTGGATTGAGTCCATGGAGTACTCTTTCGAGGCAGCAGGAACTGCACCTGCTAACTAAGCGCTCCACAAACTTAAGCTAACAAGCAAAGTGAGACTTTGGTGGAAACAGTGGTGTAGAGACCAAGTGATCTCCTCAGAGGGGACAGTCACTTGGGATAAGCTTAAGAAAGCTGTGCGAGGGAGGTATCTGCCACTTGCCTACTACCGCACACAAAAGATGAATGAATTCCATGACTTGAAGCAGCTAGGATTATCCCTTGAAGCATATTATTCAAAGTTCGTCTCACTCCTAAAGTATGCACCTCCAATGGATATAACAGAGCAGGTGTCAAAATTTTGTATTTGACTGAATCCACCCATAAACACTCGATTGGAATCAATGCGCCCAATGAACCTACAAGATGCACTCATTCAAGCTGCTCCAATAATACAAGAGGTGCAGACCAAACCAAGGAACAACAGGATTTGGCCTTACAAGGATCAAAATAAGGGCATGTCTAAGGCTCAGACTAAGAGATCACAGGGTCAGAATCAGGGCCAAAGAAGGAAAGCTAGAGTCAATGCTGTCAACAACTTTGTTCCAACACAAAGCAATGATCACAATCCACGTTGCTTCCATTGCAATGAGCCCGGACACTTCAAGAGGGAGTGTCCCAAGCTTGGCAGAGGGCATCGCGAGGGGCAACTCCAAGGTCAAAATAGAGCCGCTCATGGCCAAGGAACCACCGTTATGGCCAGAGGGAGAACCTCCAATGTTTCCACCAAGGAGCTGGACAATGAAGAAGATCCATCCATGGATGATGACATTGAGAGGGCAACGCTTCATGCCACTCTTCACAAGAAGGGTCCAAATTGCCAATTCTTGGTGATTCAAACTCCATCAGAATATCAAGGTAAAAACTTCAAAACCTTGATTGACTATGGAAATACACATTCCTTCATTTCACCAATCTGTGCAAAAAGATTAGGGATAGCCACAATAGATGCACCTACCTTACTTGTGGAATTAGCAAATGGTCGTGAGGTCACTTGTACTAGGCAAACTGCTAAGGTGAAATTCCTACTGGGTGGGAAGCCAACTTCTATGAGATTCAAGGTACTGAACCTAGGTGTCCACGAATTTTTACTCAGAATGGATTGGCTAATACCCAATGATCACCACATCCACTATGGGAAGGGCCAAGTCTCCCTCTGCAATTTTGAAGGGAAACTAGTCACAACTCAAGGTGAGGCTGGTAAGCCAAAAATACAGTTGGCAAAAGTAACACGAATAATAAAAGGTGTTCAAAAGGGTCTACCTGTCTATCTGGTTAAGCTGAATAAGCTAGATCAGAATCAAGAATCTAGAGAAGAACCTTCATGGTTAAAGGAATACGCATACGTATTCCCTAAAGATCTGACGGAACTTCCTCCCCAAAGGGAAGTTGATCACCAAATCAAACTTGTGCCAGGAGCTCCACCGGTCGCAAAGAGGCCATATAAGATGTCCATCCTGGAAGCTATCGAACTAAAAGAGCAACTCAAGCAACTGTTAGATCAAGGCTACATCAGTCCTAGCAATTCACCATGGGGAGCTCCAGTGTTGTTCCAAAAGAAGAAAGATGGAACGCTTTGCCTATGCATTGACTACAGAGGGTTGAATCAAGTAACCATCAAAAATAAATACCCCATTCCAAGAATAGATGAATTGCTTGACCGTCTTCAAGGGGCGAAGATATTCTCAAAGATAGATCTCAGTGAGAGCGGAGTTTTGAGCCCGGGATGTGCCTAAAATTTGCCAAAAAATCCGGAATCTAGGGGAAAAGTATTCAACATTGAAGGCGATGGCTCCAGCTAGGACGATTTTAAGCACCAAGTAAAATACAACTTTTAAAAGGTGCCCGAGTGACACTTGTAGATTTTTGATAATTTTTCAGACTATTGTGTGGGCTTTTAGGAGTTGCCAGTTAATCCGGGATGTCAAGCTGGATGCGCATAAATTTACAGCACTCGAATTGGAGCCAGGACGAGGAAATGGCCAACAAATAGGCAAGATACGAAGAGGTGGGCAAAAAACTTGGACAAAATTGGGTGTGCCTTTTGGAGGCTTGATCCCCCCCCCCCTCAAATGAGCACGAAGAAGGTGACGTGATGCTGTCTATGCCCGATTTTTTCGCTTGATGCCATCATGATGGAGATGCCTGCCTCATAGAAAACAACATCATAATGCATAACCAGCCCATAGGAACAATGTTTCATCAACCAAATAGCATAAAAACTCATTTTTTCTTCATAAAAATTGAATTACCGCTTAGGCTTCGTGTCTCGGGATCTTGGTTTTGGTCGGGACTGCGGGTCAGCCCACATTCAATGTCCAACATCTTCACAATGAGCAATCTTCATGTCTACATTGATCCGGAAGTAATCCGGTTCCAACCGGACAAGCTTTCCTTCACCATTCTTCATTTTCCTCTTGCACACAAGAATAGCCCCTTAGGGGAGAGAGAGGGAGGAGAGAGAAAAAATAGATTTCCATCTCTACATTCAGGCCATCATTGGACGAGCAAAGGAGGCGATATGACCAGCAAGGAAGGAGTAGTCAAGCCCCATGATCGATTGCATAGGTTGTTTGCAGGCAGGCATCTCCATCATGATGGCATCAAGCGAAAAAATCGGGCGCAGACAGCATCACGTCGCCTTCTTCATGCTCACATTTTTTTCATCTTGTTGGTCAAAAATTTGAGGGGGGGTTAAGCCTCCAAAAGGCACACCCAATTTTGTCCAAGTTTTTTGCCCACCTCTTCGTATCTTGCCCATTTGTTGGCCATTTCCTCGTCCTTGCTCCGATTCGAGTGCTGTAAATTTATGCGCGTCCAGCTTGACATCCCGCATTGATTAACAAATCCTAAAAACCCACACGGCAATTTGAAAAATTATCAAAAATCTACAAGTGTCGCTCGGGCGCCTTTTGAAAGTCGTATTTCACTTGGTGCTTAAAATCGTCCACTGGAGCCGCTGCCTTCAATGTTGAATATTTTTCCCCTAAATTATGGATTTTTTGGCAAATTTTAGGCACATCCCGAGCTCAAAACTCTGCTCTCACTGAGATCTATCTTTGAGAATATCTTCGCCCCTTGAAGACGGTCAAGCAATTCATCTATTCTTGGAATGGGGTATTTATTTTTTATGGTTGTTTGATTCAACCCTCTGTAGTCAATGCATAGGCGAAGCGTTCCATCTTTCTTCTTTTGGAACAACACTGGAGCTATCAAGGAACTTAAGGGCCATAGCCCACAATCAATATTTATTTCTAGTCATTTTTTATTGAAGAAAATAGAGAAAAAATACCAAAAAATGGTAAAAAATGTGTTTTAAATGGAAGAAAATTAGGAAACGGTAAAAGGAAATTTCCAAAAAATCACATGTGTGTTTGTGTAGCGTATAATGAAGGTAGAGCATGAGGTTGGCCTCGGTTTATCCTCGTTTCTATGTTTTCGTTCGTGTTTATCTCTTTCTTTGTAAGGAAATACACATAAAACGACTCTTTCACCTATCAACGAATGCAAAACATTAAACGGTAGGGTGAGAGGGGAGGTTGAGCGTCAAAATAAAAACTAAAATCTGTTTTATGTGTTGCATCATGCCTATAGGACATTGTTTTAAAATAAAGGGAAAGGCAGCATGAGCGTAAGGCTCGGTGTCTGTCCTCATTACATAAACACTAGCATGGAAATCATGAAAAGATTCGTTTCGCACGATGCACAATGCTGATTTTCTTTTGTTTGTGCACTAAACCATTCACATTATGCACTATGCATAGTTCATGGTATCAACGGAAAAGCTCCTAGACTACATAGCAATTGTTTTCTTAGGAATTTGACCCACGATTGAGAGTGTAAGGTTATCCCTCGCCGTAGGATAAAGGGGTAGTTTCCTAAGGGACTGTTAAGTGAGGACACATGGTATATCTCCTGGAAATATGAGAAATATAAAAGAGAAGAGTTTGTGTTCGTTGGTTTTATATGTTGAGCAGCGCATCAAGGGGCTAATCCCTACGATGTAGAAGAGCTGCAGTGGGGCCACGGTGTTTCTACTGAGAGGTTGCCTTCATGTATGTGATCATGGCATTGCCAATATGTATGGGTTCTCCCTCTGAGGAGTTTATAAAAGGAAAACGTTGGACTACAAAACGATGAAACTATAAATGCATAGGTTAGGCTTTAGGACAGTTTGTCCTTTAGCATTAGATTGACGCTCCTGGTCCGCGAGGCCGTGAGGGTGTATTTATCTGTTATGAGCATGAGGTCCGGCTAGTGCCATAGCTAGTGCCGGCCCATTTCGGGTCCCATCAATGGTGCGTCTGCCAAGAGCTGCCAATAAGTGGTGGTTCTAGAATCTAGGGTTTTTAGGGGCCCAAAAGTTGGTTTATGTCCTTTGACAAGGACCATCAAGTCAAAATACAAAATGCAGAACGTGCTGAGAGGGCTAGACGGCGGTTAGAGATTTTAAGTCATTATTCTCCTCAAAGGAGTAGCCCGATATGCATAAGAGGAAGTGGTCTTAGTAACCCAACTGCTACACATAGTCCTTTAGGTGCAGGAGGAAGCGCAAGTTCTTCCTCTCTTCCACCAAATCAACCCACTTCAAGTGGGGGTGTGATTCCATCAGTTCAAACTCCTATTGTCAATCCGATCATTGTTATGGCTTAATCCATTGCAATTCCTGCAGGGACGTCGGATTTGACAGCTCTAGGTGTTCCTTTGCCCATTTTTAATGGGTTAGTCGAAGAAGATGTGGAGTTTCACATTTGTGAATTCCAAAGACTAATGTTTAATTACCGCATCCAAGATGAGGGACATCTTATGATGTTCTTTAACATGACGTTAAAAGAAAGGGCTGCCGTATGGTATCATAGCATAGAGTCTGGAACCATAACCACAATCGACCAATTTTATGCAGCTTTCCCAGAAGAATATGCCCCTAAAAGAGGTGGCCAATACTGGTTGCGTGTTTTGAATGTAACGCGCCAAGATCCCCATGAGAATGTGAAAGCCTATGCCAAGAAGCTTAAGAAAGTGTTTCGTAAGTTACAAACTTACATTCCCATTCCGCCGGCTGCCCAATTGCAATACTTCTTGCATGGATTGGATTTTAATATTCAGGTACAATTGAGCAGTGTGGCTTTGGCTGATATAAACACCGCCATCGCGTGGGCAGAAGGAGTAGAAGTACGATTACAAACGGCCTACTCCTCTTGAATAAATCTTAATGCGGGTTTAGTACCTGGAGGCAATTTACCATTGACAAATGGAAGTCAAGGGATGCCTATGAATAACCCTAATGGGAGAGGAAGCATGGTTCAAAATGTACCTTTGCTGCCAGCTCCTCCCAGCGCAACTATGCCTATGGCTAGTCAGTTGGCTCCACCAAATGTTGGAGGCCAAGCTTCGAACCCTAATGTTGTTCCTGTGAGTCAACAACCAATGCCCAATCAAATTGTTAGGCGAATGGAATGACTGATAGACGATCGAGGCTATGAGTCGAGTGCATCTAACGTCCTTGGTGAAGTTAAGGATATGATGAAGCATTATACCGACATGATTTCTAAACAATATCGGCAAATAACTGTTGACGTCAATTTCTTGAAGAAGCAGTAAAATCTGATAGAGAGTCGACGCCCTGAAGAGGGTGGCCCCTCAAGTTTCAGCTGTAAGTGGTGTGGTAGACAACATTTCCCTAGAAACTGTCCAAATGTTAAATGTGATATTTGTGGGAAGTCGGGTCACTTAGCCGCTACGTGTTGGAGTAAGATTAGTTCCCTCCAACAAGGGAGTAAACAGCCAGGTCCAGTTAATCATAGAGCACAAGGTAAAAACCTCCAGCAAAATGATGGACCAAGACAAATATTGAAAAAGGGAAAGACCACTATAGAAGAGTTGCCACAAGGCAATGGAGTCAACCTTGTTGAGGCTGTACGCATCAATGACGTTGAAACCTCTAATCTAAGAGCCGTGACAAGAGGCCAAAAGGCTAAAGAGGTTGATAAAGATAATACAAAACCGGTCGAGCGAAACCCTAAGCAAGGGGATAAGGGGATGCAAGTCCAGAATCCTGGCATGGAAGGTGGACCTCTAAGGCCTGTTGATAAAAAAAGTCGATCCCAAGAAGGATGAGGAAGTGCCAAGAAAGAAGGCAAGAGCTAAAAAAAAGCACCAAAGCTGGTCCCGAGACCAAAAGAGAGAATGGTCTAGCAAGAAAATAGAGCTTTGGCTACCTATCATGATTTTTATTTAGCAAGTTCTCTTTGCAAAGTCAAACTAGATGTAATCCTCTTACAATTGATTAAATTATCTCCAAGAGTACGCAAGGAATTCAAGAAGATCCTACTTATTGGGTATATCGTAGAACCTTTGGGCATAGTAGGAGTAGGGGAAGATTGGTTTGATCATGCTGAAAAGAATTGCCCTAGGGTTCCAGCATACGTGGATGGAATATTAGTGGAGCATGCTATCGTAGACACTGGGTCCTCCATCAATATCATGAGTTCAGAGTTGATGGAGAGGTTGGGTCTAGGTATCCAAAACGACAGCTCCACCCTTCTTAGAATGGCTGATGATAGTCTAAGGCAACCAGAAGGTTGCGTTACTAAAGTCCATGTTATAGTTGCAAGTGTAGAATGCTTCTTGGACTTTAGGGTGATAAGATTTATAGGACGTCCTAGCTATTGAGTCTTGGTAAGTAGGCCTTGGATCTTACGAACAGACTGTCAAGTTGATATACTCGCCAGTCGTACCCGCCGATCGAGTGGTTCTAGGTAGAGGTGCTAATCGAGTAATAGTCGATGCTTACCTTGAGACTCCTCAAAGTGAGAGAGCTCCTTTATCCTCTACTGAATTAGAAACAACAGATGATCCATCTGGTAGTGAGACATCATCCAGTGATGAATCTAAAGAGGGGTCCACTACAAAGGATATTTATCAGATAACTCTAAATGAACTGATAGAGCCGCAAGATAGGATAAGAGACGCGGATGTGATTGAGTTGGACCTTGGCATGTCGAATGATTTGCGGCCAATTAAATTAGGTTCCATGCTCAGTTCAACAGAAAGGGAGGACTATGTGTCCTTGATTCAAGAATTCCGCGATATCTTTCCTTGGAGTTATGATGGAGCTGAGAGCATTCCTCCCAGCCTAGCTGTTCATACTATTCTTGTAAAAGAAGACACTCGTCCTGTGCGTCAAAAAGTAAGACATATGCCTTTTGAATTGGGGGATGGGCTATTTGAGGAGTTACAGAAGTTAAGGAAAGCTAGGTTAATCTTCCCTGTACAACACACGAAATGGTGTTCACCAGTTATTATCAAGAAGAAAAAAAACAACCAAATTCAACTATGTGTAGATTTTAGAGAGCTGAATAAGCAGACAGTTAAGGATTACTACCCGTTGTCATTTATTGACCAGATTTTAGATCAATTAGCGAGTAGGGAAATATATTCTTTTATGGATTGCTTTGCAGGTTATAACCAGATGGCACTTGCAGAAGAGGACAAGTTGAAAACAACTTTCATTAGTATCTTTGGTACTTTTGCATACCATGTGATGGCCTTTGGTTTGTGCAATGCACCTGGATCATCGCAACGAACAGGCGAAAAGACCTTTGGTGAAATCTCCCTAGATGAGTTGAAAGTATTTATTGATGACCTAGGGACAGCCACTGTAAGGGAAAGGATGTTGATTATTTTAAGAAAGTGCTTTGAGCACTGCAGACAAGTCTGTATCGCTCTTAACCCACGGAAGTGTGTCTTTGGAGTGCCTTATGGGCTATTGCTATGCCATGTGGTCAGTTCAGTAGGAATCGCAACTGACCCTGAAAAGATCAAGGGTATAGTCGCTATGAGTCCACCACACACTCCAAAAGAGGTACATAGCTTTCTGTCATCGATAGGGTACTATTGGAGGTTTATAAATGCCTTGGTAGAAAGGACGTTGCCACTAATGAATTTATTATCCTTTAGCTATCTATTTGAATGGAGTGACCTTTTTAAGGTAGCTTTCGAGGATGTGAAATAGAAGCTAGTAAAAGCACCAGTCTTAAAAGCACCTAAAAGAGGCGAGGTGTTTTACATATTTTCAGCAGCCACCATGCATAGTATCAGCTGCTATTTAGCCCAAATCTGGGAGGAAAAAAGGTATCATCCGATAGCTTTTGCTAGTCGAAAATTGGGCATTTCAGAAATCAACTACACCTACATGGAGAAGTTATGCCTTGCGATGGTCTTTGGGACTAAGAAATTCAGGCACTACATCCTCTATGAGAAGGTAGTGTTCTATACGAAGGCGAAAGAGCTTAGATTGCTTATGAACAAGCTACAATTGCCTGATAGTTTGGCAAACTGGTTAATCACTTTGCAGGATTTCGATTATGAGATTAAGAGTAAGCCACCGAGGTTGCAGGGGATTATGGAATGCCTTGTGGATTTCGGGGAGCCGAAAGCGACTTTGGTTGAAGGAAGTGATATTGAAGAAATGTTTAAAATTGATACAGCTTCTATCCCATCTTGGTATGCTGCTATTACGCATTATCTATCAACAAGAGAGACTGGAGTTGGTTTATCAAAATCAGAAAAGAGGAAAATTAGACAACAGGCTTTGAAGTTTTCCTTGATCGTAGGAACACTATATCGGCAAGGTCTTGATGATATCTACCACCAATGTGTGATGCCTGACGAGGTTCCTTTCATCTTGGAAGAGTGCCATGACTTTGCATGTGGAGGGCACTTCGTTGGACGGTTGACGGCACAGAAAGCTTTAAGAGCTGGATATTGGTGGCCGTCCATCTTCCAAGATTCCTTTGAGTACGTTAAGAGATGTGATACCTGTCAAAGACATGAGAGCAGAGAGAATAGGAACCGTCCACTTATGCCTATCATGGCTATCCTTCCATTTGAGAAGTGGGGCATTGACTTTGTGGGTCCTATCATCTCGTCATCTACTACCTAGAAGAGGTACATTATAGTAGCAACTGATTATTTTACAAAATGGTCAGAAGCGCGAGTGACGAGGTAGGACAATGCAAAAGAGACTGCAAGTTTTCTTTTAGAGAAGATTATCTGCCGGTTTGGTCCACCAAAAGAATTAGTGTCGGACCATGGAATCCATTTTTTAAACAATGTGACTAAAAGTTTGATTGAAGCTTGGCAAATCAAGCACAATAAAATAACCCCCTATAATCCGCAAGCAAATGGGCAAGTCGAAAGTACTAATAAGCAGTTTGTGGGTATCTTGTCTAAAATAGTCTCTGAGAGGAAACGAGACTGGGACAGGAAGTTGCATGTGGCAGTATGGGCATATAATACAACATTCAAGTGAGCTACCGGCCATACTCCATTTAAATTAGTTTATGGGGAAGAGTGTGTGTTACCCCTTGAAATCGAGTTGCCAACCATACGGTTTGCAATTAACCACTCTTTGGGAGATGAGGATTCACTCTTTGAACATTTCACGACCATAGCCCACCTGGATGAACTGAAACTGCATAGCTTATTACACCAGGAAGTAGCTAAACATCGGATGAAGCAGTTGCACAACCTTAAAGCAAAGAAGTATACCTTTAAAAAAGGGCAATTAGTTCTGTACTATGGTGCACGTAGGGAGCTGTTTCCAGGGAAGCTAGAACCTAGATGGGATGACCCCTACAAGATTGTCAGGATAGGGAAAAATAGGTCTATAGCTCTACTAGCTGATCTGCAGGGAGTAGAGTTTAATAATAAGGTTAATCTTAATAAGATTAAACCTTATTATTTCTGAGTATGCTAATATAGAAAAATGCATTGCAGGTCCATGCTGGGGATGATTTGAGACCTGCAAAAGAGCTTGGGGTGGTTAATTCCTTATTTGGAGCAGCCATATCTGGCGCAGAGATACCATCAGGGGAAACTTATCTGGTGGAGCAAAGGATACAAAGTGATTGAGCAAGAGGACGGAACCTTTGTCTGGGAGATCAAAGTCTTATGCCATCGTTGTTTATGATTGTTGACAAGTATCCCTGTTGAGTTCAATGAAGAAGGTGGAATGGAGCCGTCAGTTCACCCTCTAAACATTCTAAACTTTGATTATCATAATTACGAGTAGAGGGATTCGTGATGGCAGGCTATGTAAACCCATTGTGGATGTACACATTATATTTTGACGGAGCGTCCAGGGGCCCTAATAAAAAAGGGAGTGTTGGAGTAGTAATCCGATATCCCCGACATAGAGTTACGATGAAGTTAGGTGCTTACCTCGAGGTAGGATTCACTAACAATATGGCGGAGTATGAAGCCTTAATTATGGGACTGCATATTGCCATCAACTAGATGGGACATACACAATGCAGAATCCCATTCTTTATATGTATCATCAAACTACGATGACCCTACTTGAGGAGTTTGAGAGAGTGTCTTTTCAGCTGATTCCACGTTACTGGAATCAGTTCGCGGATTCATTGGCCAATCTTGCTTATGAAGAATACCTTTTCTTTAACTGCGGTCCTAGTTTGGATATTGTTATCAATAATGAGATAGGACCCAGTTGCTTGTGGGGAATGTTATCAGAGCATGCAATATATGGCAGACGATGGTTGATATGGGTGATGCAAAGAGTAGCTGAGACCCCAATCTACCGTTGTTATCCTGGACCCATAGGTTAATTAGACAATATGTTATGTGTACGCCTCTTGCTATATACGTAGGAGGGATGGGTCATAATCTTATGCATTTAGCTTAGGGCTGCGAGCCTGTTTTTCCTCCTTGGAAAGGAGCCTATTATTGTATATCTGTACTATTTCAGGGAGGGATGTGTAGGTGCTATTTTATTTTACCTCGTTAGGCCAAGAGGGCCGATCAATTTTTTGTAGTGAAGTATTTTATTTCATTAGGCCAAGAGGGTCAGTTGTCTATTTAGTACGGGTGAGATTAATGATTTCTTGTTTTAGTTCTGTGTTAGACAGGTTCGAAGAAGAGCTTGGAAGGAGCCTTTGTTGCGTGGAGCTTCTCGGGGCCCTATCTAGGTGACATCTCTCCTTTATGAGTACCGTGCTTTATGCTATATGTGTTTGTGTGCTTGTTGGGGGATTTTTCTTTTCTTGTTGGGGACCAGCGTCCAAGGCATGAAGTCCCAAGTTTAGGTTAGGTATGTCTGAGGGAGGTTTGAGTAGTCATTGCCTCCTGTAAAGACATTGTCAGGCATCGAAAGACCTGTTTTAGAAGGTAGTTCTAGTGACCCTGTTCTGCTAGCCTGCTAGGCAGCCATTCTAGGAGTTCTTGTTAGTTGTGTGGTAGTTAGGGAAGCCTGCCAGAAGAAAAATAATGATGATGATAGAAGAAAAATAACCATGCATATCCTAAAGACAATGAATATATACAAAAGTGTGTAAAAAGGGGTTGTAACCTCTATAAAAATAGAAAAGAAAAGAAAGAAAAATGTATAAGCAGTTGATCATTGCCTTGTGGAGGCCTGGTAGGTTACTGGGGACGAGTCAAACCAGGGGCCAATGCCTTGTCTTCCTAGGGATGGCGTCTTGCTGGAAAAGAAGAAAGCAAGGAAGGTTGGAGCGAAAATAAAAGTGAGCATCAGAAAAGGATTAAGTGTCGCCTTGCGAGGGCTTGGTAGGTTCCTGGGTACCGCGACAGGACCTGAGGCCGATGCCCTATTCTCCTTGGGTCGCTATGCTCAGCTCCCTCCTTTTTACATGCCCGAGTATGGAAAAATAAAAACATAAAAGAAAAAATGTGCTAAAAGAAAATACTTCTTGATTTCTTGATTAGGCTATAGGAGTTCTCGCCTAGTAGGAGCTCCTGGCTATGTTGTCCTTAGTACAGTAGATAGTTCAGACCACCACTTAGGGCGACCTTTTTGATAGTTCTTTTTAGTTTGGCCGTCTTGGAGCAGTTGGTTAGTGACTAGCTTCGGAACTTCTATCAGATTATGCTAGGCCTACTCCTTGTGGGTGTCATGCCTTGGTTTTTTCAGGGGATAGGGTGAGCATTGTGCTGTGTTTTAATATATATCTATTTTGTATCAGCTTGATGCTTCCTTTGGTTGTTTTTGTGTAGATCTGTTGTGGCATTCAACGGTCTGAGTCGCCCTATCCCGTGGTCGCCAATGAGAGCGGAGTTTTGAGCCCGGGATGTGCCTAAAATTTGCCAAAAAATTCAGAATTTAGGGAAAAAATATTCAACATCGAAGGCGGCGGCTCCAGCTAGGACGATTTTAAGCACAAAGTGAAATACGACTTTTAAAAGGCGCCCGAGCAACACTTGTAGAATTTTGATCATTTTTGAGTCAGTCAATGTGGGATGTCAAGCGGGACGCGCAGAAATTTACAGTACTCGAATCGGAGCCAGGACGAGGAAATGGCCAACAAATGGGCAAGATACGAAGAGGTGGGCAAAAAACTTGGACAAAATTGGGTGTGCCTTTTGGAGGCTTAAACCCCCCCCCCCCCCCCCTCAAATTTTTAACCAACAAGATGAAAAAAACATGAGCATGAGGAAGGCGACGTGATGCTGTCTGCGCCCGATTTTTTCGCTTGATGCCATCATGATGGAGATGCCTGCCTGCAAACAACCTATGTAATCGATCATGGGGCTTGACTACTCCTTTCTTGCTGGTCATATCGCCTCCTTCGCTCGTCCAATGATGGCCTGAATGCAGAGATGGAAATCTATTCTTTCTCTCTCCTCCCTCTCTCTCCCCTAAGGGGCTATTCTTGTGTGCAAGAGGAAAATGAAGAATGGTGAAGGAAAGCTTGTCCGGTTGGAATCGGATTACTTTCGGATCGATGTAGACATGAAGATTGCTGATTGTGAAGATGATGGACATTGAATGTGGGCTGACCCGCAATCCCGCACCAAAACCAAGTTCCCGAGACACGAAGCCTAAGCGGTAATTCAACTTCTATGAAGAAAAAATGAGTTTTGATGCTATTTGGTTGATGAAACATTGAGCCTATAGGCTGATTATGCATTATGATGTTGTTTTCTATGAGTTTCAATATTTTATAATCTGAAAATCAGAAAATCATAAGTGATATGGCTGAAATTAATGTTATAAAATCCGAAAAACACGCGTTTAAGGGGGTAAAATGGGGTTTTTTGCAAAATAAATGGGAAATATGAGACATAATGCCAACAAAACCTGAAATTTTGCTGTCAAGGAACCTAAGGGCCATAGCCCACAATCAATCTTAATTTCTAGTCATTTTTTATTGAAGAAAATATAGGAAAAATACCAAAAAATGTGAAAAATGGGTTTTAAATGGGAGAAAATTAGGAAACGGTAAAAGGAAAATTCCAAAAAATTACATGTGTGTCTGTGCAGTGTATAGCACGAGGTTGGCCTCGGTTTACCCTCATTTCTATGTTTCCATTCGTGTTTATCGCTTTCTTTGTAAGGAAATACACATAAAACGACTCTTTCACCTATCACGAATGCAAAACATTAAACGGTAGGGTGAGAGGGGGGGTTGAGCGTCAAAATAAAAACTAAAATCTGGTTTATGTGTTGCATCATGCCTATAGGACATTTTTTTAAAATAAAGAAAAAGGCAGCATGAGCATAAGGCTCGGTGTCTATCCTCATTACATAAACGCTAGCATGGAAATCATGAAAAGATTCGTTTCGCACGATGCATAATGCTGATTTTCTTTTGTTTGTGCACTAAACCATTCACATTATTCACTATGCATAGTTCATGGCATCAACGAAAAAGCTCCTGGACTGCATAGCAATTGTTTTCTTAGGAATTTGACCCACGATTGAGAGTGTAAGGTTATCCCTCGCTATAGGATAGAGGGGCGATTTCCTAAGGGACTGTTAAGTGAGGACACGTGGTATATATCCTGGAAATATGAGAAATATAAAAGAGAGGAGTTTGTGTTCGTTGGTTTTATATGTTGAGCAGCACATCAAGGGGCTAATCCCTGCAATGTAGGAGAGCTGCAGTGGGGCCGTGGTGTTTCTACCGAGAGGTTGCCTCCATGTATGTGATCATGGCATTGCCAATATGTATGGGTTCTCCCTCTAAGGAGTTTATAAAAGGGAAATGTTGGACTACAAAACGATGAAACTATAAACGCATAGGTTAGGCTTTAGGATAGTTTGTCCTTTAGCATTAGATTGACGCTCCTGGTCCGCGAGGCCGTGAGGGTGTGTTTGTTTATTATGAGCATGAGGTGTGGCTAGTGCCATAGCCAGTGCCGGCCCATTTCGGGTCCATCACTCAGATCTGGATATTATCAGATAAGGATCAAAGAAGAAGATATCCCGGAGACTGCATTCAGTACAAGGTATGGACACTTCGAATTCCTAGTGATGTCATTCGGACTGACGAATGCTCCTGCTACCTTCAACAAGTTAATGCAGGATATCTTTAGGCCCTATCTTGATGACTTCATTCTCATCTTTTTTGACAATACCCTAGTCTACTCAAAATAGGGAAAGGATCATGAACCCCACCTTTATGCCAAGAAGAAGAAGTGCACATTTTTCAAGCGACAGATTGAATATCTGGGATTCATTGTATCAACAGAAGGAATTTCAGTAGATCTAGCTAAGGTTAGAGACGTTCTGGAATGGCCAACACCAACTTCTGTCAAAGTAATATGTTGTTTTCATGGGTTGACAGGGTGGTATAGAATTTTCATCAAAGATTATGCTTTGATTGCAGCACCTCACTGATCTACTAAAGAAGAAGCAGCAATTGTATGGTCACTTGTTGAACAAACCAACTTTGACAAACTAAAGCAAAGCTTAGTATCAGTACCCATCCTGAAACTTCCTAATCTTAGTAAGGAGTTTGAGGTGGTAACTGATGCTAGCGCACTTGCTTTAGGATGTGTACTTATGCAAGAAGGTCATCCCGTAGCATATTCTTCAAGAAAATTGAAGAGCCATGAAAGGAATTATGCTACCCATGACCTGGAGCTGTTGGCTGTCATCCATGCTCTCAAAATTTGGAGACATTACTTGCTAGGTAACAAATTTTCCTTAGAAACGGATCACAAGAGTCTTAAATGGATTTTCACTCAGAATGACCTCAATATGAGGCAACGTTGATGGATCGAAGTGCTGGAAGAATATGATTTTGAAATCAAATATAGGCCTGGAAAAGAGAATGTAGTTGCTAATGCACTTAGTCGCAAGGCATTTCTAAATTCTCTCATTTTGCAAGATCCATCAACAGCAAGGTCTCTAGCCACAAAGGTATCAATGCCAAACAACCCGATTCTTAAGCTAGCAAAAGAAGGGGCATATCATGACCCAGTCTATCAGAAAATGCTAAGGGAGATCCCCATCAAGGATCAAGACCCAAAGCTAAAGACGAAGTATCAAGAATTCTCCATCAGTAATGGACTTGTCTACTTTAGGACAAGATTATGTATGCCTGCAAGCAAACTCTCAAGCAGAAGATACTTTGGGAAGCCCATGACTCCCCTTTCTCAGGGCATCCTGGTTATGCCAAGACCCTTAACATGGTCAGAAAGAGCTATTTTTGGGAAAGGCTCAAGGGAGACATACTCAAATATGTCACGGAATGTTTGTCTTGTCAACGCATTAAGGCAGAACATGTTAAAATGCCTGGGAAATTGCAACCACTTGATATTCCACAAATGAAATGGGAGTTCATTAGTATGGACTTTATTGTTAGCTTACCCCAAGTTCAAGGAGGATATAACTCTATTTTGGTTATAGTAGATATGCTTACCAAGGTCGCACATCTCATCCCTGTCAAGACAAACTATAAAGCTTCAGACATCGCAAGATTATTCATCAAGGAAATATTCAAACTTCATGGGTTACCCAAAAGAATCACTAGTGATCGTGACTCTCTTTTCACGTCACACTTCTGGAGGGCTATCTTTGAGGCTATTGGAACTCAACTCTATTTCAGCACAACTTACCATCCCCAAACTGATGGTCAAACAGAACGAGTCAATCAAGTCATTGAAGATATGCTTAGGGCATACTCCTGTCTCGCGAACCCAAAAAGTGGATTTAATACTTACCACTGGTTGAGTTTGCTTACAATGCTTCTTACCAACAAAGTATTCAAATGACCCCTTTCCAAGCATTGTATGGGCATGATTGTCGTACCCCTTTGAACTTCTCAGATCCAACCTTGAGGGTAGAAGCTTCAAGACAGATGCTGGAAGACAAGGATGATCAAATCAAATCAATAAGATAAGGCATTCAAGTTGCCAAGGATAGACAAAAAGCCTATGCTAACTTGAAACGACAAGACAGATCCTTCGTCAAAGGTGATATGGTCTTCATCCGTGTACACCCTAAAAAGAGTTCACTATCCTTAGGAGAGTACAAGAAGCTAAGTCCGAGGTATTGTGAACCTTATAACATCATCAAGTGCCTAGGACCTAATGTTTACAGACTACAGCTGCCCGCAACTCTAAAGATTCATAATGCATTCCATGTTAGCCTATTGAAAAAGTATCTACCTAATTTGAATCATGTACTTGATGATCAGCAAATTGTAATGCCTAGCCAAGGAGTCCTTGAGCTACGGCCTGATAGAATCCTAGATGTTAGGGAGAGGCATTTGAGATCAAGGACCTTGAGAGAATACCTCATACAGTGGAAAGATTATCCCAAAGAGGATGCCACCTAGATGGATGAAAATACTCTCAACCAACAATACCCCCAGATCTTCTTGAGATGAGGACATCTCGATTCCTCTAAGGGGGAGAGGATGTAACATTTCCCGTGCATAAGAACCCCCCCTTTTAAAATTTTAAAAATTAGTTCAAATTTTTTTACCTCTCTCTCTCTCCCTGCCGACAACATGTCGGGGAGAGAGAGAGAGAGGGAGTAAGAGTGGGAGAGAGGGCATGCACCCCCTAGGTGTAGGGGAGGTGGCCCGACAAACGGCTGTCTCCCCCCCCCATGAACCACCACCTCCCCACTACATAAGGCGAGCCTCCCCTCCCCCTCGGGCAGGTCGCCTGACACGCAGTGCTCCCTCCCCTGCTTCACCTGACACGCAGCGCCGCCCCCTCCTATGCCTGACACGCCACACCACCCCCTGCTCCGTCGAAAACGTCACCAGGCTGCCAGGACCGCCGCCACTCAGAGTGGAGTTTTGAGGCCCTGATGTGCCTAAAATTTGCCAAAAATCCTGGAATTTATGGGAAAAATATTTAACATCGAAGGCAACGGCGGCTGTAACTAGGACGATTTTAAGCACCAAGTGAAAGACGGCTTTTAAAAGAAGCCCGAGCAACACTTGTGAATTTTTGATAATTTTTTTGACTGTCGTACGGGATGCCAGGAGCTGCCAGTCTACAAGACGGACACGCAGGATTTTTCTTAGGCTGAATCGGAGTCCGGACGAGGAAGAGGCCACAAAATGGCCAAGATTTGAAAAGGTGGACATTGAGAAGACCAAAGGGGGGTGCCTTTTGGGACCTTTTAACCCCCCCCCCCCCCCCCCAAATTTTATGCAATAAAAGCGTGGAGAAAACGTGGAGATAGCGTGAAGCATGGCGGCAGCAACAAGCGCCGATTTTTTCGCCCTCCCCCTCATGATCATGATGTCAGGCTGCAAAGAAGCCATAGAACCAACAATACCCGACAACTTCTCCCTCTTGGCTAATGATATCGCTGGTCTTTGCACGAGATATGGCTGTTTGGATGAAGAGATCAGAATCTAGTCTTTCTGTCTCCTCCCTCTCTCTCTTCTCTATGGTTGTTCATGTGTACCATCTTGAAGGAGGAACCGGGAGGGAGAATGAAGAAAATGGTGATGGAGATTGATGGAGATGCTGAAGATTGAGGTGCAGCATTAGATTGAGAGCAATGGAGGCTTCGTCTGCTGGTTATGCAGTCATTCAAGGCATCTCGGGTTACGTAAAAACACGGTATGACCATTTTTATGAAGAAAATGAAGGATTTTTTATAGTTTATGATGATAATTATGTTCTTATTGGATGAAAATTTGTTTGTGTGCTGGTTGCATCATGAGTAATTTTTGTATATCAGAAAATTTTGATTTTGCAATGATTTACATGCTTTATTTAATTTCCAAAAATCTGAAATACGATTTTTCAGCGGTAAAATTGTAGTTTTTCTGTTTCGGGTGGGTAAAAGGTGTTCCCATGGGGGGAATATGGAAGATAAATTGAATTTTAGTATACTGAAGTGATTGGAACAAGAAAAACCGGAAAATAGTATATTTTATTGCCAAATAAATCAAAAAATTTGAGAAAATAAGGAAAAAAATGGAGATACGTTTTGCAAAAATAAGGAAAAATATAATGATTGTTTGTGGATGTGTGGTAGTGGCAAAGCATGAGGTTTAGCCTCAGTTTTCCCTATCTCTTTGTCAAAGTTTGTCATTTACCGCTTTTTATACATCAAAACATGACAAAATGGACCTCTACACCTATGCAACGAAAGCAATACCTAAACGTAGGGGGTTGGGATGTTTGAATAGTGTGATTTGCATGCTGATTGTTGGTAATTTTTTGATGCATATCATGACATAAAGTTTGTGTTATTTTAATTAAAAGGATAGTAGCATGAGTGTTATCTCAGTGTTATCCCTACATCGCTACAACAGGTTAGGGAATAAGCATTTGAAAGCATGGTTGTGCACAACATGTGTCTCATTGAAAATTATGTTTGAGCACTTTAGGATCATTCACTTTGCATATGCATGTAAACCATGGTATCCAAATAAAAAACCTGGATGCATAGCACATGTTTTCAATGTCAATGACCCACGCTTGAGTGTGGAAAGACATCCTAAGCCGTAGGATAGACGTTCGTTTCTTGGGGGATTATTTGGTAAGGAAACATGGTATCTCCTGGAGTACTTTAAAAATGAAAGAGTGGAGTTTGTTCGTTTGTTTTATATGTTGAGCAACGCATCAAGGGGCCAATCCCTGCGATGTAGGAGAGCTACAATGGGGCCGCGGTGTTTCTACCAAGAGGTTGCCTCCCATGTATGTGATTATCATGGTATTTATTGCCAAAGTGTATGGGTTCTCCCTCTGAGGAGTTTATAGAAAGGGAAACATTGGACTACATAACTATAAACGCATAGATTAGGCTTTAGGACAGTTTGTTCTTTCGCAATAGATAGACACTCTTGGCCCCCGAGGCCGTGAGGGTGTGTTTGTCTATCACGAGCATGAGGTCCGGCTAGTGCCATAGCCAGTGACGGCCCATTTGAGGTCCCATCAGTGGTGCATCTGTCGAGAGTTGCCAACAAGTGGTGGTTCTCGAATCTAGGGTTTTTAGGTACCAAAAAGTTGGTTTATGTCCTCTAACAAGCACCATCAAGCCAAAATACAAAAAGCAGAACGTGCTGAGAGGTCTAGACGGCGGTTGGAGATTGTAAGTTGTTATTCTCCTCAAAGGAGTAGCCCGATACGCATAAGAGGCAGTGGTCTTAGTAACCCAACTGCTGCACATAGTCCTTTAGGTGCAGGAGGAAGCGCAAGTTCTTCCTCTCTTCCACCAAGTCAACCCACTTCAAGTGGAAGTGTGATTCCATTAGTCCAAACTCCTATTGTCAATCCGATTGTCATCATGGCACAACCCATTGCAATTCCTGCAGGGACGCCGAATCTACCAGCTTTAGGTGTGCCTTTGCCCATTTTTAATGGGTTAGCCGAAGAAGATGCAGAGTTTCACATTTGTGAATTCCAAAGACTAATGTTTAATTACCACATCCAAGATGAGGGACATCTTATGATGTTCTTTAACATGACGTTAAAAGGAAGGGTTGCAGTATGGTATCATAGCATAGAGACTCAAACCATCACTACAATCAATTAATTTTATGCAGCTTTCCGAGGAGAATATGCCCCTGAAAGAGGTGGCCAATACTGGTTGCGTGTTTTGAATGTAATACGCCAAGACCCCTACATGAGAATGTGAAAGCCTATGCCAAGAAGCTTAAGGAAGTGTTTCATAAGTTACAAACTTACATTCCCATTCCACCGGCTGCCCAATTGCAATACTTCTTACATGGATTGGATTTCAATATTCAGGTGCAATTGAGCAGTGTGGCTTTGGTTGATATAGACATCGCCATCACGCGGGCAGAAGGAGTAGAGTCACGATTACAAATGGCCTACTCCTCTCTCGAATATATCTTAATGCGGGTTTAGTACTTGGAGGCAATTTACCATTGATAAATGGAAGTCAAGGGATGCCTATGAATAACCCTAATGGGAGAGGAAGCATGGTTCAAAATGTACCTTTACTGCCAGCTCCTCCCAGTGTGACTATGCCTATGGCTAGTCAATTGGCTCCACCAAATGTTGGAGGCCAAGTTTCGAACCCTAATGTTGTTCCTGTGAGTCAACAACCAATGCCCAATCAAATTGTTAGACCAATGAGTCGAGTGCCTCTAATGTCCTTGGCGAAGTTAAGGATATGATGAAGCATTACACTGACATGATTTCTGAACAATATCGGCAAATAGCTATTGATGTCAATTTCCTGAAGAAGCAGCAGAATCTGATAGGGAGTCAACGCCCTGAAGAGGGTGATCCCTCAAGATTCAGCTGTAAGTGGTGTGGCAGACAACATTTCCCTAGAAACTATCCAAATGTTAAATGTGATATTTGTGGGAAGTCGGGCCACTTAGTCGCTACCTGTTGGAGTAAGATTAGTTTCCTCCAACAAGGGAGTAAACAGCCCGGTCCAGTTAATCATAGAGCGCAAGGTAGTAACCTCCAACAAAATGATGGACCAACACAAATACAGCAAAGGGGAAAGACCATTGTAGAAGAGTTGCCACAAGGTAATGGAGTCAGCCTTATTGAGGCTGTACGCGTCAATGGTGCTAAAACCTCTAACCTACGAGCCGTGACAAGAGGCCAAAAGGCTAAAGAGGGTGACAAAGATAATGCAAAACTGGTCGAGGAAAACCCTAAGTAAGGGGATAAGGGGACGCAAGTCCTGAATCCTGGTGGGAAGGTGGACCTCAAAGGCCTTTTGACAAAAAAGTTGATCCTAAGAAGGATGAGGAAGTGCCAAGAAAGAAGGCAAGAGCTAAAAGAGAAGCACCAAAGCCGGTCCTGAGACCAAAAGAAAGGATGGTTTGGCGAGAAAAGAAACCTTTGGCTACCTATCATGATTTTTATTTAGCAAGTTCTCTTTGCGAAGTCAAACCAGATGTAAACCTCTTACAGTTGATTAAATTATCTCCAAGAGTACGCAAGGAATTCAAGAAGATCCTGTGTATTGGGTATATCGTAGAACCTTTGGGCATAGCAGGAGTAGGGGAAGATTGGTTTGATCATGCTGAAAAGAATTGCCCTAGGGTTCCAGCATACGTGGATGGAATATTAGTGGAGCATGCTATCGTAGACACTGGGTCCTCCATCAATATCATGAGTTCAGAGTTGATGGAGAGGTTGGGTCTAGGTATCCAAAAAGACAGCTCCACCCTTCTTAGAATGGCTGATGATAGTCTAAGGCAACTAGAAGGTTGCGTTACTAAAGTCCATGTTACAGTTGCAAGTGTAGAATGCTTCTTGGACTTTAGGGTGATAAGATTTGTAGGATGTCCTAGCTATTGAGTCTTGGTAAGTAGGCCTTGGATCTTACGAACAGACTGTTAAGTCGATATACCCGCCGGTCGTACCCGCTGATCGAGTGGTTCTAGGTAGAGGTGCTAATCGAGTAATAGTCGATGCTTACCTTGAGTCTCCTCAAAGTGAGAGAGCTCCTTTATCCTCTACTGAATTAGAAACAACAGATGATCCATCTGGTAGTGAGACATCATCCAACAATGAATCTAAAGAGGGGTCCACTACAGAGGATATTTATCAGATAACTCTAAATGAGCCGATAGAGCCGTAAGATAGGATAAGAGACTCGGATGTGATTGAGTTGGACCTTGGCACGCCAAATGATTCGCGGCCAATTAAATTAGGTTCCATGCTCAGTTCAGCAAAAAGGGAGGTCTATGTGTCCTTGATTCAAGAATTCCGCAACGTCTTTGCTTGGAGTTATGATGTGCTGAGAGGCATTCCTCCCAGCCTCGTTGTTCATACTATTCTTGTAAAAGAAGGTAGTCGTCCTATGCGTCAGAAAGTAAGTCGAATGCCTTTTGAATTGAGGGACGGGCTGTTTGAGGAGTTACAAAAGTTACGAAAAGCTGGTTTAATCTTCCCTGTACAGCACATAGAATGGTGTTCACCAGTTGTTATCAGGAAGAAGAAAAATAACCAGATCCGACTATGTGTAGATTTTAGAGAGCTGAATAAGCAGACGGTTAAGGATTACTACTCGTTGCCATTTATTGACCAGATTTTGGATCAATTAGCGGGTAGGAAAATATATTCGTTTATGGATTGCTTTGTAGGATACAAGCAGATGGCAATTGCAAAAGAGGACAAGTTGAAAACAACTTTTATTACTGTCTTTGGTACTTTTGCGTACCATGTGACGGCCTTTGGTTTGTGCAATGCACCTAGATCATGGCTACGAACAGCAGACAAGACCTTTGGTGACATCTCCCCAGATGAGTTGAAAGTATTTATTGATGACCTGGGGGCAGCCACTGTAAGGGAAAGGATGTTGATTATTTTAAGAAAGTATTTTGAGCACTGTAGACAATTTTGTATCGCTCTTAACCCACGGAAGTGTGTCTTTGGAGTGCCTTATGGGCTATTGCTAGGCCATGTGGTCAGTTTAGTAGGGATCGCAACTGACCTTGAAAAGATTAAGGTTATAGTCGCTATGAGTCCACCACGCACTTGAAAGTGATATATTGCTTTCTGTCATCGATAGGGTACTATCGGAGGTTTATAAATGCCTTGGCAGAAAGGACATTGCCATTAACGAACTTATTATCCTTTAGCCCAAATCTGGGAGGAAAAGTGGTATCATCCGATAGCTTTTGCTAGCCGAAAATTGGGCATTTTAGAAATTAACTACATCTACATGGAGAAGTTGTGCCTGGCGATGGTCTTTGCAACTAAAAATTTTACGCACTACATCCTCTATGAGAAGGTAGTTTTCTATGCAAAGGCGGAAGGGCTTAGATTGCTTATGAACAAGCTACAACCGTTGTCAAAGAGTTTACTGTTCATAGTATAAATCATGGGATTCTTATGAACACAGAAGAGCTTCACTGGAAGTTATATGAGAAATTTGCATACAAAATTCAAATATTGTTATCTAATAACCACCTTAGTTATACAAGTTCTTTTGTATTTAGCATATAATTTTCAATTATACCATGTATACTTATGAAAAATAAGTTTATGGGAACATACAACTTGGTCATGTGGAAGAAATTGACAGTCTGCAGGATAAATCACATTAATTCGGTACAAAAATATGGTCAAAACCCAAGAAAGATGCAAAAAACTGCCAAAAGTCCACTAGGTCCACATGGGACCTGGAGTAAGAGACTTAAGTGACTAGCAAGTGACCTAGGCTAGTCAAAAAGTGACCAGGGACTGAGCAGGGAGCAGCCCGCGTTTTTCGGCGCAAAATGCGGGCTGCACTGTCTGAGGCAAACTGGAGAGAGCTGGAGCTATGGTGCATGAAATGGAGCATGCAAACTGAAGATCAACAGGCCCAACTACTGAAGATGTAAATATGGTGAGAGCTCCACTTCTCTGCCTCCTTGGCCTGACGAAAATGCATGCTCAAACAGTCTATAAAAGAGGGAAATCTAAGAGAAGAGTATTCAGCCTGCTCTTATGCACGACTTCTCTCATTTTGTTTACCTTATTCTTGGTCCAATGAAGCCCGACTTGAACCCAAGTACTTGAGTGACTTTGGAACAAGCAAAGGGTGAGGATATTGAAGACTTATGGGCTGTTATGGGCTGAAATAACCAGTCATAAACAGGGCAGCCCACTGTTATGGTCCATTTTTATGAGGAAAAATGGGATTTTTATGGTTGTAATGGAAGAAAATGACCTCTTTTCTTCAGGACATTGTTCATGAATGATTAGAAGTGCTTCCTCTTGAGTTTATGCACTCATTTTGAACTTGATTATGGGCTGGAATTTTCTGTTTTAAAACAGGGCTGAAGCTAAATTTATACTTTTTCAATTCATTTCATGTATCTTTGGCCCAAATCTTGGATGCATTTGAATCTATCAACAATATACTTGAACCAAAGGGTTGAAATCCATCTATGTACTTGAAATAAATGCCATTAGAGCTTGCATTTGACATTCATAAATGAATTGAGAATCTGAAAATATCCTTTATGATATGATGTATGTATCCAGAGGCATTTGATGTAATCAAGATAGACTTAATCCTTCTGTTCATGTATGCTAAGTACATAGTGAAAAGGCTTGAACTCTTCTTCCGTACCTAAATCATTTCTAAATCCCGGATCTTAATCAACCCCAATCCATTTTCCCTTCCCGAATCTTGAATCCTAAACTCTTCTTCTGCACTAAAAGCCCCGGTGGTAGACCTTCAACTCTTAACGCGATGACACCGCCTAATCGTCTGGCAAAGTAGTTAATCACTTTGTAGGAGTTTGATTATGACATTAAGAGTAAGCCACTGAGGTTGCAGGGGATTGTGGAATGCCTTGTGGATTTCGGGGAGCCGAAAGAGACTTTGGCTGAAGGAAGTGATATCAAACAAATGTTTAAAATTGATACAGCTTCTATTCCATCTTGGTATGTTGCTATCACGCATTATCTATCAATGGGAGAGACTAGAGCTAGTTTATCAAAATCTGAAAAGAGGAAAATTAGACAACAGGCTTTGAAGTTTTCCTTGATCGTAGGAACACTATATCGGCAGGGTGTTGATGATATCTACTGCCAATGTGTGATGCCTGACGAGGTTCCTTTCATCTTGGAAGAGTGCCATGACTCTGCATGTGGAGGGCACTTCGTTGGACAGTTGACGGCACAGAAAGCTTTAAGAGCTGGATATTGGTGGCCGTCCATCTTCCAAGTTTCCTTTGAGTACGTTAAGAGATGTGATACCTGTCAAAGACATGACAACAGAGAGAATAGGAAACATCCACTTATGCCTATCATGGCTATCCTTCCATTTGAGAAATGGGGCATTGACTTTGTGGGTCCTATCATCTCGTCATTACTACCCAGAAGAGGTACATTATAGTAGCAACTGATCAAAATGGTCAGAAGCACGAGCGACGAGGCAGGACAATGCAAAAGAGACTGCAAGTTTTCTTTTAGAGCAGATTATCTGCCGTTTCGGTCCACCGAAGGAACTAGTGTCGGACCGTGGAACCCACTTTTTGAATAAAGTGATCAAAAGCTTGACTGAAGCTTGGCAAATCAAGCACAACAAAATGACCCCCTATAATCCGCAAGCCAACGGGCAAGTCGAAAGTACTAATAAGCAGCTTATGGGTATCTTGTCTAAAATAGTCTCAGAGAAGAAACGAGACTGGGACTAGAAGCTGTATGTGGCTGTATGGGCGTACAATACAATGTTCAAGCGAGCTACCGGCCATACTCCATTTAAATTAGTTTATGGGAAAGAGTGTGTGTTACCCCTCGAAATCGAGTTGCCAACCATACGGTTTGCAATTAACCACTCTTTGGGAGATGAGGATGCACTCTTTGAACATTTCACGACCATAGCCCACCTGGATGAACTGAAATTGCAGAGCTTATTACACCAGGAGGTAGCTAAACATTGGTTGAAGCAGTTGCATGACCTTAAAGCAAAGAAGTATACCTTTAAAAAAGGGCAATTAGTTCTGTACTACGATGCGCATAGGGAGCTGTTTCCAGGGAAGCTGGAACCTAGATGGGATGGCCCCTACAAGATTGTCAGGATAGGAAAAGTAGGTCTATGGCTCTACTAGCTGATCTGCGGGGAGTAGAATTTAAAAATAAGTTTAATCTTAATAAGATTAAACCTTATTATTTCTAAGTATGCTAACATGGAAAAATGCATTGCAGGTCCATGCTGGGGCTGATTTGAGACCTGCAAAAGAGCTTGGGGTGGTTAATTCCTTATTTGGAGCACCCATATCTGATGCAGAGATACCATCAAGGGAAACTTATATGGTGGAGCAAAGGATACAAAGTGATAGAGCAAGAAGACGGAACATTGGTGTGGGAGATCAAAGTCTTCTGCCATCACTGCTTACGAATGTTGACAAGTATCCTTGTTGTGTTTAATGAAGAAGGTGGAATGGAGCCGTCAGTTCATCCTCTAAATATGTTAAATTTTGACTATCATAATTACGAATAGAGGTGTTCGTGATGGCAGGCTATGTAAACCCATTGTGGACATATACATTATATTTTGACGGAGCGTCCATGGGCCCTAATAAAAAAGGGAGTGTTGGAGTAGTAATCCGAGATCCCCGACGTAGAGTTACGATGAAGTTAGCTGCTTATCTCGGGGTAGGATTCACTAACAACATGGCGGAGTAAAAAATCTTGATTATGGGAGTGCATATTGGCAAGAAGCCTGATGTATCGCACTTGAAGGTATTTGGCTGTGTTGCATATGTTCATGTCCCAGATGAGCTACGGAAGAAGCTTGATCCAAAGGAAGAAAAATGTATCTTTATTGGATACTCTTTAGAGCAAAAAGGGTATCGTTGTTATAACCCTGTCACATCTAAGTTCAGAGTGAGCAGGGATACCATCTCTGATGAAATGAGCAGTTGGTATGCATCTAGTGGTGATGCATTGGATGATGATGATGATCATGACACTCATGTGCTGGTTGAAAAGCAATAATCACAGACTCTTAGTGGACCAGAGACATCATCTAGTAGTCCTTGGTTTGGGAGACTAAGGAGTAGCTCTACATCTTCAGGTGCATCTAGTAGCACTACAGGTAAAGACAAAGGAAAGAATAAAGTGTCAAATGGCATTGATGCAGTTCTTGATGGAGACTCTAATGGCTCAGAGAGCTTGGATGATGAGCTTGGCATTCCTTCTGTCAGGACACCAAGTGTACAGAGAGCTCATAGTAATGTAAAGGCTCCATTGAGTGATCCGATGGTACGCAGATCTAGCAAGGTCAGATACCCTGTTAAAAGATTTGGTTTTGAAGGTTATGCAGCTCACCATTATGCTTATATGGTGAAACTAGTTGAGAATGTTGAGCCCACTTGTTTTGAGGATGTTGTTGGTCATACTCATTGGGATGCAGCAATGGATGAGGGGATGGTTGCATTAGAGGCCAATAAGACTTGGGATCTAGTATCATTGCCGAAGGGCAAGAAAGCTATTGGATGTAAGTGGTTTATACAATTAAGCACAATGTAGATAGTTCTATTAGTAGGTATAAAGCTAGGCTGGTTACAAAAGGCTATGCCCAGACATATGGCATAGATTATGATGAAACCTTCAGTCCAATTGCTAGGATGGCAACTGTCAGATGTGTGATTGCTTTGGCAGCAACCAAAGGTTGGAGGTTGCAGCAAATGGATGTGAAGAATTCCTTCTTGCATGGTGATTTGCAGGAAGAAGTGTATATGGATCAACCAGCAAGTTATGAAGATTCAGAGCATCCCACGTATGTGTGCAGGTTGAAGAAGGTGCTCTATGGGCTCAAGCAAGCACCTAGAGATCAAAGAGTATCTTGTCAATATTGGCTTTTATGTTTCTAATACTGATCACTCACTTTATGTGAGAAAGGGAGATGCAGGTTTGGTCATCATAGTCATCTATGTGGATGACTTGATTATTACAGGTGATAGTGATAGTGGGATTACTGAAGTCAAGGACTTTTTGAAGAAGTTTGAGATGAAGGATTTAGGTGAGCTAAGGTACTTCCTTGGCATTGAGGTGATCAGATGTGATGATGGTATATGGCTGTCCCAAAGACAGTATGGCTTGGATATGTTGTCCAAGTATGGTATGACAGCATGCAAACCACTTTCAGTCCCGTTGGAGCAGAATGTAAAGTTGAGTGTTGATGTTGGGGATGAGATAGAAGACCCTACTATGTTCAGGAGGATAGTGGGGAGTTTGATCTACATGACCATTACAAGGCCAGACTTGAGCTACGCTGTTGGTCTTGTGAGTCAGTTTATGCAAGTACCTAGAAAGCCACATTTGGATGCAGTCAGACGCATATTGAGATATGTGAAGTTCACATTACATTATGGACTTTTCTATGAGGCAGGTACAGATGTACAGGTGTTTGGATACACAAATGCAGATTGGGCTGGTAGTATGTCTGATAGAAGATCTACTAGAGCGGATACATGTTCTCTCTTGGTAGTGCAGTAGTTGCTTGGAGTAGCAAAAAGCAATCTACAGTTGCTTTGTTGAGTACAGAGGCTGAGTATAGAGGTGCTGCAGTTGCAGCATGTGAGGTAGTATGGCTACAAAAGTTATTGGCTGATTTAGATGTGCAGGTGGAAGATCCAGTTGTCATTTATTGTGATAAAACATATTGAGGTACACTACCACTTTGTGAGAGAGAAGGCACTAGCAGGTGAGATTGACTTGGTGTATGTCAGCACACATGATCATATAGCTAACATCTTCACGAAGGCATTAGGTACAGAGAAGCTTCAAAAGTTTCGAAGCTTACTTGGAGTTGCAGAGATGCAGTTGAGCTTGAGGGGGAGTGTTGAGATGACAAGCTCAACACATGTGGACATTAATGATGGACCACCTGGTTAGATGGGTCCACACATCTACACTTAGCACGTCGGTGGTCATTATGAATCTCACATGGCCACTGACTTATTACTTATTGTATTCAGGTTGTTACACCTATTTACAGCTGGCATAGTTATAGCGCCAGTTGACTAGTGTAGTCGGTTATGCATTGTTTGACTTAGTAGGCCAGTTTCCTTTATGTTGTATCTTATCTATACTTTGTGTACATTGTAAAGTGTGTGGAAGAAGAAGAAGAAACCAGCAAGAAAACGTTTTGGCCTCCATCTCTCTTCTTGTCTCTTGAGTGAGCTTCTCCTTGTGCATTCTGTGTGTGTTCGGTGCAGCATCTTGAGCAAGTCCCCCCACCACGCGATTCTTGACACGCATGAACATCCGTGTTTTTCAATTTACATGTCTTCTGATGCATCCCTCGCATTGTTTGCCCCCGTGATGATGTCCTGACCATCTATGAGTCCCGCCATTGTAAATTTTTTACCCCCGCTATGTGCGTGACCGAGGAGCTACCTTTGATTTTTCTTTTTTTTTATAACCCACAGCTCAAATACTAATTGTTTTTTAATTTTATTTTTAAATTAAAAATAATAATCCCCTCTCCTCTCCCCGACGGTTTCCTCCTCTCCCTCTTTCCATCCTCTCTCCTCTCTCTTCTTTCTTTCTTTCGTTCTCTCTCCTCTATCTCCCTCTCTCTCCCCGCCACCCCCTTCTCTGCTCCTTCCCTCTCCTCTCTCCCTCTCTCATTCTTCTCCTTCTCCTCCTTCTCCCCATCCTACTTCTTCTTCTTCTTCTCCTCCTCCCCCCTTCCCACCCGCCGCTGGCGTTGCAACTACCCCCCACCGCCTCAATACTCTCCCGCGCCTATTGAACCATGCCCCGCTGCCATGCATGTATGTCACCCGCTATCCTAGAGTATGTCACTGCCACCCTAGACGTCACTCATTGCCCCTTCCCTCGTCCTGCCGTCGTAGATCCTACTCGTGCCGTCGGCCGCCTCCTCTCCATACACCAACCACCCCACCCCCTTATCCCTCCCACCCCGCTGCTTTCCCTCCCCCCACCACTCACCTATCCCACTTACCCCCCAATTTCCCCTCCATTGCCCCCCATTCCCACCCCATCACTCCCTTTTCCCCTCTACCCCCCATTCCTACCCCTTTCCAATTCTCCCCTCTTGCACCCACCCCTTTAACCCCCCCTTTTCGCCCAACCCATAGAAACCCCCTTTAGCCCCCCTTCACCCCCCTCCCTACCCTCCCCTCTCTTCACCCATGTTTTTGTGAACCCCTCCGTTCATGTCAACACCCCTACCGTCGACAATACCTACATTTCCATGCCCCAACGCGTCCCCCAACACCACCTCGTCCCACCACACTGCTTGCGGGTGTTCCTATGTGCATGGGCATTGTTGTGCTGTGTCCGAATGTTGCTCGTGAGTGTTCCCGCGCGAGGATGCACATCCAATCTTGTTTGTGCGGTGGTGCACACGCTAGCAGTCGTTCGTGCGGTGGTGCGCACGCTAGTAGTCATTCACATGCCACAGCCATTCCGTGCTAACAAATTGTTCCTTAGTTGCCTTGCTGTTACCACTTGTGGATTTTTTTTCTCTTTTGTGTGGATTCTTTGGACGCGAAGTACGTTTTAGACCTTGCGGTATGCACCCACCGCCAGGTTCCTTTTCTTTTTTCCTCTCCCACGTGCACCATAATACACCATTAATTGTAATTTAAAATCTACCAACCATTGCACCCACCAAATGAACACACTACACATCATAAATTGTAATTAAAATGAACCCGACCATTAATTATAAAAGAAACCCCATCGTTGCACGAGCACTGTTGCACCATAACTCACGTGATTTGTAAATTAAAATCCATTCACAGTACACACGCACACGCGCTACCAGACACATTTAAATTGTAATTAAAAATAAACCCCCCAAAATCACATACGCATGCGCTTTGTGCCAAACATCATATAATTGTAAAAATGAAGTGCATTTTCAGAGACCCCCCAATCCATTCAGTTAGTTATTTTGTCAGACTGGGGTTGGGTTACGAAATCAATCCACCATGCATTAAAGGTTTAATTGAAAATGAATTGCAAACTGATTTTTCATTGATTAAAATGAATGCAATAGTGATCACCCACTCACTTCACCACACTTTAGGTGTACTTTAGGTGTACGCTCAACGATTACGGGGATTGAGATTCCTTAGTCCGAGAGGTCGATTGTATTTGTCCATGATGGTTTGAGTCGGTCATTTTGTTTTCAGTCGAGTCAGTGTCTGGACTATGGTATGCTGGAACTTATACATTTCTTTTTGTGTGCTTAATTATGAGGATCAAGGTGCTTGATTGTTATGGATATCAAGAAGCTTTCGGTCACACTTGTGCATAAGTCATGTCGAATTTTTTTCATAGGCTGTGGTTTGTTTGGGGAAGTTTGGTCTAGTCCTTTGTTGCAATTTTTCTATGATATTCTTCTTAGTTGTGGTTTTATTTAGGGCTTTGCAATAATTTTTCCCATTTTTTCTTGGTTATGTGTGTGTGGACATCCTGTGTAGTCTAAATGGCATGGTCTTCCTTTACTCCCCCACTTGTGATCTAGCATGTGCCATTGCCGATACATGATTATTCCCTCCTTCTGGAGGCAGATTGTATTTGTTGTGCTAGTTTTCGCCGCCCTAAAGTTTTCGCCAGTGTGGACAACATGATCTGTTACTCCTTCCTGGCATCATACAAGAATCAGTCTAGCTTTGGTTTATAACTGACGCTTCTGCTTATCCACAACCAACATCCGTGATGCATTGTGTTTGCCTCTTTCAGCTTCTTTTGTCCCTAGTGGAAACCAATTATTGATAGTTGAAGAGATCCTTTCCCTTCTTTAGAAGGAGACGCCTGCCCCTTTTGTGTCCAGCAAGGTTATTACCAGTTAGGGGTTTCTGTTGCTCCTATCGCTTCTCTGATATGGAAGTAACTTTGCCAATTTCTGCAAGACACGAGCAAGCTTGCATCTAAATGTCTCTCCAAGGAGCTTTTCATTACTTCTATTCGGATCCTGGAAGGGGCTAAATTTAATTGGTCAGTTTTCATGTTAGCCAATATGGATCAACATTTCCAAAGAGTCAGAAAAGGTCATGGCAATAATGTGACTTACGATGCTTTCCTTCATAAGATTATGACTCTGGCTCCTCCTCCTAGTGGTGTGCCAATGGCTGATCCTACTCTTCTTCCGAAGTAGCCACCACCTCGTGTTCCATCCCCTCCCCCATCACAGCCACCACCTCGTGTGCCATCTGATCCTGCTCTTCTTCCAAAGCAGCCACCACCTCGTGTTCCATCCCCTCCCCCATCACAGGAGATTTAGAGGATGAGCCCCCTCTAAGATTTTTGCGAATTAAGTGCCGACGTACTAAAGGGCCACCTAGTCCATCTACAGTATCAGTTACAGATCCTCTAGTCAAGGATACTACTCCTCCTATTTCTAATAGTTCCCTTCCTACGTTCCTCTCATGTCCTAACCTATTTGCAGCTTAGAGGGATGGACAACTAGATCGATAAATTCATGCTTTCTTACAGACATTGATAGCTGGACCGTTGCTCTCTCAGATTGTTTCTCGTGTCCAGTCTACGTTGGAGACCTCCCTTACATCCTATCTTCAGTCTATTTACACAGGTGTGTATACTTCCTTGCAAAACAAGGTGGATTCATTAACTAGTCAGTTGAGTAAAGCCTTCGAGAATTTGGCATCAGAAAAAGCTACCCTAAGTGACATTGATAAGTAGATGACTAAGGCGACTATTTTGATGGATAACCAGAAAGCCAAAATTCAGGAGCTAGAAGTTAAAATAGCTTCATTAGAAGCTGAGAATATGTCCTTAATGACTGAAAAGAATGTAGCTATTGCAAACATAATAGAGTCAACTCGTAAATTGGGAACTTGTGAAGGTCAACTGCAGCATTCCCAAGAAACTGTTGAGGCCCAAAAGAAGCTTATTGAGGAGCTTAATCAGAAATTTTCCACTCTTTCTATTCCTCCTCCAGCCCCTATAGTTTCTTCAATCATATCTTCTAGAGAGGAGCTTGACTAATTGCAACATAAAGCTAAGCTATGTGATGGATTTGCTGCTAAAGTAGAATGCCTCCAATAGTGCATGAATTGTGTGCATAAAGATTTTATTTGCTATACTAACTTGGTGTCACCACCTCCTTCCTTTTGGGTTAATTATCATCAACAAAGATTTGCCTTATACATATCCTTAAGCAATGTGGATTTAGAACCTCCAGCAAATGGATGGTCCAATCTCTGGTTTGCAGATTTGCTGAGAGCTATTTTTTATAGATTCATGGATGCGCTAGTTTCCCATGAAGTTCAGTTATTATATTTTATGTATCTTACATGTCAT
This sequence comes from Lygodium microphyllum, assembly GCF_053477565.2. Taxonomy (NCBI): domain Eukaryota; kingdom Viridiplantae; phylum Streptophyta; class Polypodiopsida; order Schizaeales; family Lygodiaceae; genus Lygodium; species Lygodium microphyllum. Next base: position 72,930,105 of record NC_141135.1, read on the forward strand.
TTGTAGATCCCTGATGAAGAATATCTAAATGTCTATGTGGGGGATGTGATCTTGCCAACTGTTTGTATGTGCATTCAATGGAGCTTTTGCTAGTAGAAAGTTTGAAGACTTACCATGAGCAAACATCTTGATGTAAAAGGCATGTTTGGCATTCACCTTTGGACATTGCTGCTTTGGAACCTCATCGTCTCAATAATGTATTCCATAAATCTGATATCCAGCCTTTACAATCTCAGTTATTGAGCTATCTTGCTAATCATCCATTATTTATTGATTTCTTTTTCCAAGATCTTCATTTTTGTTGTTCTTTCTATCCATTGGATCCTATAGATCTTTTGTCTTATTTCCTCATATCTTGTCGTTTTCCTTTATATGTTTCTCTTCTTTTGTCTAAACATGGTACCATTCCTCTTTTATTGTTTACCCCTTCTAGGTTGCCTCACATTCTTGTGTTTACCATTTGTCCTTTTATTGTTGATCCCATGATATCTCCTACCTCTTCTGAACCTCTTCCTAACATTCCTATTCCTTCGATTTTTTTGACAGATTCCCTTCAAACCTTTTTTATGCATTCTCCATCTTTTCCACCTTCCTTATCACTTCATTTACCCTCATTCTATGACTTATCTTATCCTCCATTACAATCTTCTCCTCTTATTCCATTTCCCTTTCCATCTAATTACATTAACCTTCCTCCCTAGACAGTGCTAGATACACCTGGCTATGATCATGACATTCTTCGTCAATGACAATGGATGCCGCATGATTCTATGACAGGATCAGTTGGCCTTTTATTCCATGATCATGGGATACTTCTATGGCATGTTCGAATTCTTATCTTTATTTTGCCAAAGTACATGTTACTTTTGAGGATACCACTATTCATCTTATAGCTCATTTTTTTTGGTATCTTGCCTTCATGCATCATCAATCTCATTTGAATACTCGGAAGAGTATCCCCCAACTGATCATAGATCCAAATGTGGATGTAGTTGCTGCTCAAATGGATGTACTGTACTACTTTGCACAGGTCTTCCCCATCAATTTTATCATCTTATGGAAAGGATGTGTTGTCTCCAATTCTTCCAAAATGTACCTCGGTACTTTGTAGATGAGAACAAAGCCTTGGAATGTCTTAAACTGAGTATGCAATTTAAGAAGAAACATCTCTATCCTGCTTTAGCAGAATAGGGTTTTCATGATTGCATCATCTTTTTTTTCTTAATGAAAAGCTTTTTACTTGCTCTCCATTTTTGGAAGCGTATGCCATTCAGACTACCTAGTTTTGTGTCAAGTGTATGTGTATGTATTATTTTTCTCTCAAGTGGAGTTGAAGATGAAGATTGACCTGATTGCGAAGCTAATTGATGGATGGATGGATAGAAGAAACTTCTTATATCCTTTATCTTTTCTTTTTTTTTGTTGATTTTAAGAAGTGTTAATGAATAAAGGTTTTTCCTTTCATTGTATCCTCTCTTAGATACAGGTGATAAGTTGGGGTTGTGGTTGGATGAAGTTTTCGTGAAGATTGATATTGAAGATCAACAATATAAGCTCTTTAATGAACTTGTATTTCCTTTTCCTTAGGTTGCGAGGACGCTTTCCTTTTTAAGTGTGGGGATATGTTGAATACTGAATTGACTAAGTTTTCTTGGTTGATTTTTGTTGTTTTTGAAGGTTGAATGGTTTATTTTTTATAGATTTTGAGTGATGATAGAAGTGTTTGAAAGTGTTTTGATAGATTTTGGATTAGTTAAAGGGGTGGGTGTAGGAAGGGAGAATTGGGAAGGGGTAGGAATGGTGGGGTGGGAATGGGGGGCAAGGGAGGAAAAATGGGGGGGTAAGTGGAACAGGTGGCGGGGGGAGGTGTGGGGGGGAGGGAAAGCAGCGAGGTGGGAGGGATAAGCGGGTGGGGTGGTTGGTGCAGGGAGAGGAGGCAGTCGATGGTGCGAGCAGGCTCCACAGTGGTGGGACCAGCTAGGCAAGCGGGCAGCGAGCAATGTCTGGGGTAGCAACGATGTACTCCGGGGTAGTAGGTGATGTATGATGGGCGGCGGGCGACATACACATGTGGCAGTGGGGCATGGTCCAACGGACAGGGGAGAGTATTGAGGCAGTGGGGGCAGTCATAGTGCCAGTGTGGGTGGGAAGAAGAAAAAGAAGAAGAATGAGGAGGAGGAGGAGGAGGAGGAGAGAGGGAGAGAGAGGAAGAGAGATGGAGAGGGAAGGAGCAGAGAAGGGGTTGGTGGGGAGAGAGAGGGAGGGGAGGAGAGAGAAAGAAAGGAAGGAAGAAAGAAAGAAGAGAGGAGAGAGGAGGGAAGCAAGGGGAGGAGAGAACCATCAAGGAGGGGGGAGGGGATTATTATTTTTTAATTTAAAAATTTTTTAAAACAATTAGTATTTGAGTTGTGGGTTTTTTAAAAGAAAAATCAAAGGTAGCCCCCTCGCCCTGCACACAGGTGCGGGGCGGGGGGTAAAAAAATTTGCAATGGCGAGATTCATAGACAGTCGAGACACTGTCACACGAGCGAAATGATGTGATAGACGCATCACAAGATATGTAAATTGAAAAACGCGGATGTTCACGCACAACACAAGACGCATGTACACACGTAAAAACATGAAAATTTTAATAAATTCCAAATCATGCATTAGAATGAAATGCCGTAAAAACAGAAAATGTGCCGAAAGGCAGGGGGAAGATAGTGGGAAATTGCAATAGGGGGTCCAAGGAAAATGCAAGGATTTGTCACATTCTTCTGTCCAAATAAACTCCACATCTTTCCTTAGAAGCTTATGTAGGGGAGCTCCCTTTGTTTCAAAATGGGCTATGAACCTTCTATAGTAGCCCACATGCCCTACAAATCCCCTCAATTGTTTAAGGTTGGTTGGTGCTAAGGCTACGAGCTTCTCAATCTTTGTAGGGTCTGTTGATATCTATTATGCAGAGACAATGTCGCCTAACACAACTCCAGAAGAGACTCCAAATATGCATTTGTCGGGGTTAAGGGAGATCCCATACTCCTGGCATCGATCAAAGCATTGCTCCAATTTTGCTTTTGTACTCTCTTGTAAAAAAATCAAATATGAAGCAATGTAAAATGTGTAGTCCAAAAGACTCAGATTAAAAATTGTAGAAAAGGAAAGGAAAGGTCAAATACCTTTGTCTCATTCCAAAAATAAAGGGTCTTTAGACCTTAGCAAAGATGTATGCAACCCAATTTTATAATATCAAGAAAGGAAAAGGAAGAGGCTTGTCGGGTGATTTGAGGAGGTGGGAGGTTGAGGTGGCTACACCCTCTCTCTTCCTTTATCTTCTCCTCTCACGCTTCATTTCTCCCTCTCCCATTTTGGCACAAATCTCATCTTTCTTGTTCTTGCTCCTTTCTCTTGTGCTTCATTGCCAAATCTAATGGAGAGTGAGGAAGAGGAAGAGGGTGAGGATGGAAGAATTTTCATATTTCTTGTGTACCTCTTTCTTATGTGTTTTGGAGCAATGGTTTCTTGGTGAAGAAGAAAGTTTTCTTGCAGGTTTTTGTGGCCAGCAAGTGTACGTGCAGCCTCTACTTGGCCAGTTTGAGCTTCTCATGGTACCGTGGCAGGGTGCTCTTCATCCATGGTGTGCTATTCTTGTCTAGTGGTCGTATTGTGTGACAATTCATTGGATTTCATCAGGGTGCTCAACCATGCTAAGGTCAAGGTCGAGGTCTAGACTATTCTCATTTGATTTGGTGCTTGCCATAGTAGTTGCCTCCTAACCCACTAATGCATCTATAAGGTCAACTAAGCTAGCTAGAGACGTATCCCTAATCTTGGTGAGCCATTTTTTCGCTTGGCGATGTGATGATTCGGTCCCCTCTTGTCTTTGTCCATGGTTTCTAGGTCCCTTGTCTAATTCCTGGGGTTTACCCCTATTGGTGGGTTCATTAACTCCCCTTAGTGTGTTCCTTGTTAATCCACCAATTTACAAATGTGCAACACTATACACTAGTAATGCATTTTGATGTGTGCTGTGAAAAAATAGGCTTTCAAGTTTCCATACGTACTTAAATGCCTACATTATCGAGTATGACCTTTGATGGAGTCAACTGCTTCAATCTATTTCCTGCTCTTGATGTGGTTAGAAGGGGTTTTGATTACTCCTGACCAATTGAGTTTGAGTTCTCTACATGTCGTGTGACAGGTGATCTATTGGACATCTAGCTCAATGAGTCTGCTTGGTTCTCTAATCAGTTAGTTGTCAAGGTCGAATCTTTTAGTCCTCCACTGACTACTAGGTTGAGATTTCTTCTTTCTCTAAGTGCAAACAATTCTATGGGTTCAGCTGGTCATTAGATAGTTTAGAGCAGGCGCCCTAGCAAGCCCCTAAAAGGTGTAAAACCCAATCAAACAAGGTTCTAGATGTCTAGTCCGAGTCCTTGAGACTCGAATGTCTGAGTGGTCTGGCTCGGATGACAAGAGGTGGCCAAGCATTCAAAGTTGGTCGTCCGATGCCCAGACTCAACCATCCAAGGCGGCTGAGTGATTTCCATCCAAGTCTAGTCACACGGTCCAAGTGGGACACTTAGGTGGCTCAAACATCTGAGGCCTATGATCACCATCTGAGTGGCACCTGAAACCCATCATATGGCACAAATATGTTTTTTTATACTTAATGCATGCTATTCAATGCTCTCAAGATTCCAAAACAATACAATAGATAGCAATAGGGATTCTAAGTATACCTGGAAGGGCTGAATGTGTCAAAGTCAAGGATCATAGGTACTATAGCATGTAGACCTGTCAATCCCTGTCTCTCTCTCACAAGCTCTCTCTCAATCCCCCTAAATGCAAATGTGCTCTCTCTCCTGCTTGTTTCACCTTTTGTGTTCTCTCTTTCCCTCCCTTACCTTTTGTTTTTCTTCCTAGATATGCAAAATCTAATTCCTTTCTTTCCATGTTTCCCTATTTCCTAATTATCCATAGAGTTATCTTTTTCTAATTTCTCCTTATTTTCCAAATCTTACTATCTCCAATCTGATACAAAACACACAACTCCTACTCTATCCAATGCATAGAAAGCTTCCTACATTCAAACTAATCTAGAAAAGAGATCGGATAGCCTCCAACTCCCTTTTTTCCTACCTAAAACCAAGTGTCATTTTGCAGTTGAAATCCTACTTTTTTACTTGATTTGTGTTGGGTAAAAGGCCCTTGGGCCTGCCCGTGTACAATGATCGCCCATATTCTTTATTCACATATATATAAAAGTGCAATAAGGCTGTCATAACATTGACAACACCTACATTGGGTGTGCTCTTCTCTCCCGCGCCTCGTGCATCCCTTTCAACTGGTATCAGAGCAGGTCCTTCACGAGCGCTTCCCGGACTTCCCCGACATCTACACGAGGTATGAGAGCCAATTCTTAGCCATTCTTTGACATGAACAGCAGGATTTCATGAAGAGGTAGCCATAGCTTCCATCATTGAAGCTTGTTCTCTTCACCTCTTGCTTAGACTTGTCTTAGGCTTGAGTAGGCCTATTGTAGGCCTTCATTAGGCTCCTTATCCCCTACCCACCCTGATTTGGCCCCTCAAGTACAATAGCATGCTCACGTTTTATTTGCGCCTGTTTGCAAAAATGGCTCAAAAATCACTCTTTTTGTCATATCTCGGGCACCCGATTCAGGCAAGGTAAGAGTCTAAGTTGGGGTTTTGGCACGCTGCGAACGCAATGGTGATGTCAAATTTTCCAAGTTCTGATGAAAAAATATTCTGCAACAGATTTCAATTCTGAGACAACATGTATTTGTATGCCTATGGCTTATGTGATGCTTCTACTGATGTCTATTGATATCGGATCACTTGTGGATGTTATACCTCTTATGTGAGACACATTTGGAGCTGATTTAGCTCAGCCATTGATTGTTTTGAACAGTCCCAGATTTGTCCAAAATAGGGCAGCCACCTATTACTTTAATATTATGCTTACAAGTCTTGGCATTTGATGCCCGATTATGCCAAGTTGATGCCTATACATACGGGAATGTATGCCTATAGTTTTCCTATGGACTTGACCTTGGATTGAGCACTAATTTGCTCAGTTTATAGAGGTTTCACTGTCATGACATGGTTTATGCCTAGGCTACCTAGTGCGGGTTATGATGTCTTGGTGAATGCTTTATGCTTTGGATGTGGATGATAGTTGTTTGAGCTCATCTCGACATTCATTTGAGTATTCCCTTAAGCAGTTGGACATTGACTTGGCTTTTTTTGTTACGACTTGGATTTTTTTGTTATGACCTTGGATGCTATATGGGATTTGATGCTCTGATTATGGATCTTGGCTATTACTTGGATGCACTTATAGGTATTGAGCAGTGAACTGCTCCCTTGTTTTGGCACTTGCCTATTGAGGTGTGATTGCTCATTTGCATTTGATATGCACAATACTTACTGATCATTGGACTTGGATAGTGCTTGGGATTTACAGTTATAGCCGTCCTGCTTCTCTGTTGTATGGCATCTATGCTATTTGGGCTGCTATTGCCCATGTATGTCAAGGAGCGGTTGATCTTTATGGCCATCCATGTATGCACATGGTCTGCTACTATGTATTTTGCATAGCCTCTTACTTGGATGATTTTACACAGGTATTTGGGCTTTTATTAGAGCTTGATTCTTGCAAGTTTATTTGCCACCTGTCGTTCTTGGCTGGACATGTAAGTCAATACATGGTATGAAACATTGCAAAGTTATATATACTCCTATGTTTCGGGGATGCTTATGCATTTATGACTCTGAGGCATGCTTATGCTTTTATGGCTGCGAGCTACAGTGGTTGGATATGTCATGCTTTTGTCTACTAGGCTTGTCCGTGTGGGAGCTTTTGCATCCGTGGTTGATGCCTTTGTGTTCTCCCCTTCTGGTTTGGATGAGTCCCCTTTGTAGTATGCTATGATGACTTCCAGCCCTTCTAGTCATGCAGATAGTCCTCTTGATGAGCATGTTCTCTCTTATGAGAGTTCCCCTGATTCTTTAAGCTCCTTGGATGTATTAGACAGCCCTACTCATGTTATTACAGAGGAGTTGTCCTCTTCTACAGGTTTTACAAGTTCTGATTACTTTCATTGTGGAAAGACAGGGCATGTGAAGCATAAATGCTTCAAGGGGATTAGAGAGCAGAAAAGATTGTGCCACACTAGACATGAGAGCAAAGTCAGTGTGATATAGTTGAGACCATTGTTGATAGTGGTATGGTGCATATAGTTACCCATGATGATGTAGCTGAGCTTAGACTCATGGCATTGTGTATCCCTGCAGATTACTTGCTCAATGATACGGCCTATACCTTTGATTGGCTTTTAGACAGTATGGCATCTTGTCATGTTACTCCACATAGAGCTTGGTTCTCTTCTTACAAGGAGGTTGACAGATTCTATGTGCATGTCTCTCATGTGGGAGATTCTATGGTTGCAGTTACATAGATACCACATGCATTGTTATGGCATTGTTGCCTAGGCCATGTACGACACATTGAGATGGATGTTTTATGTGATATGGGCTTATTGCTTGCTCTTCCCCATGCTACTTGCCCTCATTGTACTCATGGTCCGTGCAGAGCCTCTTTGGCTTATGGAGATCGTGTAAGACATGCTCCTCTAGATCTAGTCCATGTTGCAGTATATGGACCTATGCCTTCCCAATCACTTGGTGGAGCATCATATTTTGTGACCTTCATGGATCATGCTACCCACCGTGTTTGGGCTTACCCTTTGGTACGGATTGAGGATGCTATTACTATGCTTGACAGGTTTATGGATTTTGCTAGTGCAGGCCTAGATTCTTGCAGATGGATTATAAGAGTCATGCTATCTCTCCCAGCTTACGGATCTCTTATCAGAAATATGGCATTTATTTCTTATGCCCACTGTATTATGGGATTGCTCATGGCATGTTCCTAACTTTATAGGCAAAGGTTGCTTCTATGCTTACCACAGCTAGATTGTCTTATGGCTTTTGGGCTGAGGCCCTTATGACGACAGTCTACTTGGTTAATCAGATGTCGTGTTTCTCTTTGGATGTTATTACTTCTCATGAGACATGGAGTGACATGAAACCCTCCTATGATCACTTGAGGATGTTTGGCTGTGCCAGGCATTTGTCAGTATGCCACATGAGCCTATGTCACGCAGATGCAAACTCCTTGGTTATGGAGATGGTGACTTTATGGCTTACAAGTTTTGGTATTTAGATGCCCAGCAGGTTCTACGTAGCCGTCATGCCATCTTTTATGAAATGCAGACACCTCTCAGGCCTTTTGATGCACGTTCAGTGTGCTTTATGGATGATTCTATAGTTATATGTCAATCTTCTGCTTCGCTGGGGCCACATACTATCTTGAGACCCCGTCTGACTTGTGTCCAAGATGGTGGCCCTCTTTCAGCGATTGACTCTGGAGAGTATGGATGCTCTCCACTATCTTGTATGTGCCACACTGATGCTATGCGCTACTCTGATGATGATGATGATGTACAGCCTTGTACTCATGAGTTGTGCTAGATCGCTCCATTGTATGAAGATGTGGAATCACTTGCCTCCTAGATGTCTTGGACTCGGAGATTCCCGATACTTATTGTACAACTCACTTTTCGATTGGGCGTTGGGTGAGATGTCATGATTCCTCACCCTGTCTCTTTTCTTTTCTTTTCTTTTGTTTTTTCACTCCCTGGCCCATTGGCCTTTTAGTGGGAGGTTGTTGGGGTAAAAGGCCCTTGGTCCTGCCCATGTAGAGTGACCACCCATATTCTTTATTCATATATATATGAAAGTGCAATAAGGCTATCATAACATTGTTGACAACACCTACATTGTGTGTGCTCTTCTCTCTCGCATCTCTTGCATCCCTTTCAATTTGAAGCATGCAAGTACTCAAAGCTTGAATCCATTGGTCGCAGCAATGAAACCAAAATGTGGGAGCTTCTTGCTTGACCGCCAAAACCCTTAGACCGCTTATTGTTTCAAGTGTTTCAAGTCAAGTTCAATGGCTACATCTCACATAGTCATAGGTGCTCAAACACCTACAAGTGTAGTGAGCTTAACTTCATGCTCAATCAAGTTGCCTCCTCCCTCAAGCACTTTGATAGCTCCATGATCCAAGGTGCAAGCCACGAGACAAGAGAAGAAGAAGAAGAAGAAGAAGAAGAAGAAGAAGAAGAATAATAATAATAATAATAATAATAATAATAGAGGAGAAGATGGAGATCTTCTCCCTCTCACTCCCTCTCTCAAGCACAGCTCAAGCAAGCAAGAACAAGAAGAAGAAAAAGAGAAGAGGAGGACTAGTTTTGGCCACACACAAGAATGGTCTTCTTCATTCCCTTTTTATATTTTTATACATGCCCTCCTCCTCTTTGGGCACCCATCCCTTTTTACATAGCCATGGTCTTCTTTCCTTATTTCACTCCTCTTTTCACAATTCCTTCACCCATGCCTATCTACATTTACAAATTGCACAAGAGGGAGCCTAGAGCTCTTTTACAAAATGAATGCTCCAAGGAGATCCATAATGTTCTCTCTTGGATCTTCCAACATATTATATATCTATATATAATTTCCAAGCAACCAAGTGGCGAGAAGCTCTATGTGGAATTAGTTAGAGAATTCAACATTAATTGGTACTTGGTAGTGATCTCAAGACTCTAAAGTGTATGCTCAATTGTGACACTAAGATATCAACATCATTGCCTTGTCCATTTTGCATAAAAACTAACAATTATTCTGAGACCATAGATAATGTGAATGGAAGGGAGAAGCACTAGCTTGCAATAGAAAGGCACTACCAAATAGGTCACATCTTGACGAGAATCAAAAAGCCATATTTCCAATTAACATTGATAATGTCCATTTTTGCACTTTGCATTGCCTCATACGCATATTTGACAAGATGATATTGCATATCAATTATGTATACACAATGAAGCCTCTCTCCACATTAGGTATACATGGAGGCAAGGTAAAGATTAAAAAGTGATAAAAAATATCAGTAAAATAAAACAAAGGGAGGGAAGCTTAAATTAAAAATTTTAATCTAGCATACATGCATACATACACACACACACACATACATACATACATACATACATACATATATACACTTTTGATTTAAAAAGGGAGAGAAAGAGATGTTTGTGAAAAGCATGATTTAATAGGGGGAGAGAGAGAGAGAGAGAGAGAGAGAGAGAGAGAGAGAGAGAGAGAGAGAGAGAGATCACCTACATGTGAGAAAGAGGGGGGTTTAATTAATAAGAGGAGGGGTAAGAGAGAGGGAGTGATTAAACATGAGAGAGAAAGAGGGGGTTTTAATTAAAAAGGGGAGATTTGGAAACCCTATAGAGGTTAGAACCTACAACCAAAATAATATAGTAGTAAGATGTGGGAGGAGAAACACCATTATATCTTTAGTACACATATTGTAATAGTCAAAGAGCTAAGCTCAAGGGGAAAAATATATGTCTCATCACCTCCTATAGATCTAAAACTTAATAAGAACAACCTAAGAAAATGTCTTTCTCCTAAAAAAGTAGTACATATTAAGAGCTTCCATCAAACACATGAGAGAATTTAATTTATGACCAATGCCAAAGGGTGAAGAGTAATCAAAACTTCAAAATACAATTTTATATATCTAGCATCCACATTATAACTCATTGGGGCTACAACAATATTTTTAGTGATGTAACTAGTCTATGAAAAAATTTACCCTAGTAATCACTAAAAGCATCTCCATAAAACCATTGTTATTTATGTTGCTATTTGCATCACTATATAGTGATATTAATATAAATGTTGTACTCGTTGCTATTTTTGTTATTAGTAGCATTATTATATAGCGGCAGTTATAGAAAAAATACTGGTGTTAATAGTGACACTTATACCCCAAAACATTCGGTGCTCTTCTAGCCACATTAGGCTAAGAACTACATTGTGCCACATTGGATTGAGAATTAATCTTGTCATTAAATTTAAAGAGTATACATTATTTGACCATAGTAAACACTCAAATAAAAACAAGTAATTATCAATTGAATGTTGCAAACATATAATAATGATGTGGATAGGATAGAACTACAATAAGCCATAGAGATTATAAATCTTACACAATGTAAAGCGTATACAATGAATATAAACATCTTTATCATCATAAGTAATGATGGCACAAGAAAAACAAAAGTGCAAGCCATAAGTCCTTAGATGGTGGAAGAGGTAAGATAGAGTATAAGTCAAAAAAGATTGGGGTACTCCAAGTATCCAAACTCCAATGGTTTGCAATATCTATACTATAGCTTGTTGCCATTTGAGAGCTCATCTCGATACAATGAATTGTCAAAAGGGTTTTGTAACATAATTGAGCATTAATCCAAATTTAGATGAGATATAATAAAAAATTTAATTTGTTACACTTTCAAAAGGAACATGATATACTAGACCAATATGCATATAGAGCTTGTAGATGAGAGAATTCAAATCATGCTTTTCTACACATATTGTTTAAAGCCTAGTGGGATCTCTACTTTTTATGAAGTGCTCAACCAAAGAACATAAACTAGCATTGAAAACACCATATTGGAGAATTTGGGAATCTCCCAAGTCCCACTTTCAAATAAGAGGTAAAGGTTTGGCCATGTGGCTAAATCTTAACCCATGTTTCAAAGTGGGACTTGGACAAATAACCTATATAGTCATTAGGGTGGACTCCACTTTCAAGTAAGGAAACAAGATTTGATATTAACCCATGTTTCAAAGTGGGACTTGGACAAATAACCTATATAGTAATTCTAGGGTGGACTCCACTTTCAAGTAAGGAAACAAGATCTGATCATGTGGCCAAATATTAACTATATTGGAAATTCCCAAACTATATGAGATTTCCCAAATTTCCTAATATAGTGTTTGAAGAGAATCACATTAGTATGAACAAAGAAAAAAATAATAAATCCATAATAATAAATACAAAACTTATGAATTCCTCCAATAAATTCTATACTACCCAGTGCCAAGATTATGCATGGCTCCTGGCTCCTTTCATGCCCTCTCTGTCTACTACTACTACTAGTGTCATTTCTACAAAGACAAAGTAGCCTCCTCCCTAAGTCTCCTCCAATCCTCCCTGTCCAATCACTTGAGCCTTACCTTGCCATAATTTATTGCCTGCACACATTTGGTGACCTATGAGACATACATACATGCATCTCTCCATCGTCTACTCTATGGAGAATCAATTAGTAGATGATACTAGGAACTCATATGCAAGCATGCTATCACATAGTCCTTGCTATTCTCTAATATGTTCTTCCATCTATCTAATACATTGTGTCCAAAGACCTACTAGCATAACTCATGCATGCGTGTAATAAGCCTCTTTTCCTCATTATTCATGGGCATAGCACCAATAGCCTTATCCACCAAGTGGACAAGGTCTAACATAGGTCCTCTCCCACCTAGAAATATGCCACTCAGCATATCCAAGCTGACCTTCTACATTAGGCATGTCTACAAGAGTACTATCAAATGACTAACTAAATCTAGGTGCTGTAGTGGATGTCTCCTTGATTGATCGAAAGGGATCACAACATTTGTATCACTGTAAAATCCATAGGAGCCACTCTTCTTGGTATCTCAATAAGAGAGAGAAGTATCAATGAGTCGTAGAGTCATAGTATCTACATCTCCACAACACTGCCCAAACCCACCTATAGCAAAGCAAGGAGTTCCCATAAGACAAGGACCTTAATATGATGAGGAGACACAAGCTCCATGCCTCCATAGTATCCACAAGAGCCACCATCTCTACCAATTGATCGAGGCATACTTGAGCCTCCCTTTGCACCCAACCTAGAGCATTGATTGCACCTACTAGAGAGTGACGTGTTAGAGTATACCAAGACAAAACATGATGATGTCATCGTGAAAAATATTTTTATTTTTTTCTCGAAAAAGGGCCATCTAATCTAGAGACATGTATGCAAAAATCTACTTTACATCTTCATCCATACATACTACCAACTCATAATACCCTTAGAACCAAGTGTGGTAATCTAAAAAATAAAAAAGAAATGTATGTTTATTCAACATAGGGGTGAATGAGAAGTTCAATAGCAACATATCTGCACAAAAGATTAAAAAATATATAATGAAGTACCAAAATATGTGAGGTGTTAGTGATTGTAAATAACATTAAGCTGTCATAAACATAACCTCATCTAAGGCTTCATAAATTTCTCTTGGCATAGCTTGACATACATTTGAAGGTGTATATAAAGGTCTCCAAAAAAAAAGATTCCAATTCATTCTCGAAGAATGCATGCATGCTCCTCTCCTCTATTGGTTGTGCTAGATTTCTTGAGCTTTGTCTCTAGTCGTTGGAAACCCTCCTCATCCTCCACTTCCAATAATCCTTTGTCATCTACTTGTATGATGTCCTCCTCCATGTTAGGGATATTGCACATATGACTATATTGCACTATAGACTTTATAATGTAGATTGAAGATTAGGATTATTCATTACTTATACTTACTAAACACAATAATGATGAAAGCACATATTTACCTTTAGACTACATCTTATGCATATGATACTTTATCAATGTATCATTCAACCACCTCCAAATATGAATGCAAAAGTTTCTCTAGGTCCTCATGTTATCGAACAGGTCAATGATGTGTACTACATCCACGCATCTTGTTCCATTGTGCTAGCCTTGTACCTAAAAATCCACTTCTCTGTGGATGCATGTTGTAGCATACAAAGATGATTTACCTTGTCCTCCATGGTCCATCCATCCTCTCCTCTATGCAGAAGTTTCTCTAGATCCACATGTTATTGAATAGGTCACTGATGTGTACTACATCCATGCATCTTGTTCAATCATGCTAACCTTTTACATACAAAGACACTTCTCTATGGATGCAAGTTGTAGCATATGTAGATTATTTACCTTGTCCTCCATGGTCCATCCATCCTCTCCTCTATTCCATTTTGAGTGCTATGTCTCCATTTAGTCAATTGTCATCCTTGAGATTCCATATCAATCTATTATGTCTATTTACCATCATAAGCCACTCAAAAATGTATACTACAGCTATTGACAGTAGCCACCAATGTTACCCTCTAAACAAGCCCATTATTGCACAATCTAGCTAGAGTAAGAGAAGCAAGGGGACTGACTAGGGGGGCATATGAAGATGCTATGAATTTGACTCAAGCAGTCACAACTTTGTTGTCTCGAGTACTACAAGATTCAATAAACACTAATATTGCTTATCTAGATAGGTTGGAGGTACATGTGCCCTAAGCCATTGTTTTGTGTGTGTGTGTGTGTGTGTGTGTGTGTGTGTGTGTGTGTGTGTGTGTGTGTGTGTGTGTGTGTGTGTGTGTGTGTGTGTGTGTGTGTGTGTGTGTGTGTGTGTGTGTGTGTGTGTGTGTGTGTGTGTGTGTGTGTGTGTGTGTGTGTGTGTGTGTGTGTGTGTGTGTGTGTGTGTGTGTGTGTGTGTGTGTGTGTGTGTGTGTGTGTGTGTGTGTGTGTGTGTGTGTGTGTGTGTGTGTGTGTGTGTGTGTGTGTGTGTGTGTGTGTGTGTGTGTGTGTGTGTGTGTGTGTGTGTGTGTGTGTGTGTGTGTGTGTGTGTGTGTGTGTGTGTGTGTGTGTGTGTGTGTGTGTGTGTGTGGTGTGTGTGTGTGTGTGTGTGTGTGTGTGTGTGTGTGTGATTTCAATTACATGCATGAGATAAATATGAAAATGTTCAAAGAAGTTGAAAATTTTGTTGTGGATATTGTTGTGATTCTTGAGAAGACTGTTGCATGGCAAGCACAAGATACTTTGTTAGCTGAGAAAATTACTTTGGTGTTAAATGTGAAAATGCCTCTATTGGAACATATTGCTAGATGTTCTAGTGTAGAAATAGTAACTGCTCCAGATTGCCTTACAAAATCAAAGTGTGGTCATGGCATGTTGTTTCATGTGTAGTGGCTACAATAGTAGCATAGTGCAAAGAGAACTAGAAGAGGAAATGACTTAGGTCTTCAAGGCACTATTTGTGCCACCTATAATGGTCTTATTGTTATAGATGTTGGCACATTTTGGATCACAAAGAACCAGGCATTCTATGGAGTAGCTCTATTTCTTCTCTTCTTTAACTCTCCTTTGCTTGAGCAAACAAGCTTGAAGGTGAATCTTCTTACATGGCCTTATCTTACCAGTCTTGGATAGCAACAAATGTCACTCACACCTATTGATTGCTTGGATGTTTAATGGGGCAAGTGATCTCTACACTACTCTAAGCCATGACAAGCTTCCATTGACCATGATGAAGACTCTTTATCTTCCATTGAAGAAACGTTTAACTCCTCTTGCTAGAGTAAACAAGGTAGCATCAAATACTTTCATTTTCTTCACCATTTGGAGCATCAAGAGACATTTTCTATTACTCAATGTTAATCCATGCCATGGCCATAAGTTAGTATTCCATTGCTTCTCTTGAATGCAAGTATGTATCTCATTTTTTGGAAGCTTGAGAAACCCAACAATAGTGACTCATCATCTATATTTCATTTATTAGAACCCTTTAATCAATTCAAAATACTTGAGGGGATCTATTACAATCTTTCTTCTACCCTCCAAGCCAAGACTTGCCCTATTCAACCTCTCGTTGAGCTTCAATCTCCTATGGTTAAGAATGGATAGTAGGGGCATTTAATTTCTCATCAAGAGTGCTTCAAAGTAGAGGGCTTTTTCTTCTTAAAAAGTCAAGAACCTTGTCTATAACATGGATTTATAAAGATTTTGCAAGATGGGTTACATTGGAGATCTCTTACACACCATCATGTTGAATTTAGGGGATTTGTCAACAACCTTTCATTTCCCTATTTCTGAAGACTTGAGGCAACTAAAAGAATTTTTACTTCAAGGATTATTCGTTAGAAAGTCAAAAGCTTTGGAGT
The DNA here is from genome assembly GCF_053477565.2 of Lygodium microphyllum. NCBI lineage: Eukaryota > Viridiplantae > Streptophyta > Polypodiopsida > Schizaeales > Lygodiaceae > Lygodium > Lygodium microphyllum. The sequence goes on from NC_141135.1 coordinate 72,946,080, forward strand.
TATGGATTTCATGGGATCCATGCCATTTATAGGAGCTATTGCAAGCTAAAATTGGACCCTCCAACCTACATCAAATAATAAAAGGATATTTCTAGGTCAAAAGATGGGTGGTATGGGTCTTTAATTTCTTTCCACCTATCATATATAAGTGTCTCAGTATCCTAAAAAGTGACCCCATCTCAAATAGTGGGCCTACATGCTTAAACAGAGTCAAAGATGGATTTGCAGGGCTCTCACAGGTTCATTCAAACAAGAACAAGTCCTAGAGAGTTTCTATCAACCACATTTGGGCTATTATAACTTATCTTATCCCAATCCAAATTGAGGGCTTAAGTGTTCCACTTGAAGAGAATGAAGTAAGATTCAATTTAAATGAAAAAATCTATCTAGCAAAATTTATGGGTGATGTAGTGACAATAGGTATTGCAAGACTATACTCTAGATGATAGGGTAACACTACACATGACATCCCAAGTGAATGTAGTTATGGATTTGTCTAACATTGATAAACTTGTAGCTTTAATTGATTAGTTTATTTCTCTTATAGGGGCAGATATAAAGAATAGCTCAAGACTTCTAGAAACCAAGATGGATTGTCATAACCACGTATTATCATCAACATGATGAGTAATACTAGTAGGATGAGTATTTTCATGGACATTATGCATAAGATGATTATCTTATGGTTAGCATATATATGATGATTATGCTTATGGCCAACATGTATATGTTGATGGTACATACTATGATTTTCATGTATCTAATGAACATGGGCAACATGATTAAAAGCAACACTACGTACATGGGCAGCAGCATGCAAATGAATATGAGTAGTCTACAAATGCATATTGATTGCATGTTAATGCTTATGCACATCATATACCATGTCATGATGGAGAGCATCATTCCAATGAACTTGGGTAGTAGTATGGATATTATGGGCAACATGAATATCCTTATGAGGATCCATCTATTCAACATCATAGTCATGATTATACTTATAAGCATTTATTGATCTAGTAGCCTATTTGTTATGAACATTATGATAATGGACATGCTTATGATTATTCTTTTAGCTTTGACCATCAACAAGTTGATAACTACCATGGTTTCCCATATTCCAATTAGTTTGAACAACATGATCAAACAAATGTGATGTTGAATTATTTTCAAGGTGTTGATGAAGAAGAAGAGGCCAATGAGCAATATGAAGAGTAAGAGAAAAATGAGCAAGATGAAGAACAAGAAGAGGACAATAAGCAAGATGAAGAATAAGAAGACTACCAAGATGACTAGTAAGAAGATGAATAAAGAGAGGATACTCAGGAGGAAAATGCATATGAGCATCACCTAGTAAGTGAAAAACCACATGGCCATTTGTGAAAGAAAATCGATATGCTGAATATGAAGCTTTTTATGGCTTTGATCACTCTTATGATGGAATCATTGAGGATATGCATAATCACCAACTAAGAGAAGAGCAACATACTCTTTTTGAGTGTATACATAGATTATGAAGACTTTGACAATGGATATTAGGATTGGAATGCATATGGTGAGGATGCATATAAGGATGATGATGGTTATGATCTGATAGATTATGGATGTGATTATGGGGATTAAGGGGATGCTTCTTTCTATCCATTTGATTCGGGTGGTCAAAATCGTGTGAATTATGACGATTTTCTCACTTTTGATCATTATTATGTTGGAATGCCTTTTGATTTGAGAGGGTACAAAATGAAATTTGGATCTTGTTTAGACTAGCATCCATCTTGGGGGAAATTTTTTATCGATGTTTATTTGGCTAAAAACTAGTCACTTTTAGCCCCATTCTATTTCTATAGGCAGTTTCTAGACATCTTGCTATTTTAGCAAGGTCTTAATTATGATTTGCTTATAGAGAAGGAAGACCTATAAATGAGCTTTCTTTTGACCTATAGTAAGCTTGATTTGGATAAGCCCACCAAAAATTTCACTTTTACTACAACAAGATCTGTAGACAACATTTGTTTGCAGGTGCATTTTCATGAAGTTATAAAGATCAAGTTCTTAGTTTTTTATCTAAAATGGATATACATATGGTCTACTTTATTTTCCACTATCAATTTCATCCATTACATGATAGATATTCGATATTTCTCTATTTTTTTAGTCATTGTGGAACAAAGTAGTACTCTAATTTTCCTTATATTTTAGACATTGCAATAAGCCCCAAATTATTTTTTAGGACAAAAACTTCTTTTGAGTAGGGATGGATGCAAGGATGGAAAATAGGGTAGACAATACTAGAAAAAGGAATAATATATGGACATTCAAGTGGTGCAACATAACTAGTCCTTACACCTTTTATACATGCCCATGTATTTTTCCCTTTTCTACCATTTTTAACCCTATTTTACATCCTTTATATTCTTGTCAAAAAGAGGAATAAGAGGTGAGATAAAGGAGTGTAGAAGAGAGAGAAAAAGGAGAGAGAATGAGTGATGAGGAGAGAGAAATACTAGAAAGACAAGAAAGAAGAGAGAGAAGCCATGCAAGTTGTGAACAAGGAGATGAGATGAGAGATAGTAATTGTATTATTTGCAAAAGTAATGAAAATTATATGTCTCATACCTTTTATACCTATATCGGTTGGATAATGTATTATTAATAAAATCTCTCAAAAAATATGTATTCCCAACTTCACAATCCATGGCTGAAAAGGATGGATAGAACATATCATTACTCTAATTTCAACTGTATAAATGAGGAAAATGAATGAAAATAATGAAAACTTTAGACTAAAATAAAGATATAAAGAGAACTCTATGTCATGTACACAATTTGGATGTCTTTAAAATAGAGTTTGAGCCTTTAGATCTTCAAGAAAAAATCCCTATAGCAAATAGGTAGCTTGCCAAAAGAATAGGTCATGCACTACTACATGAAAACTACCATAACTTCCAATCGAATAATCCAAATGGGGTGTGGCATATGTTAAAAACATAGCTATCAAATATTACTTTGATCCTATAGGTGGTATTTTTCTAAAAATTAGGTAGAGTAAAAGCTATTACAAAACAAACTTCTATATAGGCCTTGTACACCATAACTAGCTCATTTGTAGCTATGCTTTAGCCACACTAATGCATCCCATAAGTATGGAAACTCATCCAAAATAGAATCAAGCCTTCAAGAATCTTCCTGTGTGGAAATCTCTCTTTTTTATCAAGTACTTAGTGACATGTTAGGAGTGAAGCTTCTTCTCGTGTTGTCATATGATCTCCTCAAGAATGTACTAAATAAAATCTTCTTCATCAATATGAAGCAACTCATCAACTGTATCCATCTAGGTGCCATAAAATGGTTTGAGTTGAATGGCATGAAACACATTATGAATCCTAGTGGAAGAAGTAAATTCAAGTCTATATACCAAGTCTCCAATATGCTTCAAGGTCTTGTAGGGTCCATAAAACATGTGAGCAAGTTTGTTACCGGAACCATCCTTCAATGTAGAGTAATGAGACTTGGGTACTTTTAGCAAAACTAACTCTCCTTCCTAGAACTCCAAAGGTACCTCTTCTCATCAGCATACATCTTCATTTGGTCTTGGGCTTTTCCACAATCTAGCTTGCACTATTGAAGAAGGTTCTGCATTCTTTCCGATTCCTCTGTCCCATGAAGGTTTATCTTCTCATTAAAATTGACTATGGATAAGGGTACTTTGTAGCCATACATAGCCTCAAAGGGTAAAACTCCAATACTAGCATGGGTAGAGTTGTTATGAGTAAACTCAACTAAATGCAACTAGAAATCCCACACATGTTGCACATCATAATAAAGATGGAAAAGGTAAGTCTCAAACCACTTATTTACCCTTTCTGTTTGGCCATTATTCTATTGATGATAGGCTATAGAAGGAGTCAACTTAGTATCCATGGAGCTGAATACCGTCTACCAAAAGTTACTCATGAACTTTGCATCCCTATCATGCACAATCACCTACGGTAATCCATATAGTCTAAAGACATGTTCCCATGAATCAACTAGCCACTATATGAAGTAGTAAACTATGTCTTTGTGGGAATAAAATGGACTGCCTTGGTAAGTCTATCCACCACCATATATATGTTGTTATATCTCTTTTTGGTTATAGATAATCCAATAATGAAATTCATGGTTATGTGCACCTTAGGGATAGGCCATGGTTACAATAAACCACTTGGCTTATGAGTGTTGACCTTATTCTATTAGCATGGCATGCACTTCATATCCTTGTCTCATGTATGATTGATGTCAAAATCATAATTTTGTAGGATATCCATGTCACAAATCACATGATGGGGGGGCTTGCTTAAGATGTTGCACTAAATAAGAACTATACAAATAAGATGAAGCTCACTCAAGAACACAAAAAGGGAGATAGAGGCCAAAATATTTTCTTGTTGGTTTCTTCTACTTCTTTCACACACAATACAAATGTACACAAAGTACAGTAAGATACAATATAAAGAAAAGTGGTCTACTAAGTCAAACAATGCATAACTGTCAACTATACTAATCAACTACTGCTATAACTATACTAGCTGTACGTAGGGGAAACAAACCAAATATAATAATTGGAAAGTTATTGGCCATGTGAGGATCATAATTGTAATGTCCCCATTACTTAGTTTATTTTAATAAACAATGTGCATATACATTCCGAAAATTGATTTATGTTAAAAACAAAATGGTAAAGATTGCACATTTTTAAAACTATCTCTAATTATGAAGATAATTGTTATTATTAATGATGTATTATATGCCAGTTCATAGAAGGATGGCTTGGGAAACCCTCCCAAGACAAGCTATGTAGTATAGAACAATAAAAGAACTAGCCTAGTGGATAGTCACTTGGCAGTTAAGTGAACTTGGGTGACGACACTACCAGGAGATGGGTGACCTCCCACTCCCGGAAAGCTTTTCCTACAAGCTAATGGGACCTTCTCATGCATAGCCAACGGTACCAATGAAGCCTTCGTAGCCATTGCCAAGTATGCCAAGGTCTATGCCTTGTATTCTTAAATTCTTATCTTTATAGGATAGAGCGTCACGTCAGAATAACCTATGTAGAAGTCTCTCTACTGTTGATGCAAGGAAGCTTTGTTGCAATCATCCAAGCCTCTCTCTCTCTACACCTACGTGGAAGCACTGCTCAAATCCATCAAGCTTCTTCCATGGCTCCCAAGAGATGTCAAGATGCTGAGGGAGGTCATGCTCGAAGAGCTCCCCAATGCGAGGAAGTAGCCGCTACTAAAGCACAATTGGAAGTTACCCCCGAATCTATTCAACCCAAAGGACCGATTATTCCACAACAAACTGAGGTTGCGATCATAACCTGTAATCACAATGGATGGCCAAACAAAGATAATTAGGTTTAATAAACAAGAAAATGATTACTTTTAAGCTATTGACTCTACAACTTCTTAATTTTTCTATTTTATGTTATTTCTTTTTTGCCGCTTACTACGGATAAGATGAGGGATAAGTTAGTAATGTTAGAAAATCCCATAGGATAAGTCTATTACATAGATTACGATTAGTTAGAACATACTTAAACTTACAAAAAACATGCTAGTATTATCAATTGATTTTTAGGAAAGAACATGGGAATTGATTCTATGCATTGCATACATTGACAAGTGTGTTAAAAATGTTTTATGGTTATGTCTGCTTTTGGATTTGTGAATGATGATTTATGTCGCTTATGATTCTCTACTTAATAGTTGAATGTTGTGGTGGTTCGGGTCATTGGGGTCCCCAACCCAATGCTCCCTAACACTCTATGGAGTATGGAAAAACTCACCGATGAGTGGGGGTCGTATGCTCTCGAGGAAGGTAGGTGTTTTTGGTTTTTGATCACTCGAGCACCTAAGAGAGCAAAGGGCTGAGTGATAAGTGCCCCTGCTATGTAGTATGGCTCTTGAGGCTCAGGGAAGCCTAGAGGGGCTCTGAGCCAGTAAATTCCCTGTTGACCACCGCAGACAGAGTGAGATCACATACAACCCAATCCTATGAGATTTGAAGGTCCTATGGACAATATATTTTTGCAGAAAAAAGGTTTTGTACCACTCTACAGAGTGATGGTTCTACTTGTTATTATGAATAAAGTATTTGATTTTCAAATTGTTTGTTATGTGCTAAATATTGAGTTTAACAAACCCAATTTAACGGAGTAATAAAAAGAAGATTTTTTTTATATGTCCAAATAGCGTGGTAGTATGCTTTGCTAATTAGAAACTAAAGCAAACCCAATTGAGGAAAGTGGGAGACTTCAATCCTGACGATCGAACACCTATGGCTAAGTGAACACGATAAGTCTAGTAACTTTCCAACGCTAGATAGAGTTTATTAAATCGTGACCCTCCCAATATGGGTATGATTAGTTACCAAGTTTAACACTGTTTTAGGGATCCAAAGCTGAGATTTTAACTTATAGATAGGGGGATTGAGTTACACTCTCTCGTGTGATCTCTCACTCTCTTTGAACCAAGTGCGGTGTTAACCTCACTCCTGCCTTTGATTGATTACAAAGTGGTCTCTCTTAGTTGGGCATTATATTGTTGTTAAGGGTAACTTATCCATGCTTTGTGAAGTAGAACTAAGATTCCCATGTTCAACTAGGTCCTAGGTTTCCCATGGGGAGACTGGATGGTGATGTGCATGGATATGAATTAATATGGATGGTCAACGTATAAAAGGAATTATTAAAATAACCACACTTGTTTGAAGGAAATTGTTGTTGATTATCTTGCACTAACACTAGCATACACAATGTGCCCGTAGGAACTTAGCGATGAGAAAGCTACACGTTTGCAAGATATTTTTCCCATCATGTATCAAGTAGCCTTAGGGTCGAATAATTTCTCATACCACAAGGCTATATTTGAGATAATGGAAATTATATTTATTCCTTCAATTGTATTGCAATCTTATCCTAACTCATGGTAGCCTTAGGGTTGAATAATTTCTCATACCATAAGGCTATATTTGTAATAATGGAAATGATCTTTATTCCTCCAATTGTATTGCAACCTTATCCTAACTTATGGTACATGAGAGATTTCTAGCCAAGGAATAGGTCACATATGGGGATATATTGTGGGCGTAATATTCTTCTTTATTACGAGATATGGAGGATTCGATGTGCTAAAAAACTAAGGATAGTTAAGATATACATTTTGTTCAGTGCCTTTGTTGAATGGTAACTAGACATTGGGAATGATCCTATACCTTAAACCTTGTGGGTATATCGAGAAGTGCTACAAATAGTACTACCCAAGAGAGTTGTTTTAGTGCCAAGAAGGCCTTATTTTGGCACTGGATGTTTTGGTTACCCCCAAGAGCCACCATATTATGTTATTTTCCATGTACATGAGAATCCACCAAGATATGAGAGCATAGACCCTGATACTTTTCATGAGGAAAGGATCCATGAGATGGTGCATTGGTAGATCATAGTATGATCAATATATCTTTGTAAATACTTTTCATAAATATAAAGTCTCATTATTATTTTTGAAGAGCGTGAGTTATGAGCTTATGATGATAGTTGAGTTGTTCGATAGGTTAATGATGAAGTACACTTTATGAAATTGATTTTTGAGATCCTGTATTCCATTGCTTGCTAGTCAAACATGTTGGAATTAGGAGAGATCATAATGGATATCTTATAGAAGACTTGTCTATGGAGTTTTTTAAGCTTACGAAGGGGCTACAATTGGAGCCCAACCTGGGGATAGGACGACCCTTACTTTTACTTAGACTCAACTCTATATGAAGATGTGAAAGTCCATCTCAAGTTGTTGAAATGGCTCGAAGACCTCAAATTGATAGGACTTTATAAGTATGATACTCTTTGAAATGATAAGGCAAAATATATAGATGGAAATTTGTAATGAGAAATAAATGAGTGCATGACCAATATACAAAGGTTATTTCTTCGAATAGGATCGCCCTGGGCATGTAAATTCAAAAAATTATGAGCTTCTAGAGTATCCCAATCTCCCAAAATCTTATCGATTCTTAGAGACAAAGGCCAAACCACCTCGTTTTGTAACAAAGAAGTTACGGAGATACATTACTAAACACTTGTACTTTCTTATGACAATAAAAATATCTCTCTTTTTCTTTTGATGAGTGTATTATGGTATTTCAGGATGTTGAACGAGCTTATAACCGATTTATGTTATTCAAGATTATGTACAATATTGCTTGCCAATCCTCGAACATTAAGTTTCGAGAATCCATGATGAAAATTCTTGAGAACATGACAGACCCTCATTATACTCGAATCCAACAGGGTTGCTTTAGAGGAATGCCATGAATAATAGCTCGCAACTTCTTCACGATCAAACCCGATCATACAAGGAACTTCAAGATCGATCTCAAGAGAATTCAGTGGCTTGAAGAACTAAAACTAGTTCGATGTTTCTTATTTGAAGGGCAGAGGGTTAAAGATACTTTGACAATTAATGGGAAGACAATGACCCTACATCATTGGGTGTATGAACAAGTCATCCAATTTATACCTCATGACTGTATAGTAGTCCACGGGAGGCATGCCCAAAATGACTACTCTATCAGAGGATACCCTCAGTTTATAGAGCCTTAGGAGACAAATAACAAACCCCCTTACTTTGTAAATGTACCATTACATGAAATCCATGACTGATCTCCATTGTATTTTTTCTTTTGATAAATAAAGATTACCTTATTTTCTAAAGTTGAATGAGAGAGATTATGTACTTTAACTCTTGGAAAATCAAATCTAGCATTCAGCTTGTGTGGTAATTAGAATCACCAACTAGTGTAAATTGATGAAACATACAAGGAACTCCAAGAGAAGAATTTTCTTCTCAAGCAAACACCACCACCTAGGTTTAGTGGTGAAGGACCCAAAGTGGAGCAAGATCCAGAAGCTTGGATTGAGGATATGGATGACTATTTCCTAGCCGCTGAAACTACTGCCGCAAATCATTCCATGATTGCTTGTCTTTGTCTTCCTGGTGAAGCTAAGCTTTGGTGGAAATAGTTTTGCTAAGATAAAAGCTTTCCAAACTTGGGAGCAGATCAAAGAAGCTGTGAAAATGACATTATCTTTTCCCATATTTTGAATCAATCAAGATGAATGAATTCTACAACTTATGAAATTAAACCTAACCTTGGAAGGATACTATTCTAACATTGTGAGTCTATGCAAATATGCACCCCCAATGACAACATCTCAACAAATTGCAAGGTTCTACCACTAAATCCACCCTTGGACACTTGCCTTGAATCAATGAGACCAACAACTCTTGAAAATGCTCTTATGCGAGCAAAGCCTATGGCCAAGGAAATTGCTCAAAATGGACAAAGAAACCGCCCAGTAAACAACTATGGAAGGGGCAACCCAAACCATGGTATCAACATGGCCAATGCTAGAGGAAATGGTAGAGCTAATGCAATCACCCAAGGACCAAATAGGATAGGCAAGCAGGCAATGCTACCAGTGCAGAAGGACTGGACACCTAAGGGAAAATTGTCCTAACTATCCTCAAAATCCTAACCCAAACTAGGTTGGAGGAAGAGGCAAAGGGAATGGCAACAACAACCCAATCCGTGGACGTGGAAGAGCAACTAGTGCTCGGGTAATACCATGATTGGATAACTCGAGGAATGCACATTAGGTGAAGAAATTGAAAGAGGATCCATTCATGCTGCCGTTAAAAGGAAAGGAGCGGAGCACCAATTTTGAGTAATTCAATCTCCAGCTACTTACAAGGGTGCGTCGTTTATAATTTGGATTGATTGTGGTAGCACTCATTCCTTTCTTGCAACCAAAATAGTTAAAAGATTGCATCTAGAATACAAGGGGACAAGGAAAATGATAGTAGAATTGACTAGGAAGGAAATCTCCTCAACTGAAACTATAGGGAAACTTCAATTTGAGTTAAAAAGTCATACAATTGAAGCAAAATTCCAAATCCTACCACCAAGATGCTATGATTGCATTCTGGGAATGGATTGGGTCAAGAAGAACACAACCCAGATTCTATTTGTGCTGAAGAGGAAATAATATTTCAAGACTTGGAAGGAGAAACCATAAAGGCATATGGGAAAGCTAGAAGAACTAGAGTCCAACTAGGCAAGGCAAGCCGACTCAGAAAAGGATTGAAGAAAAGTCAACCAATCTACATGATCTAGTTGAATAAGGTCAAAAAGACTAATGAAGTCACTCCATCTTCATGGATCAATGAGTTCAAGGATGTCTTTTCAAAAGAACTGACTCAACTGCCTCCAAATCGTGAGGTTGATCATGAAATAGAATTGGTTCCCTGGAGCTGAACCACTATCAAAAAGACCGTACAAAATGTCTATTCCTGAAGCTATTGAGCTTAAGGAGCAAGTAAGGCAACTAATAGAGCAAGGATTTATCCTCCCAAGTAATTCACCATAGGAAAAGCATGTTCTCTTCCAGAAAAAGAAGGATGGAACACTTAGACTCTACATTGACTTCAAAGGACTAAACCACGTTACAATCAAGAACAAGTACCCCATACACATGATAGGTGAACTTTTAGATCACCTACACGGAGCCAAGGTTTTTCCAAGATTGATCTAAGGTCTGGATACTATCAAATCCGAATCAAGGAACAAGATATCCCAAATACTACCTTCAGCACTAGGTATGGTCATTATGAATTTTTTATCATACCATTTGGATTGACTAATGCCCCAACCACATTCAACCGTCTAATGCAAGATATCTTCCGACCATATCTAGATGATTTTGTGCTAGTATTCTTTGACGATATACTAGTGTACTCAAAATCAATAGAGGAACATGAAGGTCACATAAAGATTGCCCTAGGAACACTCCGTGAGAATCAGCTCTATGCCAAGATGAGTAAATGCATATTTCTCACTAACAGGATTGAATATCTTGGATACATTGTTTTCGCTAATGGAATCTCAGTAGACCCTACCTAAGTAAAAGATATCCTAGAATGGCCAATACCTAAGACAGTAAAAGAAGTTTGAGGATTTTTGGGACTAACAGGATGGTACCAAATCTTCATCAAAGATTATTCCCTCATTGATGCACCCTTGACAAATCTTTTGAAGAAAAATACAGTAATCATTTGGATCATTGAGCATCAAGAAAGCTTTGATAAGCTTAAAGAAGCTATAACCACTGTACTTGTACTAAAACTCCATGATTTCAATCGACCATTTAAGGTGATCACCGATGCAAGAGGACTTGCAATCGGTGGGATGCTAGTACAAGAAGGAAGACCAGTGGCCTATACTTCCAGAAAATTGAAGGCCTACGAGTCTAACTATGCCACTCATGACCTAATAATCCATGCCTAGAAATTATGGAGACACTATCTATTGGGAAGGAAATTCACTTTAGTGACAAATCATAAAAGTCTTAAGTGGATCTTCACCCAGGCTGACCTAAACATGAGGCAAAGAAGATGGATAGAGATACTGCAAGAGTTTGATTTTGAAATCAAATATCGTCCAAGGACAATGTTTTTGCAGATGCCTTAAGCCGAAAAGCCTTTCTTAACAACATTGTTGAAGTTCAAAGCTTAAGAACCATATCCATGCCTAATAACCCTGTACTTGAGCTTGTACGCCAAGCTATTTCTTAGGATAAGGAATATAAAGGACTCATGGCTAAGGTACTTCAAGGAGGAAGCTCTAACAAAGAAAGGTCTAAGATTAAGGATTATCATGCTAGCAATGGTTGTCTATATTACCATGATCGCTTTTGTGTCCCAAAAAGACACTCAACGCAGTTTGTAAGAGATATCATTGGCCAAGATTGAAAAGAGATATATTAAAGTATGTAACTCAGTGCTTGAATTGTCAAAGAGTCAAGGCAAAAAGGATCAAGATGCCTAGAGAGTTACAACCCTTGGACATTCCACAAATGAAGTGGGAGTCAATAAGTATGGACTTTGTTGTTGGATTACCTACTACTGCTGGTGGATATGATTCCATCATGGTAGTGGTGATAGATTGACAAAAGTTGCACACTTGATCCCAATCAAAACAACCTATAAGTCATCTAACATTGCTTGAGTCTTTATCAAAGAAGTATTTAGGTTACATGGATTTCCGCCAAAGAACATAATTAGTGACTACGACTCTAGGTTCACCTCTAAGTTTTGGACTTGCCTATTCCAAGCAATTGGAACACAACTATGCTTCAATACTGCTTGTCATCCTCAAACTGATGGCCAAACTGAAAGGGTGAACTAGACCATTAAAGATATTCTAAGGTCTTATTTTGGCAAAGAACCGAGATGGTGGATTGAACATCTACCTTTGATGGAGTTTGCTTATAACACTGCCTTTCAATAAACAATCAAGATGTCACCATTTCAAGCCTTGTATGGGTAAGAATGCCGTACACCTCTAAGCTTCTCAGATCCCACTCTCAAGGTAGAGGCTTCTAAGGCTATGCTTAAAGAGATGGACCAACAAACCCAATTGATCCAACATGGCATTCAAGATGCTCAAGATCAGCAAAAGTTATATGCAGATCTTGAAAGATCCATAAGAACATTCAAGGAAGGTGACATGGTGTTTCTAAGGGTAAGGCCCAAAAAGAGCTCATTATCCTTGGGAAAATACAAAAAGGTTATTCCAAGGTACTATGGACCATATGAAGTAATCAAAGTAATGGGAAGGCAAGCCTACAATCTTAAATTGCTACCCTATCTCAAGATTCACAATGTATTTCATGTAAACCAACTGAAACCTTATGTACCAAACCCCGATAATGTGCTTAATGACGAACAAATAGTCATGATTGCACAAGAAATTTTCAAAAATGCAACCCAAGAATATTCTAGATACAAGGGAGAAACCTCTAAGAATCCTAATCCTAAGAGAACATCTAGTACAATGGAAGGATTATCCTAAAGAGGATGCCACTTGGATCGATGAGGCAACCCTTATGAAAGAATACCCCCAGTTTCTCTCAAGAATGAGGACATTTCGATTTCTCTAAGGAGGGAAGAATGTACTGTCCCCATTACTTAGTTTATTTTAATAAACAATGTGCGTATACATTTCAAAAATTGATTTATGTTGAAAACAAAATAGTAAAGATTGCACATTTTTAAAACTAGCTCTAACTATGAAGATAATTATTATTATTAATGAGGTATTATATGTCAATTCATGGAAGGAAAGCTTGAGAAACCCTCCCAAGAAAAGCTTATTAAAACTATGTTTGTAGTATAGAACAACAAAAAGAACTGGCCTAGTGGATATAGTCACTTGGCAGTTAAGTGCACTTGGGTGACGACACTGCTAGGATGGGTGACCTCTCAAGAAGCTTTTCCTATAAGCTAGAGTGAGCTTTTCGCACGCAGCCAATGTCATCGATGAAGCTTTTCCTACAAGCTAGTGGGAGTTTTTTGCACACAGCCAACGGTGCCAACGGTTGCCAAGTATGCTAAGGTCTATGCCTTGGTCGTCGCCTTGGAGTGACACCTTCAGTCACCCATCGACGACGCGACGTGCAGTGCTCACCGTATATTTGTAAATTCTTATCTTTATCTCCGTACTAAAAAAATGGAGCCCTCTCTCTGATATCATCGAAAATGCTAAAAGCAAGTGTTCTCTCTTTATACTCCCCCCCTCCCCCGATTACTATATAAACAGGGATAGAGCATCATGTCAGAACAACAACCCATGCAGAAGTCTCTCTGTTGTTGACGTGATGAAGCTCTATTGCAATCAATTGAGCCTCTATCTCTCTCTCCACACCTATGCAAAAGCACTGCTCAAATCCCTCAAGCTACTTCCATGGCTCCCAAGAGACATCGAGATACTGAAGGAGGTCATGCTCGGAGAGCTCCCCAATGTGAGGAAGTAGTCATTGTTGCTGAAGCACAAGCAGAAGTTACCCTCAAATCCATTCAACCCAAAGGATTGGTTATTCCACAACAAACTGAGGTTGCAGTCATAACCCGTATTCATGATAGATAACCAAACAGAGATAATCAACTTTGGTACATAAGAAATGGATTACTTTTAAGCTATTAACTCTACAACTTTCTAATTTTTCTATTTTATGTTATTGCTTATTTTCATCTTACAATAAAATGAGGGATAAATTACTAATGTTAGAAAATCCCATAGGATAAGTCTGTTACATAGATTATGATTAGTTAGAACATACTTAAACTTACAAAAAACATGCTAGTATTATCAATTGCTTTTTAGGAAAGAATATTGGAATTAATTCTATGCATTTTATACATTGACAAGTGTGTTAAAAATGTTTTATGGTTATGCCTACTTTTGGATTTGTGAATGATGAATTATGTCTCTTATGATTCTGTGCTTAACAGCCGGACGTTGTGGTGGTTCGGGGCATTGGAGTCCCCAACCCAATGCTCCCTAACACTCTTCGGAGTGTGGAAAAACTCACTGGCTAGTGGGGGTCCTATGCTCCCGAGTGAGGTAAATGTTTTTGGTTTTTGATCACTCGAGCACCTGAGAGGGCAAAGGGCCTATTGATAAGTGCCCTTGCTATGTAGGATGGCTCTTGAGGCTTAGGGAAGCTTAAAGGGGCTCTGTAGCCAGTAAATTCCCTATTGATCGCAGAGAGAGTGCGATCACATACAACCAAATCCTGTGAGATTGGAAGTTCCTATCCTAGGTTGCTAGACAATGTCTTTTTACGGAAAGACGGTTTTGTACCACTCTGCGAAGTGATGGTTCTGCTTGTTATTATGAAATAAAGTATTTGATTTTTGAATTGTTTGTTATGTGCTAAAGATTGAATTTAATGAACCCAGTTTAAAAGAGCAATAAAAAGAAACTTTTTTTTAATATATCCAAACAGCATGGTAGTATGCTTTGCTAATTAGAGAACTAAAGCAAACCCAATTGAAAAAAGTGGAAGGCTTCGATCCTAACAATCGAACACTATGGTTGGATGGACACGATAAGTCCGGTAACTTTCCAGCACTAGATAGAGCTGATTAAATCGTGATCCTCCCAATATTGGTAGTATTAGTTACCAGGTTTAACATCGTTTTAGGAGGCCAAAGCTGAAATTTTGCCTTATGGATAGGGGGATCGAGTTACACTCTCCCTCATCTCACACTCTCTTTGAACCAAGTGTGTTGTTAACCTCACTCCTACCTTTTGATTGATTACAAAGTGGTCTCTCTTAGGTGGGGGTTAGATGGTTGTTAAGGGTGACTTGTCCACGCTTTCCTTGTGAAGTAGAAGTGAGATTTCCATGTTCAACTAAGTCCTAGGTTTCCCATAGGGAGACTGGATGGTGATGTGCATGGATATGAATTTCGATGGACTACTAAGAGGACTCCTCCGGGTCTATTGGAGGAGGCACCTCACAATAATGACCACCAATATGCTTAGTGTAGATGTGTGGACCACCCATCTAGCCAAGCGGTCTATTATCAATTTTTGCATGTGTTGAACTTGCCATCTTAACACTTCCCCTCAAGCTCAATTGTATCTCTACAACTCTAAGTATGCTTCGAAATTTTTGAAGCTTCTCTATACCCAATGCCTTTGTGAAAATGTCAGCTATATAATCCTGTGTGCTGATATATACCATCAACCTCTCTTGCAAGCACCTTCACTCTCACAAAATGGTAGTACACCTCAATGTGTTTTGTCATAGGCATGAAACATTGGGTTCCTAGCTAGCTGTATGCTACTCATGTTGTCACAATGAATGATGACTGGATTATCTTCATGTAATATTTCCGCACGAAAGAATGATGCATCCATGCATAGAAGCTCTTATATCAAAGTTCGAAATTGGGAAAGGATGCATTTTCATTAAAAGACTAAAGCCTTGAATTTGATGCATATACGTGGTATTTACAAGAAGTAGTTCTAAATGTCAACTAATACCGTTTAGGGCAAGGCAAAGAAAGATCATTGTAGATCTTATAGTTGCATAGAAGGAATAGGTCTATGGTCTTATGTTTTGGTTTATTCAAAATCCCTTTAAGGGTATATTAAAATAGACTTTCTAGTTAGCCTACCTACTATTGTTGGTTTATAATGGTCTTTAATAAAATAAACTTGTGTTAGATATGTTCAATCTCCCACCCTTGTAAGTTGTCACCAAGTACTTATGGTGCTCTAAGTTGTAAGGTCATCATTATAAGGAGAAGCCATGTGTGAATCTATACATTCGTTGGATCTTAACTTGTATATCAAATGAGGTTTATGTGATTGATTTGTAAAAGGGTAATCTAGGTGAGTTTAGCTTTCAAACTAGATGAAGTAGTTAAGATTGTAAAATGTAAAACAAATAGCAACAAACAACATTGAGTTATGAGGTATGGGAATTATCAAGGACCCCTATAGTAAGGTGTATTGTAGCAATTTTGGGGCATGTCATTGCACTAAACCTAGACATTAGGCTTGTGGTACATCTTTGGATCATTGGACAAACCATTTGTAGCTTCTCCCTTTAATGGAGTTCTTCAGGTTCTTTTCCTCCCACCTCACATGAGGGTGCATACTCATGTCCACCTAGCATAAGGTGATCGCATATTTGCATGGAATGATACATCGCATACATCTTGCAGTTACTTACATCTTATAGGGAAAAGTACTTGCTAATTTAGAAGAAAGTATTTGCATCTTTAAAGTGAAGATCATCTTTACTCGCAGGTTGGTTGGATCAACTAAATAATCCGCATATAGTTGAGTCGCTTACATAAAAATCATAAAGGTACGATTAGACTGCATATGAAGATCGCCTCAAAGTGCTAGGTAGGGTTAAGCTACGTTAAAATTCTGCCTAGTATTGCACTTAGGATGCCAACCTAATATTTCTGATCCCAAAGATCCTACCCACATTCTCGATAATGTTAGGGTTGTCAGATCGACCGTGCAATAATGATCTAGGGTTCTCACCCTAGTGATCGGATGACCAAATGCTAGACTTCCACAAGGAAACTAGGAACCCTAGGGCCAAAATGTTATCGGTCTAGTAGGGTTAGGGTTGGATTGGGTCAAGAGGACTCCCAAACCCTACATCTTGACCAAAGGTATTCTTGACCAAGGAATACTGTGTGATGGGAGAAATAATCCCACAAGTTAGGTGCTGACACCTATCTCGTGCAACAAGTTGCAACGTCGCATAGTTTTGTATCTAAATCACAAAATAGTATTGCCACTCCTTAGAACAAGGTTGGCGAGTTCTAAGTACAAGTCTAATTTTCTAGAGAATGAGTAGTCATCCTGCTACATCACCCTTCCTTAGGGCTGATTTGCCAAGTTAGGGTAATTATGAATTGCCTAGCAAGAAATTGACCAATCAAGTGAGGACAACGGGGTTGTCCAAGATTTATTGACTATAATATAAGGAAACCTAAGGTATTGACAATTTGGGTCAACAAGGTATAAACCCTAACCCAATGATAAAGGGTAAATAAGCAACTTAGCTTATGAAACCCTTGGGATCTTACCAAGTCGTAATTGATCCCGGATCGAATGCTGGATGTATTCAGAGAGAAGGATTTACACCTTAGCAGTTGGCCATATAAACGACCACTAGAGTGCTTGTGTTTGTACACTTAGGAGCACTGTTTGTACTTCTTTGATCAAGGAACTAATGCCGAAAAAATAACTAATGCTTCAGGTTGAAAGCCTGGAGGGAGAGGCAGTATCAGTTATCTCTGACTATCTGCCTAACGCTATCTGAGGGGGTTGTTAGCTGTACCGGGTACGTGGACCAAACCCGCCGCGAGAGGTCTCTCCATGGGTACTACTTGGAGCAAGAGGACGCTTGGGTGCTAGGGGAGGCTCTGGCCGTAAATCCCTTGCCTCCGGATCCTGCACAAGAGGCTGATGTGACTCAAGATGGGATCTCGAGGCCCACATACTAGTCAACGGGCAGAACTTGGAATAGCAATCCCTGAGGATTGCTGGAATCGCCTTCGAACGGATTATATGATGTATTCCAAAGACTAATAAATATAGATCAAATGTTGAAAAGGAAACTTGCTTGACATTATTTTTCTATGTCAGTGCCTAAGTTACGTGAAGGAACTAGTGTTTAATTGGTTAATTAAGGAAGCTATTTTTGCTTATCAAACTAAATGTGGTAGGTAATTAGATAACTAAAGCAACTCGAGAAAAGTGCAGTGGATGTGACCTTGGGTCCGTCCTACGAAAGGGTGGTCCCGGTTGGCCGGGAACTTTTCTCAAAGGAATTGACAGTGGGATAACAATGACCTAGAATCTAGAGTGCTAGAGTCTCGATTTATACTATTTTAGAGGAACGGAATGGGACTATGCCTTATGGGCAGAGAGGTCGAGCTTTGCATCCCTCTCATTTTCCATTCTCCTTGAATCAAGTGCAGTATAAATCCGCTTCGACCCTGATGTTTCTGCGTAAAGTAGTTCGTCTGCGAATCGACGCTAGCTACCTTCTAGGAACTTGACCATTAGGGAAACCTGATTTAGGTCGATCCTAAGTGGGAACGGCCGGAATGCTTCTGCTTTGTGGCAGACTCGGGAAGACCTAGATCGCAAACCCTGTGACATTCCTTGGGAGTGTCCAACGGCGCTTTCTAGACTTTCTTCCCGATGGGCTGCTAAGATGTGTTCTAAAAGTAGACAAGGGGACACGTTACATTTTCTACATATCCAAATCACCCAATAACTTTTGTAGCCATATCACCTCACATGCTACCATAGCAGCACCTTTGTACTCAGTCTTTGTATTCAATAAAGTGATTGTAGGTTACTTTTTTCTACTCTATGTAAGTGATGCACTACTAAGGGAAAACATAAATCAGCTAGTAAATCTTCTATCAAACATACTACCAACCCAATCTGCATCTGTGCAGTACCTCTGTATTGAGCCTTTGTACTTGATAAAGCAATTGTAGATTACTTTTTGCTACTCCACGTAAGTGCTACACTACTAAGGAAAAACATAAATCGGCTAGTAGATCTTCTATCAGACATGCTAATAGCCTAATCTGCATTTGTGTATCCAAATACATATATAACCTTACTTGCCTCATAAAAAAGTCCACAATGTAAAGTGGAATGCTGATTTTTGTCTTCATTTTGTTATGAAGATGATCTTTAGTTTGCTTCCTATACTTTACCATAAGCTACAATATGACTTGTTTTGCCATACTAATCATAAATAGTACTAGAATTGCTAAAACCTCTATTGTTCCATCCATGTCTTCCTCTAGAGCTCCCCTTGTCTCTAAAGTTACCACGGCCTTGTGAAACTTGCATTTCACCAAATTATTGACTTAATTTATTTTGCTAGTTATCACTATCAAGATTGTGGGAGAGAAGGAAGGAGTCTCACTTGAAGCTTTCTTGCTTGCACAATGGGGGAATATACACAGAGATGGAGGCTGAAAATAGTTTTTCCTCTTCTTAGTTGTGTAAGCCAAAAAGAAGTCTCGTACATAGAAATAGAAGAACCCTATATATGGGTCTCAAACCAAACTCAACTAACTAAGGTGGCATACTAACTGAGCCACGAACTAGAGTCGATAAGGATAGCTGTCATCTAGTTATTATTCATGGGCGGTGTACCAATCACATCTGCAACTGACAAGTCGGTGACATAAATACACAACGATCACCCTGGCGTATCACGAGTGGAGCTCGATATCTCAACACTCCCCCTCGAGCTCAATCCCAATTCCTGCACACCAAGCAGGTCTCTGAACTTGCGCAGCTTCTCTGCGCCCAATGCCTTCGTGAATATGTCAGCTACCTGATCCTCTGTGCTGACATAAACTAGATCAATAAGACCTAGTAAAACCCTCTCCCGCACATAGTGATAATGCACCTCAATGTGCTTTGTTCTAGCATGATAGACTAGGTTATTTTCCAAGTGTATACTACTCATGTTGTCACAATAAATGACAATTGGCCCATCTGTAGGCTGATGCATATCATAAAGTAGCTTATGCAACCAAGCTACCTCACATGCAGCCATTGTTGTACCCCTGTACTCAGCCTCTGTGCTGGACAAGGCAACTGTAGGCTGTTTCTTGCTGCTCCAAGTGACTGCAGCACTCCCAAAAGAGAACACATATCCACTGGTAGATCATCTATCAGAAATACTACCAGACCCAATCAGCATCAATGTACCCATGCAACTGTATCTGAACCCCAATCTCATAAAATAGTCCATACTGCAATGTGGACTTCACATACCTGAGTATGCGTCTAGCCGCATCCAAATGCGGTTTCCTTGGAGCCTGCATAAACTGACTTACCAATCCAACAACATAGCTCAAATCTGGCCTGGTAATAGTCATATAAATCAAGCTTCCTACTATGCGTCTGTACATAGTAGGGTATTCCAGAAGCTCACCTGCATCTGCGCTCAGCTTCACATTCTGCTCCAAAGGAACTGAAATAGGCTTACAGCCTGTCATCCCATATTTGGACAGCATGTCCAATCCATATTGCCTCTGCAAGAGCTGTATCCCACTTGGTGATCTAATCACCTCAATGCCCAAGAAATAACGCAGCTCTCCCAAATCCTTCATCTCAAACTTCTGCTTCAATAGCATTTTCACATGAAGGATATCTTCATCACTGTCACCTGTCCTAATCAAATCATCAACATAAATGACAAGTAGCATAATACCTTTCTCTGTTTTTCTCACATAGAGTGAGAAATCTGCCTTGGAAATCTGAAAGCCAATAGTGACAAGATACTGTCCTATCTTGTCAGACCATGCTTTAGGTGCTTGCTTCAAGCCATATAAGGCTTTCTTCAACCTGCAAACAAACTCAGGATGAACAACATGCACATAACCTGGTGGCTGCTCCATATAGACCTCTTCTTGCAAATCACCATGCAAGAAGGCATTCTTTACATCCATCTAATGTAAAGACCATCCCTTTGGTGCAGCCATAGCAATGACTGCTCTTACGGTTGCCATCCTTGCAACCGGATTGAATGTTTCTTCATAGTCAATGCCATATGTTTGTGCATACCCCTTGACTACTAATCTTGCCTTGTATCTGTTCACAGAACCATCTACATTGTGCTTCACCTTATAAACCCACTTACAGCCAATTGCATTCTTACCTTTAGGCAAAGGTACCAATTCCCATGTAGCATTTGCTTCCAAGGCATCCATTTCTTCATCCATGGCTTTCTCCCATTTTTCTTTTCCCATGGCTTGCTCAAAAGAAGTGGGTTCTAGTTCCTGTATCACTTTGACCATATATGCATAGTGAATGGCTGTAAATCCATCATATTTCAGCCTATCGACAGGATACCTAGCTCTCGTAGACTTGCGCAAAATAGGTTCACTCCCAGGTGATCTCAAAACATCCCTGGTCTTCCTTACTCCAGGTGTAACAATAGAAGGAATACCCAACTCATCATCAATGCTCTGTTCTGAGCCACTGGATTCACCATCCACATAAGAGTGACCTGCATTCACATCAAACATGGGCTGATCAACCTTCTCTTTTCCTTTTCGTGATACCTGCATACCACTATCTGCATTGCTTTGAGAAGATTCTCCTTATCTCAACCTGCATGTCCATGGCAAAGAATGTGAACCACTGCTAGAGGACGCTCCAGGTCCACTAATATTTTGTGACTGCTCCTGTGAATTATGTGTAGCATTACCATTTTGTGTATCTTCATCATCAATCACATTCACTGGTTTATACCAGCTACTCATCTCATCAAAAACAACATCTCTGCTCACTGTAAACTTACGAGTAGAAGGGTTATAGCATCTATACCCTTTTTGCTCTGCAAAGAGTAACCAATAAAGATGCACTTCTCAGCTTTTGGATCCAACTTGGATCTCAACTCATCTGGCACATGTACATAGGCAATGCAACCAAAAATTTTCAAATGAGAAATATCTAGTTTCCTACCAGTATACCTCTCCTCTGGAGTCATCCCATGTATTGCTGCAGTGGGAGTCCTGTTCATTATGTAGACTGCTGTAGCAACTGCTTCAGCCCAATAAAAATATGGCAGGTCTTTTTCATTGAACATGGCACGAGATACCTCTCCAATATGCCTGTTTTTCTTTTCTGCAATTCCATTTTGTTGTGGGGTATGACTGCATGAATATTATTGCTTTATGCCATGCTCCTGCAGGAACCTTGCAAACTCATTTGAGAGGTACTCTCCCCCTCCATCTGACCTTAGGCATTTTATTTGCAGACCTGTTTCTTTTTCAGCCATAGCTTTAAGAGTTTTGAAATGCCCAAAAACTTCACTTTTCTTTTTCATAAAATACACCTAAACTTTTCTGCTATAATCATCAATAAAAGTGACAAAATAATGACAGCCTCCAAGAGATGCAGCTTTAGTAGTCCACACATCAGAGTGGATTAATTCCAATGGCTTCTTACTCTCTTGAACATGTCTAGGAAATGGTTTCTTTGCCTGTTTTCCAAATTGATAGGCTTCACATACCTTATGCATTTCTGCAACCTTGAATTTAGGCAATCCTGCAACAATATTTTGGGCCTGCATTGATTTAAGTCGTTGTACATTAACATGACCAATGCGTTTATGCCAGATATCAATATCTGCAACTACACCGGTCCCATGTGCAAATATTGCTGCACTCAATTCAGGCATGTCTGCATCCAACGTAAACATTCTGCCCTTCTTCTTTCCTTTTGCTATCAAGCGACCTTTATTTTTCATATCCTCAACAAAGCATCCATGAGGATTAAATCTGACCTGCAAGCCCTGCTCAACCATTTGATCAACAAAAACCAGATTCTTGGTGATATTCGGGACATGAAATACATCGGACATGTATTTCTTTTTCCCATCCTGCATAGACAAAGGAATTTTTCCAATCTGCACAATAGGATGTGTAGTATCATCACCGGTCTCCACAAATCCTGGTTTTTCCATTTTCTTTGCATCCTCCATCCATTCTACATGACCTGTCATGTGGTTTGATGCACCTGAGTCAACATACCATACATTGTTGCTTTCTTCTGCACTTGTCACAGAATTGTTCATGTGCTGCACCATAAACAAATGCTCATTTCTGTCATCACCCTGTCTACTAGAAGATGCATAATTCCCTTGTTGCAATTTTCCATTCATGATGTTATTCTGCTTTTTATAGCAGTCTTTAGCAATATGACCCATTTTACCACAGTAGTAGCATTCAACATTGATGTTTGCAATTTGGCCTCTTTGCCATCCACCACGACCTCTTTGGCTCCCCCTCCCTCTAGAGTTACCACGTCCTCCTCCATAGGACTGGTTTTCTTGAGTTTGCTACATATTCTGATTTCTACCACGGCCTCCAAATTGGCCTC
The DNA here is from genome assembly GCF_053477565.2 of Lygodium microphyllum. NCBI lineage: Eukaryota > Viridiplantae > Streptophyta > Polypodiopsida > Schizaeales > Lygodiaceae > Lygodium > Lygodium microphyllum. The sequence goes on from NC_141135.1 coordinate 72,969,426, forward strand.
CTCTACCTCTGCCTCTACCGCTTCCAGCATTTGAGTAGAAGACAGCTTCTTTTGAAGTTCCTCCTGAAGAAGATGCACCACCATTTCTCTGCTCCTCAGAAATTAGAAGAGCAATCAACTCCTCAAAATCAGGAAATCTTTCAGGGACGGAAATGGATGTTCGGAACTGTGCATAATCCTTTCCTAGACCATTCAAGGTCACAGAAACTAAATCATCATCTTCCACTGGCGACCCAATGGAAGCAAGTGCATCTGTAATCTTCTTCACCTTCATGTGGTAGTCGTTGATGCTCATATTTTCTCTTTGCACATTGTGCAACTCTTGCTTGAGCTGCATTTTCCTGGCTTGCGTATTTGTGCTATACATTTTTGACAAAGTATCCCATGCCTCCTTTGGCGTACTTGCATCTTGAATATGCACAATCATAGAGTCTGAAATGCCAATAGACAGCCAGTACATAACTTTCCTGGCTCTCTCATGCCATGCTTTAAATGCCTGCATTTGTTGTTGATTGGGAACATCAGGAAGAACTGGTTCTTCTTCATTTCCTGCAACGAATTCCCAGTATCCTTTTCCCATAAGGAAATTTGTCATTCTAAACTTCCATGCTTGGAAGTTGTTCTGGTCAAGCTTCTCAGTGACAATCTGTGAAAGAGAATCAGATGCCATTACAGAACATTGCAAAGAATTCTGTCACTGCAAAAAATACAGCTTCAGTCTCACAAGGGCAAATCTGCAAAACTGACGAAAGTGGTATTTGATCACACAGTCACTTCCTAGTGACAATTTTTCATCAACAGGCAACAAGGATGATTTTGTAACTCCCAATGTCTCTGCGCACAGGCATACGATGCAATTTCTACATTAACTTTTCACTGACCTGTAGAACAGTGGTCGCACAGCAAAAAATTGGGCCTTTTTCTGAGTGCGTGCGGAAACCTTCCGCCTCCAAAACAGACCCCGAAATGGCCTCGAATCAAAAAAACAGGGCAACCAAGGGATAAAGCCCTCTCCCGCAGCATATACTGCCCTCTTGCTACACCGCGAAGGATGTCTCAATCTGAGACAATGCACTCTTGCACTTTCCGGCTGTGCTACCTGTAGAGACTTGCTCCCAAAACAGAAAAATGAAAGCAACACTAGTCCTGTTACCAGAACACTGCGAACTTGGTTTGCTTTCTTGAGCTCCTTACCATGAACAAGGCTCTAATACCATGTCAAGATTGTGGGAGAGAAGAAAGGAGCCTCACTTGTAGCTTTCTTGCTTGCACAATGGGGGAATACACACACAGGTGGAGGCTGAAAACAGTTTTCCTCTTCTTAGTTGTGTAAGCCAAAAGAACTTTAGTACAAAAGAAATAGAAGAACCCTATATGTGGGTCTCAAACCAAACTCAACTAACTAAGGTGGCATACTAACTGAACCACGAACTAGAGTAGATAAGGATAGCTATCATCTAGCTATTATTCATGGGCGGTGTACCAACCGCATAGCTAACAAGTCGGTGACATAAATGCACAATAGTTACCCTGGCATATCACAAGTGGAGCTCGATATCTCAACACTATGGACACAGACCTTCTCCAATCAAGATAGATGCCATCAACAGAATGCAAGAAAAATGCACAAATGTTTCAGAGGTGAGAAGATTTCTTGGCGCATTTATATTCTATCTCATATGGATACCACATTTTTCTCATGTAGCTAAAAATATTTTTCAATTATTAAGAAAAGGCCAAAGATTCTCTTGGAATAAAAAGCATACTCTCACTATGCGTAAGTTAAAGAAGCTATTAATTTCAGCTCCCACTCTCAAAAGGGCTAACTATTTAAATGATCAACCCATCATCCTTACTGTGGATACAAGTCCCATTGGGATAGGATGGGCTGTTGGCCAAGAGGATCTTGAAGGTAACAGGTATGCAATTCATTTTGGAGAAAAAGTTCTCAATGAACGTCAAAGAATATATGCACAAGTAAAAAGGGAATTGTGGGGAGTTGTAACAGCATTAAAGTGTGATCGTGAATACTTTATAGGTGCTTCCGTAGTGGTAGAAATTGATTGTCTTCCACTCTTGGGCATGATTGCCAACTGCTCTACACCCGGCATTGCTATGCTAAGATGGATTGCATATATTAAGTCTCTAATTCCCGAATTAAAGCATATTTCAGGAAAGGAAAATCCAGTTGCTGACATGCTATCATATGCAAGATATGACAATGAAGAAGAGTTGATGAAAGAAGATGAAGCTGAAGAATCTATACTTACTGAATTTCATTCCATGGCTACTGAAAATACATTTTCAGTTACTGCATATACTGGTCCAAAGCTGAAAACAACAGGATGGTCAACTAGAAGCCAGTATGCTCATTGCATTGCTCAAGTTCTAGTTCATTTCCTTGAAGAAGATTATGAAGAAGATTTGGCTAAAGATCGGCCAATATTTGAGCACAATGAAGAAGAAGGAGACTTGGACTGATGAGGAGTTCAAACATATCAAGAGGAAATCTTATGCCTTTTTTCTTAAAGAAGGACTATGGAAGCACGCAAAGAAGAAGAAAGGAGCACCTGTCCGAGTTTTAGGTAACAAAATATTGCAACAACAGGTAATGAAGGAATTTCATGAAAGCCTGTGGGCTGACCATAGAGGCATATGGGGAACCTTTAGTAAAGTCAAAGAAAAATATTGGTGGCAAAACATGTATCGGGACATAGCACATTTTGTTGAAACCTTTTATGTGTGTCAAATGTATTCTATGGTCAAGCATCGAGATGGGTTACAACCAACTTATCCTTTGTCTATACATTATAGATGGGTTATTGATCTTATAACCATGCCTACAGGAATATGGAATATGTGTTATTTAGTGCTTGCAAGAGAGGATCTAACCAATCAAGTTAAAGGAAAAGCCTTAACAACCAAATCCACTCAAGTTGTTTGTTGTTATTTGCTTGAAGAAGTGTTTTGTAGATATGGTTGTGTGGGTAACTACAGATAGAGGAGAGTTGGATGCTGATGAGGCACGCAACTTCTTTGCTCAATTGGGTACTAAGTTGACTTTAATATCATCCTACAATCCTGAAGGCAATGGAAAGAGTGAGAGAGGTCATCAACCTATTCTCAAAGCTCTAGCAAAGTCTTATAGAGGAAAGATCAAAGAATGGCCTAAAATGCTACATTTTGCATTATGGGCTGACTGGACTACTCACAGTTCAGTGACTGGCTATATGCCAGCTGAACTTATGCATGAACAACAACCAATTATGCCAATTGAAGAATCTATTCTCACATGGAGTCTTCTACCTTGGGAGAAAGGCATTAATAGAGAAGAGTTGCTGACTTTGCGCATATGGCAGCTAGAAAGAAGGCCTGAAGATGTTCAAGTAGCTATTGAGAAGCTAAAGACATCAAGACTAGAGAACAAAAGAAGATTTGATAAGCGACATCGACTTCGGCCAAGAGCAATTTAAGAAAATGACTGGGTGCTTGTCTATGACAGTAGCCTAGACAATCAATACAATGCTTCTAGGAAGATGGTAAAGCGTTGGTTTGGCCCATATATGGTAAAGGTCGTTCATGACAATGCCACATATTCATTGGCTGAATTGGATGGAACAAGCATGAAGATACCCATAGCTGGAAAAAGAATCAAGCTCTTCAAACAAAGAGAAATTTCAACATATGAGCTAGAAGACTTGAATATAATTCAAGAGCATGAAGACATAGAGGAAGAAGAAGAGGCAGAAGATGAAGACATTGACATGGCAGAAGATACTTCTTCTGACACTGCAAATCTGTAAGACTTTGGCACATGCCAGAGGATGTGCAAGTTAGGAGGTGGTGGATGTCGTGCTGCTACGCGCACACCATGTAAAAAAAATCTAGAGTGTGGCATTCTTTTAGATTTAGAAAGCCAATGCCACTTTAGGCATTAGTATTAGTGTCCATGGTTCAAAATATTAGATCTTTTTGGACAAGTTTTTAGTCAATTTTTGATATTCTAGATATTATCTCTTGTAAAAATCCATAAAACTATAGATAACTTCTAGATTAGGAGGACATGTAAAAGAAAGCATGTAGCTTTTAGCTAATTTGAGAGGATTTTATGTAAAAAGAGAGATTAGCAAAATCGCGCGATGTGCGATCGCTGTTTTCAGACAGTGAATAGCACTCCAAAAGTGGGAGATGAAGGAGTGATCTATCACAATTCTGGCCAGGTGTCCTGCTATTTAACCCCTCTTTCGGAGCCATTGGAAGCATCAGATTGGCAATCTGAGTAGCATAGAGGAAGGTATTACTGTGTACACCTTTTTATCTATCAGATTTATATTTTCTCATAATGATGAAAGAAACTGACAGGCTTCATCTCCGTTAGTATTCTTCTATATTTTCTAATTCTTTTTGGGAGTATTCTTCTACATCTTCAATCTCTTTCAACCCCTTCTCTTTCGTCTACTCCTCTCCTTGAATCTACCTACACCCTGTTGTCTCTTATCTTCAAGAACTTGGCTTGAAACCTTCAACCCTTCTCTTATCTCTACCATCTCTGAAGTCTAAGCTCTTGAACCCCCATACATTCTTCTCTTGGTCAAACCCCTATGGTGACCTTCAACCCTACGTGTTGCGATAGCGTTATTCCCAAGGGCTCCACAATGATATACCCAGTGCACAAAATCTTTTTGAATTCCTTGTGCACTCCTGGAGACAACTTGATTAACTATGCACTCCTGGAGACAACTTGATTAACTACAAGAGGTTTGCTTCTCACTTAACTTCGCAAAGAGAACTCACTAAATCAAAGTCATGATAGCTAGCAAGATCTCCCTTTTCCCACCAGACCATTCTCTCCTTTGGTCTTTGAACTGGCTTCGGTGCCTTTTTCTTGGCTTTTGACTTCTTCTTTGGCACTTCCTTATCCTTCTTGGGGTCACGTTTACCATCAACAGCTTTTAGAGATCTACCCTCCATGTTGGGATTAAGGACTTGTGTCCCCTTATAAACTTGCTTAGGGTCTCCCTCAATATGTTTTACCTTGTCTTTGTCAACATCTTTACCCTTTTAACCTCTCATAATAACCCACAGAAGCTTCAGTGCCATTGACACAAACAACTTCAATAAGGTTGACTCCACTGTCACTAGGCAGCTCCTCTACAATAGCTTTCCCTCTTTGCAATATTTGTTTCAATCCCTCGTCTTGCTTGAGATTATTTTCTTGTGCTCGATGGTTTATTGGACTTGGCTACTTACTTTCTTGCTGTGGGGAGAGCTAATCTTGCTCCAACAGGTACTAGCTAAGTGGTCGAACTACTCACATATGTCACATTTAACATTTGGACATTTCCTAGGGAAATGTTGGTTGCCACACCACTTACAACTAAATCTTGAGGGGGTACCTTCTTGAGGGCATCAACTCCCTATCAAATTTTGCTACTTCTTAAGGAAATTGATATCAACAGCTATTTGCCTATATTGTTTGGTGATCATGTCAGTATAGTGCTTCATCATATTATTAACTTTGCGAAGGACATTTGAGGCACTTGACTCATAGCCACGATTGTCTACCTATCGTTCCATTGGCCTAACCACTTGATCAGGAATTTGCTATTGATTCCCTAGAACAACATTAGGATTTATTGTTTGGTCTCCAACTCAATATCAACAAGAGCAACACTACTCAATTGCACCTAAATGTTAAAGTCTAGCCGATGCAAAAGGTATTGCAACTGAGCAGCAAATATTACACGGCGCAGCGAACAGAATCTGAGAAAGAGATAGAGAGTACACAACAGATAAGAGGAGAATCAGTAAATTCTTTAACTCCAAACAGCTGATACAAAGATGGCTCTGTCCACCCGTGCGCTTCCACTATGTGAAGCTTAGATGGCGATCTAGATAGAAGATAGGTGAAGAGCTTAAGGCTAGCTGGAACAACTCTGACTGGGTGAAAGGTGAGTGAGAGATAGCTGCGAAGGGGTTTAGCTTTTATAGCCCGCGAAGGTCATTAGGTCGACCTGCTAACCGACCTACCATATGAGCCTCCACTAGTCGGCCAGGGAATATTCCCTTTACCATCAGTCACCTTTTTGCCATCCAGTCACATAGACCTCATCTGATATACAAGTCAGGACTCAACCAATGTCCGGGCTCACATTTGGCTTCTCCTCATAATGGGGGCCTTACAACTTTGAGCACCATGGATCATTGGTAGCACCTAATGAGGGTGGGGCATTGATCATATCTAACATAGAATAGGAATATAAGTCTACAACTTATGAAATACTTCCTTCAGTTTCTTGGCATAGCCTTGAACATTCTTGTGAGGTTCTTGACATGTTACATTGAGAACACATAGCTAGTATTGACCTCCCCTTTCAAGGGCAAACTCTCTTCAGAAGGATGCAAAGAATACATCAATCATAGTTATGGTTCCAACCTCTAGGCTATGATACCATTCTGCAGCTCATCCTTTCACCTCATCCTTTCACAGTCATATTAAATAACATAATCAAATGTTCTTCATCTTGGATTCAACAATTGAACATTAACTTTTGGAATTCATTAATATGAAGTTCCGCATCGTCCTCTACGAACCCATTAAAAATGGGTAGAGGAAATCCTAAGGCTAGCAAGTCCGGCATTCCTTCTGGGATTACAATGGGTTGTGCCCGCCATGGTGACAATCGAATTCACTAAAGGAGTTTGAGCGATGGGAACTTTTACTCCACTTGAGTGGGCTAACTAACTAGAAGAGGGGATGTACGAGAACTTCCTCTTCCTAATGGATTATGCATCGGGCTAGGGTTACTAAGACCCCTCCCTTGTAAGGATATCGGACTACTCCTTTGCGGAGAATATCTCCTAATAATTTTGGCCCACTATCTAGCCCTTTTAACTCTTTCTTGATTCTAAAGCTCGACTTGACGGTCTTTTGGATCTATTTCAATGCCTTTTGGCATACACTAATAAATTGGTCCCTATTGACTGAGATTTCATAGGCCGCCACTTATTAATGGCTCCCAAAAAATGCACCACCTATTGTGATCTAAAATAGGCCTGACACTGGCTCTATGGCACAAAGGGCTGTGGGCCTCTACTACACACCCAAACCCCACACAACCTCACAACCAAGAGTGTCTAAGGGGTATACTACCCTAACCTCGAATACAGAACTTTGCATTTGTATGGATTGTAATCCAATGGGTAACCTTTCCCACACTTCTTAGAGGGAGTCCCTACACATACTAGTGTGATACACCATGTAAGCACAAACAAAGGGAGCGCTCCTTCACTGATTGTCGTGTGCCTACTATGGCTCTCCTACACCTCGGGGATTGGCCCCAAGATACATCGTAAACACATAAAGCACATTAAATACATAATCCACTCTTCCAATCGATGGATCCATGAAATAATAGATAATCCTCACTGAATATTCCCAAAAGAGATCCAACCACTAACCCTACAGCTTAGGGTACCTCAGCACCTCAATGTAGATCATCGTTTATGAAAATAATTATTGTGCATCCATGATGATACCATGCATTGCGTGCAATGCAATGCGTATGATTATATAGTGCTTAAACAATTTTCTTATTGGTAAACAACATTGTGAAGGTGCCAAAACATGTATTTTCATGCCTTTCCTCTAACCAAAATTGTTGTGTTGCTTAGGGCCAGCACCGCGCATGCTCGTGCTACTAGACCCTCTTAATTTTAAACCACACATATCCTATATGCCATGCATCAGAAAAACATCAAAATTCAATGTATTATAAGCACTTAACATCCCCTTCTCCCTACCACTTAAGATTGTGCATTTGGTGGTAGGTTTAGAGTGTTTTTTTTATAGAATTTTATATTCATGAAAGCAACAAAAATCCACTTTAATAGAGAGATAGGGCTAACCTCATGCCTCAACCTTACATACATTCACAAACACAAATATTATTTTTTATTATTTTTCAAATTCAAAAAACCTTTTTTTTCTTATTTTTTCTATTTATTGATAGATAAATTTCAATATTTTTTCTATCATATTCCATCCCATACGAACACCATATGCATATCACAAAACCACAAAATTGCATGATGCAGGTTTTGTGTGCCTATAAAGAAATTGTTACATGACTGATTTTCCTTGATCTCCTTAACATTTTTTATAAATCAAAGCATTGGCAACCACTTCCAACCAAAACTTATCATAAAACAATTAAATCTACCACTTACTCATAAAATCGCACCTTATGACATACGTATCTTGTGATTGGGGGCCTGTTGACACTTTCCAAAAGTCGCTGGCAATCCTTTCAACCTCAATCTACGCTTCTTTATGCTCCAACATCATCCCACGATCCAAATCTTTCATCCCAACCTACCCCCTTCTCTCATAGAATCAACCATGGAAACGCACAATAAGAGAAGAGAGGAGAGAGGAGAGAGGAGAGAGAAATACTGAATATTAGCATTTTGATTCCCTTCATGAAAATGTGCATGCTCACAACCAAATTGAAGCCCTTGAGGAGTAGATTAGGGATGTGCAATCATCTCTTGATGATTCCCAACATTGGAGAGACATCAAATCTCACAAATTTGGGGTGCAAATCCTCCTTCCTCCTCACGATTGATTTTTGCATGTTATTTTAATCATTAACATTTCATTTTATGTCATTTCATTTATAAAATATTTGGTTTACACTTTGGGTGTTCACTCTTCCCGACAAATGGATTGTTGCATTTTGAAGGGGCAAACGAACTCCAAGTCAAGATCCGTCTGGCTAGTTGACGTTGAAATCTATAAATAGGGCCTCTCTCACATACTTTTCAGTTCTCAGATCACATAGCTATTTATAATGCCAAACCTTGCAAGGATTAAATGGGGGGTCAAATGGACTCCGATCGATGAACCAAGACTTGCATTAGGTTCATGGCGTCAAGCTCCATCTAGGAAAACTCCAGCTCATCGATCCACAACCGTTTCATTTTGCATGAAAATTTGGTATTTTACGCTTCCCGTGCCACTTTTTCGCTTTAAAAACGGGTCTCAAAATCCAGCTCTCACTTTATCCATAAGGAAATTGGTTAATCTAAACTTCCAAGCATGGAAGTTGTGCTTGTCAAGCTTAGCATTGACAATGTGATTAAATCCCTCAAACATTGTGTAGCAAAATTAACAAAACTACCTTTTTCAATAACTTACTAATTTAGATAAACTATCACACGTACTGAACTCAATACATAAGCATAGCCTAAGCAAAATTTGTAATGTGTCTGATAGTATTTAAATACTTTCTACCACACCAATACCTACAACCTAGTAGCGAAATGACCAAAGCTGTTTAATAATACCTCAAGCACTTCAAGCTCATGAAGATGGCTCATCAAGCTGAGATTGTATAAGTGAGATCTCCATAGGTGTCCTCCACAATAGAATTTCCTTGTAAACTCTTAAGCTTGCATCTCACAACTCCTTGCTTGAACATTGTTTTGTATCATGAAAAGATGAGGGGAGAGAGATGAAGCTTAAGCTCTTGCAAGACATAAAACTCCTAGAGAGAATGCACACAAGATAGGAAGTTGAAAGCCCTAGTCTTTCTTCCTATTCTTTTTCTTCACTGTATGAGTCTATCACAAATAAGAGAGAGTATAATATATGTAATATACAAGTGGTCTATGATGTGAACATGCTAAGTAGAAAGATGACTAGATAGATATCCCATAACTCGAGTAGGTGAAATAACTAGTGTCCAACTATAAAGTATCACTGGAATGATATGCCAATGTAGGTACTAACTACATAATTGATATGAGTGCAGAAATGGTCATTTGGGTACATGAGGTGTTAGTTCTTGTTGAACTTGACATCTCAACAAAATACAAGTCCATAATAAAACCATCTAACTTCCACTAATTGATTTTCACATCTACAATCATATAGAACACCTCTAATGTCAATCTCACTCTATCTAGCATCACCTTATCATCTTCAATATACAAGGCATTGGCATCTGCATACTTTGAGTCAAACATCACTAACTTAGTTATCATTGTGCAAACATAAGGCCCTACACCAAGCGAGAAGTGAGACATCGCCTCTATAAAGAGAAGGAAAAGATATGGGGCTATAGGGCAACCCTAATGGACAAACCTCTCCTAACCAAAACTTTTCTCCTCTCTACCATCCAATGTTCAGTCTATTAGTGGCTAATCTCTATACAAAGTAGACACGCTCCTCTAATCCACTGTTGAGAGGAAACCCTAGATGTGGCATGATGCCCTTCAAGAAGTCCAATCAACCCTATAATAAGCCTTCTCAAAGTCCAAAAGGGGAATAGCCATTTGCTAGCTACACCCCCTCTGTGGCCTTGTTAAAAACATTGTCCAAGATGCTCCTATCCTAAATGAAGTGTCATGAATGATGTCTAAAACATTTGGGAAAATTTTGGCTATCAATCAACTTAACTGGCACCTTATATTCAATGGATTGCGATCAAACTAATCCATGAAGAGACCTCTCGTAGAGCTGGTTTGGTCCACATTCCTATCATAATTATTCAGAACCCCCTTGGATAGGGTTGGCAGCCAGCTGGGGATGGCTTGGCGCACCCTCCAGGAATTTAACCTCATTCATTACACAAGATTCTTATGAGAGATTTGGTCTAACAATCCTTTCACAAACAGTGCTCCTAAAATTTACAAGCACAAACAATAATGTGGACTAGTGCTCGAAACACCTGCTAAGGTGGAGTACCTTTTTGAACGCTTAGCATTCAACCTTCAGATTTTTATTGCCTTGGTGAGATTGACCATGATGCGTTTGAATGGAATTCTTGATGTTATCATCCATATCTCTCCTATGATAGAGTTATCCTAGGTACAAGTCCTCTTACTCTTGGATGACTAATCTATGCTTCATCCCTTGATTATCCTTGCAGTAGGAATTTCAAATTGCCTTTAGTAGGTGTTACCATCCCCATTATTATCCCCTCGAAACCCTACACAATCCTCTAGGATTAGAGTTTTCGCATAAGTCAAATTAAGTCATCCTAGATCACTCTAGGCTCTATTTAGGGTCCCTCCTATTCTCATTATCTCACTTCTTTGATTTCCTTGTAGAAATCATTATCAACTACCTCATGTACGATAAGAATAACTCTTATGCACTTTGGATGACCACCACTATCATGGGGTTTTATTTTTCCATGATAGCAAACCCTAGTTTGCTATGAATAGTCACATGTTTGTGGACATTTGTACTCTCGCCAACAAGTGTGGAAAGAGAAATCAGTGGTCTCATGGATCAACAGTGTTTCCATTGTCTTGATAGTTGAGTCACAACTATTGCTCTAAGGTTTACCTATTGATTAGGGATCATTTCGATAACCTAAGTGAGTTGACCTTCTTACTTGGACAATGTTAAATAGTCTAATTATCCCCGTCATTATCTCAAGCAGATCTGAACTTGTATGTCTTTCAAGTATTCATTATTGTAGATACATTTTTTTCTGCTTTAGTGAATGCAATTAACCTAATTCATGCACATTGCAATCATGGGATGTAAACGCAATTTTGTGAAAAAAGAGGAAGAACACTTTTATCTCCTTCAATTCTTTCCTCTCTGCAAGTGAAGTGGAAATTGAATACACTACTTATGCAAGTGAAGATGAACTTAACTCTTTGCACATGGAGTGAAGCAAGAATTTGATGCATTTATTTCTTGCAGAAATGGATGCAAATATTTCTTTATTTATTAAGATGCTTAGGATCCTGCCTTGCAATTATAAGACGCAACTTCCTAGATGCAAGTCTCCTTCATGATATTTTTTATGTAAAGCGTCAATCCCTGACAGTCCGCCTCATTTTTCTACACACTCAAATGTAAACCTCTATCAATTCCTTTTATCTCTCATGCATGCCAATGCTAGTGCATAAAATTTAATACTCCATGAATAGAAAACCAATACAAGATCCCCTAATTTCTATGTATACCAATGTGAAGTCTATTATGCAAATTGTTACATTCTACAACATGCCTTTAGTACAATAAAATCCATAATTTTTGCTAAGGTGAATATAAATACAATCTCCAACATGATTTTTAATGCAACTTCATTGGTGACTTGCTGTCATGAATTTTAGCATGAATAATTTTTCCTACTTAATGTAATCGATCTACGTTTATTGTTCCTTTAAGATGATTTCTACCAAAATAAAACTTATTGAATGCACCTGGTTACTAAGTGTTGTGGTTCCTTGATTCGTAGCTCCATCATTTGGCACGGGGTTAGCGTTTGCTTGGACCTTCCTTCACTTTGGAGCCATTGTTTAGCTCGGGCCTTCTTCAAAAGATGTGCATACGGACTATTATGGAAGCTTGCTCCTTACAAGAGATAGACCATGGGAACCCCTCTCAAGGGGGGAAAACTTGGAAACTTCTAGAAGTTTCTTCTCTCTCTCTCTCTCTCTTTCTCTCTCACTGCCCACTTTGACAGGGGGAGAGAAGGGTATCGCCTCTTTCCAAGGAGGGAGATAAGGGTATCACCTTTATTGGGAGGAGGAGGAGTGGTATGGGGGCGTGACATGCCCCTCTCCTCACCCTCCACCTAGGCGAACCCAGAGGGCCGCCGCTATGTAGGTCATCATTGTGTTGGGGGAGGGATAGGGGGGGAAGGGAGGTGGCACATGTGTGCCCCTCCTCCTCATCGTTTCCATTGTCATCATCGCCATCTTCTACTTCCCCTCCCTCGTGCCAGTTGGTGGTAGGGGGGAATGTAAAAATTCTTGCAATAATTTTAATTATATTAGGGGGGGTCCTATGGGACACGAAAAAGGGGGGGTTACTACATCCTTCCCCCTTAAGGGATCGAGATATCCTCATCTCGAAGGGAATTGGGGGTATTGTTTGTTGAGAGTACTCTCATTAATCTATATGGCATCTTCTTCTGGATAGTCCTTCCACTGGATGAGGTACTCTCTGAGAGATCTACTCCTCAATCGCTTCTCTCGAGTGTCTAGGATTCTATATGGTCTGAGCTCAAGGACTCCTTGGCTCAGCATTACAACTTGTTGATCATTGATTACATGGCTAGGATTGGATACGTATTTCTTTAGCAAGCCAACATGAAATACGATGTGAACCTTTACATTCTCGAGGAGTTGGAGTTTATAGGCATTAGGCCCTAGGCACCTGAGGATCCTGTAGGGCCCACAATACCTTGGACATAACTTTTTAAACTCTCCCAATGATAAGGAGCTCTTCTTGGGTTGTACACAAATAAAAACCATATCTCCTTCTTTGAAGAGCCGCTCTTGTCTATTTAGATCTGCATAGGCTTTCTACCTATCCTTGCGGCTCTAATGTCTTATCTGATGGAATTTTCTTTGAAGCCTCTACCCCTAAGGTAGGATCTAAAAAATTCAATGGAGTACGGCAGTCATGCCCATACAATGCTTGAAAATGTGTCATTTGAATGCTTTTCTGGTAAGAAGCATTATAGGCAAACTCTACCAATGGCAAATATTGGATCCATTTCTTGGGTTTGCAGAAACAATATGCTCTAAGAATATCTTCAATGACTTGGTTGACTCTCTCTCTGTTTGGCCATCAGTTTGAGGGTGATAGGCTGTATTAAAACATAATTGAGTCCCAATTGCCTCAAATTTCCCTCTCCAGAGGTGAGATGTGAAGAGGGAGTCACAATCATTAATGATCCTTCTAGGAAACCCATGGAGTTTGAATATCTCCTTAATGAATAATCTGGAAATATCTAAAGCTTTATAGTTTGTCTTGAGGACTAGAATGAGATGTGCAACCTTGGTGAGCATATCTACTATAACCATAATTAAATTGTATCTTCCTTGAAGAACTGAAGGTAACCCAACAACAAAGTCCATGCTTATAAATTCCCATTCATTTGAGGAATGTCAAGAGATTGCAGCTTCCCAGGCATCCTGACATGTTCTGTCTTAATGCGCTAGCAAGACAAACATTCCGTGACATATTTGAGTACATCTCCCTCAAATCTTTCCCAATAATAGCTCTTCCTGATCGTGTTGAGGGTCTTAACATATCCAGGATGGCTTGAAAAGGGGGAGTCATGTGCTTCCCAAAATATTCTCTGTTTGAGTTTCTTGCTTGAGGGAATGCATAATCTTGTCCTAAAATAGACAGGTCCCCCATCAATAGAGAATTCTTGATACTTGCTAAGGTTTTGGTAATTTTCCAAAATCTCCTTTATCATCTTCAAATATTTTGGGTCATGGCTAGCTTCCTCCTTAGCTAATTCAAGGATAGGGTTACTAGGCATTGACACCATAGTTGCTAATGATTCCGCCATTCAAGGTTCCTCCATAATAAGAGAATTGAGGAACGCCTTGCGACTTAAGACATCAGCGATCACATTCTCCTTACTTGGTCTATACCTGATCTCAAAGTCATATTCTTGCAGAACCTCAATCTAGTGACATTGCCTCATATTGAGGTCAGCCTAAGTGAAGATCCATTTAAGGCTCTTATGGTCCGTGACCAAGGAGAACTTGTTGCCAAGCAAATAGTGTCGCCAAAGTTTGAGAGTATGAATAACTGCTAGCAGCTCTAGGTCATGAGTAGCATAATTCTTTTCATGGGTTTTTAGCTTCCTCAAGGAATATGCTATAGGATGACCTCCTTGCATTAGTACACAGCCTAGCCCAAGTGAGCTAGCATTTGTGACAACTTTGAATTCCTTGCTCAAGTCAGGGAGTTTCAGAATTGGTGTTGTCACTAAGATAAGCTTGAGTTGATCAAAACTTGATTGTTTGGTGGGCATCCACACTATGGCAAACTGCTTTTTTAGTAGATTTGTGAGGGGTATTGCAATTAAGGCATAGTCCTTAATGAAGATCCTATACCATCCTATTAGACCAAGAAAACTACACACTTCTTTGACGGTGGTTGGTGGAGACCACTCTTGGACATTCTTAACTTTTGCAAGGTCTACAAAGATTCCCTCTTCTGACACAATAAACCCAATATATTCGATCTGTCTCTTGAGGAAGGCACACTTTTTCTTCTTAGCATAGAGCTTGTGTGTCCTCATGGTCTCAAGGACAATGAGAACTTGGGGTTCATGATCCTCGTATTCCTTGGAATAAACCAAGGTGTCATCAAAGAAGACAAGTACAAAATCATCAAGATATGATCTAAAAATGTATTGCATTAGCCTATTAAATGTGGTAGAGGCATTAGTCAATCCAAAGGATATTATTGTGAATTCAAAATGACCATATCTAGTATTGAATGTCGTCTTAGGAATATCCTCATCCTTGACGCAGATCTAGTAGTATCTTGACCTCAAATCAATTTTGGAGAAGATTTTTGCTCCTTGCAATCGATCAAGTAACTCATCTATCCTTGGGATAGGATATTGTTTCTTGATGGTTACTTGGTTCAGGCCTCTATAATCAATGCAAAGGTGAAGTATACCATCCTTCTTCTTCTAGGACAAGACAAGAGCCCCCCAAGGAGAACTACTGCGGTGTATGTACCCTTGATCCAATAGTTATTTGAGTTGTTCTTTTGGCTCAATAGCTTCAGGAATGGACATCTTGTAGGGCCTTTTGTGACTGGTGCAGCACCTGGCATCAGCTTAATCTCATGGTCAACTTCCCCTGTGGTGGTAATTATGTCAATTCTTTTGGGAATACATTTGCATCCTCTTTTAACCATGACAGTTCTTCATTGGAGTCCTCTACATGTTTTGGCTTGTTTAGCTTGATCAGATAGATGGGTTATCATTTCCTTATCCCTTGAGCTATTTGTGTTGCCTTGGCTAGCTGGATCTTTAGTTTACTAGCTTCTCCTTGAGTCATAACTAACTCAACTTTAGGATTTCAAAAGGAAACTTGGCCCTTCCCACAATGGATGTGAGCATCGTTGGGGACTAGCCAACAAACCATCCTGAGTATACACTCATGAACCCCTAGATTCATTACTCTAAACTTGACAAATGTGGGCTCTTCTCCGAGTAGAAATTCCACCTTAGCACTTTGTCTAGTGCAACTAATTTCTCGCCCATTTGCCAATTCAACAAGCAAAGTAAGTGCAGCTACAGTGGCTATTCCTAACCTTCTTGTGCAAGCTGGTGAAATGAAAGAATGAGTACTGCCACAGTCAATCAGGGTTTGGAATTTCTTACCTTGGTAATTCGATGGAGTTTGGATCACCAAAAATTGGTGATTCGGCCCCTTTTTATGGAGAGCGGCATGAATTGATGCCCTCTCAATCTCGGCTTCCATGGACAGGTCTTCTTCTTCATTGATTTCCTTAATGGTGACATTGGAAGTTTTTGCCCTTCCCATTGATGCTCAACCGCAACCATGGGTAGCCCTGGCTTGCCCACTGAATTCTCTTTGACGATGATCTTTGCCAAGTTTGTCACATTATCTTTTGAAGTGCCCAGGTTTCTTGTAATAAAAATATCACAAATTCTAGTCATTTCTTTGAGTGGGGACAAAGTCACTAACTGCATTTGCCTTCGGCTTCTTCCATTGGCCTTGACGATGTCCTTGCACCCTTTTAAATTGAGCTTTCGACAACCCTAGATTCTAGTCTTTGTGAGACCAGGGTCTATTATTCCTAGATTTTGGCTGGACTTCTTGGGCAATGGGTCCCACTCTTATTAATGGATCTTGTAAATCCAAAGGGTGCATTGACTCAAATCGAGTGTTCATTGGTGGATTTAGCCCATCACAAAACTTAGAGACTTGTTGGGAAATACTCATTGTCGAGGCGTATTTCAACAAGGAGACAATTTTTGAGTAGTACACCTCCAGAGACAGGCCCAACTGTTTCAACTTAAAGAACTCGTTCATCTTCTGAGTTCTGTATGTAGGTGGCATGTATCTTCCATGCATTGCTTATTTTAACTTAACCCAAGTTACCGAGCTTTCCTTGATTGCTTGATCTTTACACCACTGCTTCCACCAGATTCTAGCTTCGCCGATGAGTTTAAGCTTGGCAATCATAGCCTAGTTTGTAGGTGTCGTTCTTCCTACTACACTAAAGTAATCCTCCATGGATTCAATCCATACTTCGGCATCGGCTTCAACAATTTTCCATTTCCCATCAAATTTTGGTGGTTTGATTTCTTTGAGAAGAAACTTCTTCTCTTGTGCCTCCACCGGGCTTAGTGCGGGAATAGGGTTTTGATTCTACGTTTGGGGTTGTATCTGGTTACAATTTGAACTTTCGCGTTAAGATTGCATTTACACATCTCTTCACAACTTGTCTCAATGTGCAGATCATCATCAATACTATGCAACAAGTCAGATAGTCATAAAATTCTCATTTATCCATAAAGAGCCATAAGCCTCAAGTACTATTATTCAAGGTTAGATAGAGATAGGCTGGGATGATTTTTCTTTCAAGAGATACATCAACACCAAGCTAATAATTCCTTATTGGATTCAACTATGGGGACACAATAGTAATATGGGTTCGGGGAATGGATTGTCAGGAAGCAGTAAGTCATGGGAAGTTTAGGAATTCCCCGTTTTTGATAGCCATGACGTTTGTTTTGCCCCATTACTTTAATTCTATCTACTGACAAGACTTTGACCACCTCCTCATAGATGTAGCAGGTATGTTCTACCTGTTGGCATCTGATGTGCAAGATCGAGTTCACACATGCCTCATGGAAGATGAATAACTTGATAATCTTCAAGTCTTCCAACTATTTTAGCCTCTTCAAATTGTTTTGAAGATAGGCAAACCGGTTGGGATTTATGTAGCAGTAACATGCACTCCAAGTCCAATGCCTTTCCATATACAGCTATGAACCGTTGTAGAGGCAATCCAAGATCCCCATCATGATGGTTCTTCTACGATAACTTGGAGAATTCATAACAGTCCCAAACATGATATGAAATATGTGGAACCTACTCCATGCCTCATAGGTCTGGAAGCAACAGCAATCTAGAGTAAGTAAAAGAAAAATGTTTTCTGGTAAAAACATCACTTCACTCTATCTGATTTATTCTTATCTTGATTGTGTTATTTATTGGTTTGCTCTAATACCAACTGTAACGTGTCCGGTCCCCTTGACACGATTTACTAGTCAATCGGGAGTCTGATCTAAAAAACATTGCCTAGCACTCCCACGGAATGTCACAAGATTTTTCAGTAGAGACTTTTGAGTCTACTCCACAATGAAACATATCGGTCAACCCTCTTAGGATCAACCTAAATCTTACTGGGTTTCTAATGGTCAAGTCATTCTACAATCTTCTAGCGTCGGTCTTCCCCTTTTCACAGGGCATTTGAACCGAAGCGGACTCATATCGCACTTGGTTCAAAGAGAATGGGAAACAAGAGGGATGCATCACTTAACCTCTCTACCCGTAGGGTAAAGTCCCATTCCGATCCCCTAAAACAATGTGAGCCAATGTTCTATCCTACATTAACTACAGCCAATACGTCATCATGGTTTGAATGTTGAGAAGCCTCCAAGCTCTCTCGGACCACCCTGCCATAGGACAAACCCATCAGGGGTTCCGTTCACACACTTCCCTTGATAGCTTTAGTTTTCTACTTACCTAAGGCACATTAGTGGTAACACATTCAAGTAGCTTCCTTAATTAACCAAATAGTCACATGTTCTTTACAGAATTTTATGCACTAATATGAAAGAAGTTTAGACAAATTTCTTGAAAAGTAAACTTTATATTAAAATTTCAACTTAGATACAAATTCCATCCATAGGACGATTCACATGATCCGTAAGAATGTGTCTTATTATCCTCCAAGTTTATGCCCTTCCACTAGTAACAAGGCCTTGAGAATCCATCTTGAGTCACGTAGACCATTTGAGAAGGACCTGGAGGTAGGAAATTTACAACCAAAGTCCCCCTTGGCATCCAAGTGTCCTCCTACGATCAAACTAATCCACGAAGAGACCTCTCGTGGCAGGTTCAACCCACATTCCCGTCACAGTTATTCAGAATCCCCTTGGATTGGGTTGGCGGCTAGCTGGGGGTGGCTTGGCACGTCCTCCAAGAATTTAACCTAATTCATTACACAAGATTCTTATGAGAGCTTTGGTCTAACAATCCTTTCACAAACAATGCTCCTGAAATTTACAAGCACAAACAATAATGCGAGCTAGTGCCCAAAACACTTGCTAGCCTTTGTGAGATTGGCCATGATGTGTTTGCATCAAATCCTTGATGTTATCATCCATATCTCTTGTGTGATAGAGTTATCCTAGGTACAAGTCCTCTTACTCCTGGATGAGTAATCTACGCTTCATCCCTTGATTATCCTTGTAGTAGGAATTGCAAGTTGCCTTTAGTAGGTGTTACCATCCCCATTATTATCCCCATGAAACCCTATCCAATCCTCTAGGATTAGAGTTTTTTTGTAAGTTAAATTAAGTCATCCTAGATCACTCTAGGCTCTATTTAGGGTCCCTCCTATTCTCATTATCTCACTCCTTTGATTTCCTTATAGAAATCATTATCAACTACCTCATGTACGATAAGAATAACTCTTATGCACTTTGGATGACCACCACTATCATGGGGTTTTATTTTTCCATGATAGCAAACCCTAGTTTGCTATGAATAGTCGCATGTTTGTGGACATTTATGCTCTCGCCAACAAGTGTGGAAAGAGAAATCAATGGTCTCATGGATCGACAGTGTTTCCATTGTCTTGATAGTTGGGTCACAACTATTGCTCTAAGGTTTACCTATTGATCAGGAGTTATTGGGATAACCTAAGCAAGTTGACCTTCTTACTTGGACAATTTTAAATAGTCTAATTATCTGCATCATTATCTCAAGCAGATATCAGACCTTGTACATCTTTCAAGTATCATTATTGTAGATACATTTTGTTCTGCTTCAGTGAATGCAAGTAACCTAATTCATGCACATTGCAATCATGGGGTGTAAACACAATTTTGTGAAAAAAAACGAAGAACACTTTTATCTCCTTCAATTCTTTCCTCTCTGCAAGTGAAGTGGAAATTGAATACACTACTTATGCAAGCGAAGATGAACTTAACTCTTTGCACATGGAGTGAAGCAAGAAGTTGATGCATTTATTTTTTGCAAAAACGGATGCAAATATTTCTTTATTTATTAAGATGCTTAGGATCCTGCCTTGCAATTATAAGACGCAACTTCCTAGATGCAAGTCTCCTTCATGATATTTTTTATGTAAAGTGTCAATCACTGATAGTCCGTCTCATTTTTCTACACACTCAAATACAAACCTCTATCAATTCATTTTATCTCTCATGCATGCCAATGCTAGTACATAAAATTTAATGCTCCATGAACAGAAACCAATACAAGATCCCCTAATTTCTATGTGCACCAATGTGAAGTCTATTATGCAAATTGTTACATTCTATAACATGCCTTTAGTGCAATAAAATCCATAATTTTTGCTAAGGTGAATATAAATACAATCTCCAACATGATTTTTAATGCAACATGATTGGTGACTTGCTATCATGAATTTTAGCATGAATAATTTTTCCTACTTAATGTAATCGATCTGTGTTTATTATTCCTTTAAGATGATTTCTACCAAAATAAAGTTTATTGAATGCACCTGGTTACTAAGTGTTGCGGTTCCTTGATCCGTAGCTCCACCATTTGATGCGGGATTAGTGTTTGCTTGGACCTTCCTTCACTTTGGAGCCATTGTTTAGCTCGGGCCTTCTTCAATAGATGCGCACACAGACTATTATGGAAGCTTGCTCCTTACGAGAGACAGGGCGTGGGAACCCCTCTCAAGGGGGGAACTTGAAAACTTCTAGAATTTTCTTCTCTCTCTCTCTCTTTCTCTCTCACTGCCCACTTTGAGAGGGGGAAAGAAGGGTACCTCATTCCAGGGAGGGGGGGTCTCTATAGGGAGGAGGAGTGGTATGGGGGCGTGATGTGCCCTCTCCTGACCCTCCACCTAGGCGGACCCAAATGACTGCCGCTATGCAAGCCGTCGATGAGCT
The DNA here is from genome assembly GCF_053477565.2 of Lygodium microphyllum. Taxonomy (NCBI): domain Eukaryota; kingdom Viridiplantae; phylum Streptophyta; class Polypodiopsida; order Schizaeales; family Lygodiaceae; genus Lygodium; species Lygodium microphyllum. Next base: position 72,990,422 of record NC_141135.1, read on the forward strand.
GGGGAGGGATAGTGGGGGGAAGGGAGGTAGCATACGTGTGCCCCTCCTCCTCATCGTCATCATCATCTCCATCGTCATCGTCATCATCTTCTGCTTCCTTATTCCAATGCATGTCTAATATGCACATCATGATTTCAAGTCGCATTCTCATCAAAGCATTGGTTACCTAGGTATTGAGTACATTAAATTCATGAGCATGCTATTCTTGCAAGTGTATGAGGCTCAAGAAGAACCCATCCAATGGACTTAGAGTGAGGTCATGTGTCTCTTTTCCACCAAAGAACATTGAAAGGGGTATCAGGTTGAGTGTAGGCCTTTGAGTTCACTAGGAGGTGAGATCGAGTGGAGCAAAAAAAAATATCCTTAAGGAGACATATATAAATATGGCCATGTGCATTTTGTGCTATCTAAAATATTAATTTATTAACTAGGCCTACTATTGTTGTATTGTGCTTAATGAATGCTTACAAAGATTTGCTTGTGTATCTAGTGTGTTTGTTTTAGAAGTGATGGTGCTAAATGTTTTAAGTGTGTGCATGATAGTGTCAAGATTGTTCTTTGGTGAGTATAAGAAATGGGTCTTAAGGATATATAAATATATTTTACATAATTTATTACATGATTGAGGGTGGTTGTTGCTCTATTTGCACTACGAACTGAGGTTAGAGGGCAGCTCTATTCTAAAATTGAAAAAATAAAATCACGGGGATACACATGAGGCAAGATAAAAAGAAAAAGGTTGGAGAAAGGGACAAGTGAATAGAAAGAGGGCACCTACCTTTTTTTATTTTTAAAAGAAGAAATCATTTATGGATATTGAATGGGTCCTTGAGAGGGTATGAGAGAAGATGCCAAATGGCTTCTTGAGGGGCATGAGAGCACATGCACGAAGGGAGGCAACAACATGAAGACTTCTAGCTGGAGCAAGTGCCAAGGAGGTAGCAACATAAAGCAGTCAAAAATTTTTCCAAAAGAAGCTCCAAGGCAAGTGGTCATGCAAATAGAACTCCATCCAATTAACCCCAAAAACCTAGTTGCCATCTGCTCTAGTTGTTTGACTTCTTGACTTGCAAAAGATCCATTAGCACTTGGTTCAAAAGGCTTTGGTATTGAGCATTTGGTTGGAATCGGTGTTGTGAATTTCAAACCTAGATGATGCATGGAGCCATTCATTTGGGAGGAAAAGTCACATGGGAAAGAGAGAGAAGGAGTCATCTCTTTCTTCTATGTGTACATAGACTAAATATATAGCAAATAACTAAAAGAAGAGATTGTCCTTTGCTACCAAAGGGAGGCCTTATAGAGAGGCAAGAGGCTAGTTGTGAGAAGCTCAAGGAGGTGAACTTCAAAGCTAGGATATTGGACTACTCTAATAGAGGGCTTGATGTTCTGAGGATCGAGAGGAGTCTCATCCTTGAAGCAAGTCAAGGCTACTATTTTGGTACTGAAAGTAGGCTACATGAGTCTGTAAGAGTAGCATATGCTATGAAAGAGGTGGAAGTCTAAATCTTCAACTTCTCATGTATACAAAGCTCTTTACCAGTGCTCCTTGCACAATCATTCACTTTAGTCCTCTCTCTCTCTCTCTCTCTCTCTCTCTCTCTCTCTCTCTCTCTCTCTCTCTCTCTCTCTCTCTCTCTCTCTCTCTCTCTCTCTCTCTCTCTCTCTCTCTCTCTCTCTCTCTCTCTCTCTCTCTCTCTCTCTCTCTCTCTCTCTCTCTCTCTAATTGGCCTCTTCAACACTGCTAGTTATTTCAAGGCTAAAGTAGAGCAAAATGCATGTCACTTTGGTCCTACTACTTGACTTAATCCACCACAGACACCTCAAAAAGGGATGGAAGTAGCAATAAGTAAACAATGGCAGGAAGATAAAACATGTTTTCAAGGTAGATGAGGTGCATCAACATCTTTCCCACCATTAAGGAGGCAATGGGTTGATACTGCAGGTTAAACTGAATGCTACTAAAGTGAGAAGTTTGAGCTAATTAAAATACCTTAGGTCACTATAGAGTATGATCAAGATCTAAGTAGAATGAAGATGGCCATCTAGAGAAAGAGGAAGAACAGGGTCATTCTACTGGCTCAATCATAAATGCAAAGGTTGTTGATATGGCAAGCTCAATATATGCCTCAACATATGCCGATATTGATGATCCACTGCTTGGTTAGATGGGCCTACACATCTACACTCAGTATGTTAGTGGTCACTTATGACTCTTACATGCCACTAACTTATCACTTATTATATTTGGGTTGTTACACCTATCTAAAGCTAGCATAATTATAGTGCCAATCGATTCGTATAGTCCATTATGCATTGTTTGACTTTGTAGGCCACTTTTCTTTATGTTGTACCATATCTATACTTTGTGTATATTAAAAAGTATATGAAAGAAGAAGAAGAAACCAACAAGCCCTAAATAGGTCTCCTTCGTTGGACAGGTGGAATAAGTGGGCGTCAGGCAACTCGTCAATGTTGCCCTGTCCAAGGCTTCTCCTATGGGTATACAGGACATATGATCAGCCCCATGTAATGTTGTTTTCCCTTTCGTACCACCACGGAGAATTCAAACTCTAGGAGCAGGAGGAGCCATCAAGCTATACGTCCTATAGCACAAGGTTTGTTCACTAAATAGAGCAGGGCTTGGTGGTCCACGAAGAAGGTGAAAGGGGTGGCCAACAGGTAATGCCAGAACTTCTTCACGGTGAACACCATGGCTAATCCCTCCCTTTTTGTTGTCAAATAATTCATCTCCGTTTCAGTGAGTTGCTTGCTAGCAAAACTCACTGGGTAATCTAGGTTATGCTCACCAGATTGGCACAACAGTGCCCCCACGGAAAACTTAGAAGCATCGATGTGTACGTCGATTGTAGCTTCCCAGGGATCTTGACATGCTCTACTTTAATGCGTTGGCAAGACAAACATTCCGTGATACATTTGAGTACATCTCCCTTGAGCCTTTCCCAATGGTAGCACTTCCTGACCATGTTGAGAGTTTTGACGTATAATCCGGGAAGACCAAAAGTATTCTGTGTTTGAGTTTCTTGCTTGAGGGTATGCATAAACTTGAAATAGGAAAGTCCTCCATTGATAGAAAATTCTTGATACTTGGCCTTAAGTCTGGGTTTTTGGTCCTTTTCCAAAATCTCCTCCATCATCTTCAGATATTCTGGGTCATGGCTAGCTTCTTCCTTAGCTAGTTCAAGGATGGGGTTGCTAGGCATTGACACCATAGTTGCTAATGATTTCGCTATTGAAGGTTCCTCCATAATAAGAGAGTTGAGGAGTGCTTTGCAACTCAAGGCATCAATAACTATATTCTCTTTGTCAGGTTGATACCTGATCTCAAAGTCATATTCTTGTAGAACTTCAATTCAACGGCATTGCCTCATATTGAGGTCGGTCTGGGTGAGATCCATTTAAGGCTCTTATGGTCTATGACCAAAGAGAACTTGTTTCCAAGAAAATAATGTCACCAAAGCTTGAGAGCATGACTAACTACTAGTAGCTCTAGGTCATGGGTAGCTTAATTCCTTTCATGGGTTTTTAGCTTCCTTGAGGAATAGGCTATGGGATGACCTTCTTGCATTAGTACACAACCTAGTGCAAGTGAGCTAGCATCTGTGATAACTTCAAACTCCTTGCTCAAGTCAGGGATTTTTAGAATTGGTGCTGTCACTAAGCAATGCTTGAGTTGATCAAAACTCAATTGTTCAGTGGGCATCCATACTATGGCAACTTGCTTTTTTAGTAGGTTTGTGAGGGGTGTTGTGATTAAGGCATAGTCCTTAATGAAGACCCTGTACCAACCTATTAATCCAAGAAAACTATGCACTTCTTTGATATTGGTTGGTGGAGCCCACTCTTGGACATCCTTAACCTTTGTAGGGTCTACAGAGATTCCTTCGTTTGACATAATAAATCCAAGATGTTCGATCTGCCTCTTGAGGAAGGCAAACTCTTTATTCTTAGCATAGAGCTTATGAGTCCTCATGGTCTCAAGGATAATGAGAACTTGGGGTTCATGGTCCTCCTCTTCCTTGGAATAAACCAAGGTGTCATCAAAGAAGACAAGTACAAAATCATCAAGATATGTTCTAAAAATGTCATGCATTAGCCTGTTAAAGGTGGCAAGGGCATTAGTCAATCCAAAAGACATTACTATGAATTCAAAATGTCCATATCTGGTATTGAATGCTGTCTTAGGAATATCCTCATCCTTGATGCGGATCTGATAGTATTGTGACCTCAAATCAATCTTGGAGAAGATTTTTGCTCCTTGCAATCGATCGAGTAACTCATCTATCCTTGGCATAAGGTATTCATTTTTATGGTTACTTGGTTTAGGCCTCTATAATTGATGCAAAGGCGAAGCGTACCATCCTTCTTCTTTTGGAATAAGAATGGAGCCCCCCAAGGAGAACTGTTGGGGCATATGTACCCTTGGTCCAATAGCTGTTTGATTTGTTCTTTTAACTCAATAACTTCAAGAATGGACATCTTGTAGGGCCTTTTTGTGATTGGTGTAGCTCTCGGTATGAGCTTAATCTCATGATCCACTTCCCTAGGCAGTGGTAATTCTGTCAATTCTTTCGGAAACACATCCGCAAATTCTTTTAAGCATGATGATTATTCATTGGAGTCCTCTACATGTTCCGACTTGTTTAGCTTGATCAGATAGACATGTAATCCTTTCCTTATTCCTTGAGCTATTCACGTTGCCTTGGCTAGCTGGATCTTTGGTTTACCTGCTTCTCCTTGAGTTGTAACTAGCTCACCTTTAGGATTTCAAAAGGAGACTTGTCCTTTCCCACAATGGATGTGAGCGTCGTTGGGGATTAGCCAATGGGGATTAGCCAATCCATCCTGAGTAGGCACTCATGGACTCCTAGATTCATTACCCTGAACTTAACAGACATGGGCTTGTTTCCAAGTAGGAATTCCACCTTAGTAGTTTGTCTTGTGGAAGTAATTTCTCGCCCATTTGCTAGTTCCACAAGTAAGGTAGGTGCAGCTACAGTGGCTATCCCTAACCTTTTCACACAAGCTGGTGAAATGAAAGAATGAGTACTGACATAGTTAATCAAGGTTTTGAATTTCTTACCTTGGTAATCGGATGGAGTTTGGATCACCAAAAATTGGCAATTCGGACCCTTTTTATGGAGATCGGCATGAACGGATGCCCTCTCAATCTCAACTTCCATGGACGAGTCTTCTTCTCCATTGATTCCCTTAGTGGTGATATTAGAAGTTTTTGCCCTTCCTATTGCTACACATCCATGGCCATGGGTAGTCTTGGCTGGCCATTGAGTTTTCCTTGATGACGATCTTCGCCAAGTTTGGGACATTCTCTTTTGAAGTGCCCACGTTCCTTGTAGTGAAAACATCACAGGCTTTGGTCGTTTCATTGAGTGGGGATAAAGTCACTGATTGCATTTGTCCTTGGCTTCTTCCTTTGGCCTTGACTCTGTCCTTGCACCCTTTTAAATTGAGCTTTCAACATCCCTGTATTCTAGTCTTTGTGAGACTAGAGTCTATTATTCCTGGACTTTGGTTGGGACTTCTTGGGTAATGGGTCTATTGTACAGATCGAATGCTGTATGCGTACGTAGCGAGTGCCGAAAGGTCCCCAAGAACAAAAGAACTCTACTTTTGCACAAAAAACAAGAAAGAAGACTTGCACGACATAAAGCAAAAGACTAATTGGGTACAATCTCCCCCCATGCCTTGTGTGAGCGCTCCACAAAGCATGTATTTGATATATTATTCATCTCCAAGTTAAAAAAAGATAGCCCAATTTACAATTAGCACGCTTTACCTTTTGTGTTTGCTTTTGTCCAAGTAAAGAATTAAAGTAATTAGGCGCCCAAAGAGTCGGGCTGTGCCCAAATACAATGTCCAATAACAAATATTTAAATCGTGCAACCATGCGCATACAAAATAATAAATAAATGTCAGGCGCTTCAATAAATAAGCGCATCAAAATAAATATTCATGCCACGCCTAAGATACGTGCCCATCAAAATGATAATTTCTTCTAAATAACTTGAATACACGCTATCGCCCAGTGCTTCCTAACACCACCGCTGCCCGCTCTACACATCAATTGAAGCATTCACAACTGTTAAAAAATAATAAAATTAGACCGACAAAAGTGAATACCTAGCAGTCTTCAACTACAAAATAAATAAATTGGTTAGAACTCAATCCTAACCTTAATTTATTATGAGTGAGCACTCTAAACTCATAAACGTCCATTAATTTAAATATGTATTTTGCGGAATCACCTGCTATGGAATCACCCACTTGCACATTAAATTAACAAGACGCCCGAAAAGGACATGTGTCCCCATTGACTTTTCGCACAAGGAATCCACCTTATGTATGAGCCTCGGCAATAAATATAATTTTATGGAATCCACCGCAAAACCTCACGGAATCCACCATGGAATATGCCTCCTAGCATCATACCCCCGGGGTGGGATAGCAATTGTCCTCAATTGCTATTAGCTCAATGTGGAGCTAGTAGTGAGAGGTAAGCACTTAGGTCTCAAGCGTGCATCCATTGGGCCTCTTCAACATGATGATTTTTAAACTTAACCAAATATCTAGAATATCTACGGCCAGTTCTAGTGGTCATAAAGTCAGTATCTAGAATAGTTTCAGGTTCAAGGATTTCAGTTTCTTCTTTTAACAAAGGGGGGTTTTCATAGACAGGATGTATAGGTAATTGGCCTTTAAAAGGTTGTAATCAACTGATATGAAAAGTGTTGTGGATTTTTCAGTGTTGTGGTAATTCTAGTTTAAATGCATTGTCATTGATTTTGTGAATGATCTTGAAAGGTCCATAAAATCTAGGAGCTAACTTTACAACAAGGTGTTTGTCAACACTTTGTAATCTTCTCTTTTCAATGCGTAACCAAACATAATCATCAACTTTGAAACTCATAGCTTTTCTTTTCTTGTTAGCTTGTTTTGTATATGATTGCTAGACATTCTCAATCATATCTTTAACTTCATAAAAAATAGTAGCATGCATATTAGCAATATCATCAGTAGTTTGAATTTTGTTTGACAATGATGTAACTGGTGTAGGTAATCTATATCCATAAATGATTTCAAATTGTGCTTTCTATGTAGCTGTATGTGATATGTTATTGTATGTAAACTGAAGTAAGTGTAAATGTGTATCCCATGTTTGTGGTTTTGAAATTATGTATGCATGCAAAAGATATAAAATTGTAATGTTACTAGCTTCTATTTGCCCATTTGTTTCAGGATGAAATGCAGATGAAGAATCAATCTTTGTTCCTAAATTAGCAAACAAAGTAATCCAAAAATTATTATAGAATCTAGAATCACGGCCAGAAATAATAACTTTTGGCAAACCATGATTAGTGAAAATAATTTTCAAAAACAATTGAGCAGCTTGAGATGCAGTTAACGTTTTCTTGCATGAAATGAAATATGCTTGTTTGCTAAACCTATCAACAATAGTCCAAATCATATCATGATTAGCTTTAGTGTTAGGCAAACCAGTGATAAAATCCATTAAAATTTGTTCCCATGGTCGTTCTGGAATCGGTAAAGTCATTAATAAACCATATTGTTTACCATGATGTCGTTTAACTCTTTGGCAAATTAAACATTCAGATACAAAGTTAGATACATCAGATTTCATGTGTGGCCAATAAAAAACTTCAATTAGTGTATGCAAAGTAGAAATAATTCCTCTATGGCCTTGATATGGGGGACAATGAATTTCGTGCAAGACAAATGATCGAAATGGAACAGCTACACATAATCTTTTTTCATAGAACATAAATCCATCAGCGTAAGACAATGAATCAATTGGAATCGAGTTATTTGCAACTAATTTATTCCAATCAGTTTGAAAACTAGGGTCTTGGTGATAGGTATCTTTCATAGGGAGAAGAGAGTCAAAAGATATCACAGAGATATTATGAATAGTCGGTCTTCTACTTAAAGCATCGGCTTGATATTGTATGAGTGGATGAAAACTTTGAACAAAAGCAGCCCATTTAATGTGTCAGTCAGACATTTGTGGTTGACTAAGGAGATGTTTAATACTTTCTTGGTCAGTTTTGATCTTAAATTCAGATCCCATTAAATAGTATTTCCATTGACGTAAAGCTTGTACTACAGCTAGCAATTCCTTATCATAGGTAGAATACTTAAGTTGGTCAGGTAATTGCAATATAGGAGCATGAGTTAAAGTATGTTTTAGTAAATCAAAGGACTTTTGTTGATTGTCGGACCAATGATACACAATGCCTTTCTTTAATAATTTTATCAAAGGTGATGCAAGCAATGAAAAATTTCCCACAAATTTTCTGTAAAAGCTAGCAAGACCTAAGAAAGAACGTAATTTGTGCACATTTTTAGGTATCGGCCAATTCAAAATTGATTTTATCTTTTTAGGGTCAACTTTCATGCCTTTAGATGAAACAATATGTCCTAGGTATTCAATTTGTGTTTGGAAAAATTCACTCTTTTCAGGATTAGCCTATAATTGATTCTCTTTCAATAATTTGAAAACCAAAGATAAATGTTCATAATGCTCGTTTTCATTCTTACTGAAAACCAATATGTCATCAAAGAAAACAATGACACAATGCTGATGCTTCAAAAATATGCGATTCATCATACGACTGAATGTGGCTGGTTCATTAGTTAAACCAAAAGGCATAACAAGGAATTCATAGTGTCCAAATTGTGTTCTAAATGTAGTTTTGAAAATATCAAACGTGTCCAGTCGTACTTGATGGTATCCATATTTAAGATCTATCTTGCTAAATATTGCAAACCCTTGTAGTTTGTCCATAAGATTGTCTACCCTAGGAATCGGATATCTATCCTTAACAGTGATCTTATTTAGGGCACGATAATCAATGCACATCCTATAGGTATTGTTTTTCTTCTTCACTAATAGGACAGGTGCATCAAATGGAGAACTACTGGGTCTAATGAGTCCTCGGGTTAACAATTCTTCAACTTGGGCTTGAATTTCTTTCTGTTCAATTTGGTTATGTCTATATGGTGCTTTACATGGTGGTTGTGATCCAAGAATTAAGTCTATTTTGTGATCTTTGGAACGTATAGTTGGTAAGCCAGTGGTAAGTCAACAGCAAAACAATCTTGAAATTGTGAAAGAAATTGTGCATGCTTAGAATTCATCTGAGTTTTTAAAGCTTCAATTTCATTCACCCATAGTAAGTAGGATTTGCTACCTTTTTGTAATGCACGTTTAGCCTATGTATGACTAAGCAATGGAAAATTATCGAAAGTGTGCATACCATGCAATATGATTTGTTTCCCATTAGAATGAGTATTCATTGAATGCGTGGAATAATCTATATTAGGATTATACTGATGACACCAAGGCATTCCTAAGATAATGCCACTAGATTGCAAAGGCACAACTAAGAAATTTCTATGTTCAACATAATCACCAATTTTAATTTCTAAATCATGCACTTCTTTTGTTCCATTGTATCTAGTGCCTAAGAATGCAGCCTTGATGTGATAATGAGTAGAAATAGTATATAAATTCAATTCTTTGACCAATTTTGCAGAAATAAAGTCGTGTGTGCTCCCATCATCATGTAAAACAGTCTTTTCTCTACCATACACAAGACATTTCATCGTTAATAAAGAATGGGGATTTGGCATACCTGGTAAAGTATCTGAAGTAGTATCGATATTGTCATCATCTTCCGTGAAATCTAGCATTTCTTCATGTTCTTCATCCTCTGTTGCTCCCAAGTAGTTGATGTGAATAGTTGGCTTTTTGGATTGACAATTCACCACTAGATATCCAGGTTGATGGCATTTGTGACAGACTATGGGTTTGGCCTTAGACACATTATTGGTAATAGCGGGAAGTTTAAGAATGTTGGGATTTGGCTGGAAAGATGGCTTAGGGTTTGGATTTGTGTTTGATGGTAAAGCAGGGGGTGGAAGAAGATGGAAGGAAACGGTTTTGACTGAATCTTCAAAAATTTGAATTGAATTGTTTTGAACCAAAGTTACCATTAGTTGGAAATTGTTGTGGTCGCTTCTCTCGTCCTCGAATTTTATCTTCAGTATCATGAGCCAAGGAAATTCCATCTTCAAGAGTCATTGGCTTGAACATGTTCACCTCCGCATAAAAAATGTCCAAGTAAGCCAGACATAAACTTGCGTTTATGAGTTGCCTCAGGTACATCTTTGAGCATTCGAAGTTGCAATAAAGCATTCCAAAAACACTCAGTATATTGTGAAATAGGCTCACAATCCCTCTATTTGCAGAAGATCCCACTGTTTGATTTCTTTTTCGTGAAATTGGGATGGAAGGAAATTTTGCAAAATTTCTTTTGGAAAGTCTCCCAAGTAGTAGGACAATCAATGCTTTTGCGAACAACAGTCCACCATAGGGATGCTCTGTCCACTAAATGATTAGTGACACACTTAATTTTGTCTTTCTGAGCATACTGTTCTTCATGGAAATAATCATCAAATTGACTGATAAAAGCAAGTACAATCTTTCCATCGCATGACCCATTGAAAGTACAAAATTTGAAATTTCTTTTACTTATCTTTGTTTCTTTCCGAATAGATTGCGCTTCAAGTGCCGCATCGATCGTACGTCATATAAGATCTTCAAATTACGGTCCATCTTGGTCAGCGGTAGATCGTTGCAGATTGGCCAATTGAGCTTGCAAAGTTTGACGTGCTCCTCGTTCCTCTTGAAGCTGTATTATAATTAGGTCGAGTTTTTGCTCCATCGTTGGTTTTTGTAAATCACCTTCAGCCATAAAATCTTCCATGGTTTGATTGGACATCCTGCAAAATTCCAAAAGACCTCACACACTCGAAATCTTGTTAGCGGGATGAGCGTAGCTCAAAGTTTCTTATTTCTCTTTCTTTTAATGGCTTTTTGCAGTATTTCTTCTTTGTGAATGTTGAATTTGATATCACGGTCTTCTTCCAAGAGGATAGTTCGTGCTTGTAGTCTGCGTGTAGCAATCTGTTTTGCTGAAATTGAACTCTGTCAGTCCCCAAGTGTGAACAGGGGCTTTGATGGAAGTCAAAACCCTTTCAGGATTAACTGTATATGAACAGCTACTATGGGAGAGGCTGGAACTTTATACGTTATAACCTTAGTAGCTTTACAATCTTTAAGCTTAGTAGCTCTTGGTTATAAAAAAAACCAATGTTTTCAGCCGACGTCGAACTGACTAGGACGTCTTTATAGACTGGACGGTGCCGTCGAATGGTAGTACGTCCTGTCGCCATAGTGTCGTGGATTGTCAAAGATAAGCTTTTTAAAAAAAAGCTTAAGCTAAGCTTTATCACTAATCAAAGTGCAAATCTCTGAGAAAGAAGAGACTTATCAATTGGAACTTCCCGGTGTCATCGTGTTGGGGGATCGAAGGTCTACCACTGGGGTTTAGAGCAGAAGAGGAGTGAGGGGTTCAAGGTTAGGAGAGGGAGAAAAGAATGGGGTTTGATAAGTCTTGGGTTGTAGAGATGATTCAATTGGAGAAGAGGACCTCAAGCTTTTTCATATACTTAGCATACATGAATGGAATTAAAGACTTTGACTTGATTACATCAAATGCGTTATGAGGTTAATAGACCAATACATATAGAGATTTTATCTCAGTTTTCATCCAAATACATATTTCAAATGCAAGCCCAAATGGTTTCAATTTCATGAATGCCAATGAACAACAACTCCAAGGTACAAGTATTTGTGTGGTAGACTCCAGTACTTCCAAGACATAGACCAAAAAATGCACTAACAAAGCTTTTAATTCACTTCAGCCCTGTTTTATAGCAGTAATTTCCAGCCCATAAACAAGCTCCAAAAATGCACATAATCTCAAGAATAAGCCTCTCTAATCACTCTCAAATGAAGCCCTGATGTTTAGAGGTCAATACCATCACTTGCAACCACATAGATCACTTGATTTCCCTCCAAGAAGACAAGAACAGTGGGTTGCCCTGTTTATGACAGGTTTTAGCAGTCCAAAACAGCTCTTCCTCCATTTGCCACAGGTATACAATCCCGAAAATTGCGCCGAAAAATGCAAGCTACTCTTCTCTTCAACTTCCACACAAAAGTTGACCATATAGGTCACTTACAAGTCACACAAGTCCATTATTTCAGGTCCCATACTAACCAAGTGGACTTTTGGGCACTCTTCTTTGATTTCCAAGAAAATACTCCTCATGAACCAATGTGACATAACCTGTAGACTGTCAATTACCTCCTGTTGATCAAGTTGAGGATCCCCATAGACTTACTTTTTGTCAATTTACATGATACAAACTGAAAATTGCATGTTAAGCTACAAAGGAACTTATGAGATTAAATGATATCTAAGTCAAATGTTGGAAAATAATGACTAAATATTGTATATAAGTTTCTCATGTGAATCCTAATGAAGTTCTACAAACATAAGAACTCCATGATTTATATCATGAACAGAAAACTCTTTGACACCGGGTGGTTCTTCGCGTGTAGAGGCTGGTCCTTCGTGATCCAAGTGCGTAGCAGGGGGTTCTTCACTGCCAAGAACATACTAGTATTGACGGATTGCTGCGAGACTAATTGTAGAGCTCGATCGTTCCAGGAGCTCCACCTTCGCGTGAGATGGTAAGCGATTGAAAGCCCTTGATCTCAGCTTCGCTCTGATACCACTGGTGCACAGATCGGATGCTGTATGCATACGTAGCGAGCGCCGAAAGGTCCCTGAGAATAAAAGAACTCTACTTTTGCACAAAAAACAAGAGAGAAGACTTGCACGACATGAAGCAAAAGACTAATTGGGTACAATCTCCCCCCAAGCCTTGTGTGAGTGCTCCACAAAGCATGTATTTGATATATTATTCATCTCCAAGCAAAAAAAAAAAGCCCAATTTACAATTAGTATGCTTTAGCTTTTGTGTTTGCTTTTGTCCAACTAAAGAATTAAAGCAATTGGGCGCCCAAAGAGTCGGGCTGTGCCCAAATACAATATCCAATAACAAATATTTAAATTGTGCGCCCATGCGCATACAAAATAATAAATAAATGTCAGGCGCTTCAATAAATAAGTGCGTCAAAATAAATATTTGCGCAACGCCTAAGATGCGCGCCCATCAAAATGATAATTTCTTCTAAATAACTTGAATACACGCTATTGCCCAGTGCTTCCCAACGGCACCACTGCTTGCTCTACACATCAACTGAAGCATTCACAATTGTTAGAAAATAATAAAATTAAAACGAAAAAAGTGAATATCTAGTAGTCTTCAGCTATAAAATAAATAAATTGGTTAGAACTCAATCCTAACCTTAATTTATTACAAGTGCACACTCTAAACTCATAAACGTCCGTTAATTTAAATATGTATTTTGCGGAATCACCCGCTATGGAATCACCCACCTTATGTATGAGCCCCGGCAATAAATATAATTTTACAGAATCCATCACAAAACCTCACAAAATCCACCGTGGAATATGCCTCCTGGCATCAGGGTCCCTCTCTTATTAGTGCATCTTGTAAATCCAAAGGACACATTGATTCCAATCGAGTATTCATTGGTGGATTCAGCCCATCACAAAACTTCGAGACTTGTTGGGAAATACTCATTGTGGAGGTGTATTTTAACAAGGAGACAAGTCTCGAGTAGTACGCCTCCAGGGACATGCCCAACTGTTTCAACTTAAATAATTCATTCATCTTCTGAGTTCTGTATGCAAGTGGCATGTACCTTCCCTACACTGCATCCTTTAGCTTATCCTAAGTTATTGTGCTTTACGTGATTGCTAGGTGTTTACACCATTGCTTCCACCAAAGCCTAGCTTCACAAGTGAGCTTGAGCTTGGCAATCATATCCTGGTTTATAAGTGCTGTTTCTACTGCATTGAAATAATCCTCCATGGATCCAATCCATACTTTGGCATCGGCTTCAATAGTCTTTCCTTTTCCGTCAAATTTCGATGGTTTAATTTGTTTGAGAAGAAACTTCTTCTCTTGTGCCTCCATCGGGCTTAGTGCAGGAAACAAGATTCTGGTTCTGCGTTTGGGGTTGTATGTGGTTTTCAATTTAAAATCCTGCAATAGCATTGCATTTACACCTCTCTACACAACTTAAATCAATGCGCAAATTATTTTTCATCACTACTACGTGACAAATCAAATAATCATAGAATTCTTGTTTATCCATAAGGAAGCGTAAGCCTCAAGTACAATTATTCGGGAATAGACAGAGATTGGTTGGAATGATTTTCTTTCCAAGAGATACATCAATGCAATGTTAATAATTCCTTATTAGACTTAGCTACAGGGAAAAAATAGTAATATCAATTTGGGGAATGGATTCTTAGGAAGCGGTAAGTCATGGAAAGTTAAGAAAATCCCCGTTTTTGATAGCCATGATGTTCGCTTCACCCCATCACTTTAATTCTGTTTGCTGGCAAGACTTTGACCACCTCCTCATAGATGTCGTGAGTCTGTTCTACTTGCCAGCATCTGATGTATAGGATCGAGTTCACACATGCCTTGTGGAAGATGAATAACTTGATAATCTTCAAGTCCTCCAACCATTTTAGCCTCTTCAGATTGCTCTAAAGAAAGATAGGCAATTCGGTTGGCATCTATGTAGGAGTAACCTGTGCTCCAAGTCCAACTCCTTTCCGTATACAAGGGTGAAGGGTCATATAGTTGATCCATGATCCCTATCATGTTGGATTTCCTCTGATAACTTGAAGAGTTCATGGTTGTTTTGAATACAATATGAAATATGAGGAACCTGCTCCATGCCTCGTAGGTCTGGAAGCAGCAACAATCCACAAGTGAAAGAAAAAATATTTTATAGTGAAAACACCACTTCACTGTTCCCAATTTATTCCTATCCTGATTGTTTTATTTGTTGGTTTGATCTGATATCAACATTAACATGCCCATCTATTGGCTATCCAGGCACGTTTTTAGCAGACCATCGAGAGATGAATCTAAGCGATGCCGCCCGGCACTCCCATGGAATGTTATGGGGTTTGTCGCCTAGGGTTTCTCCGGTCCACCTCACAACAGAATGTTCGCGGTCGAACCCACCAAGATCGCCGTAAAACCTGGGTCCCTTCCATTCAAGGTCTCCTAATAGCATTCTAGTGTCGGTTCGTGGGCATCCTACTTTATGCAGAGATACCCAAACCAAAGCTGACCCATGCCGCACTTGGTTTAAAGAGAATGGGAAACGAGAGGGATACATTGCTCAACCTCTCTACCCGTAGGGCATAGTCCCATTCCAAGCCCCTAAAATGGCATGAATCATATTTAACCAAACAATACCTAAATGTCATACGATGGTAGAACCTTGTGAGAAGCCTCCCAGTTCTTTGGGCCACCCTACCATAGGATGGCCTGTCGGGGGTTCCACCCACCCGCTTCCCTCAATAGGTGTTCTTTAGTTATCTAATTATAACCTACCAGATTTATGTGTGACATTAAAATCAATTTCCTAAATTAAGCCTTTTAGGGAACAGGTTCGTTCGTGTAACTTATGGCACTGACACGAAAACAACTTAGACAAGTTCCTTGGGAGTAAACTTTATGTTAACCATCCAACTGAGGTACAAGTTCCGTCAATAGGACATTTCCTATGATCTGTAAGGATGCATCCTTTTTTCCTCCAAGTTTCGCCCTTGCACTAGTAACAGGGCCTCGAGATTCTATCTTGAGTTCACACAGATCACTTGAGTAGGACCTGGAGGTAGTGAATTTACAACCAGAGCCCCCTTGGCATTCGAGCGTCCTCCTATGTTCAAACTAATCCATGGAGAGACCTCTCGTGGCAGGCTCGTCCATATTCCCGTCATGGCTATTAGAACCCCCTTGGATAGGGTTGGCGGCAAGCTGGGGGTGGTTTGGCGTGCCTCCATGAAAAAGTCTTATGTGAACTTGGGTCATAAAATCATTTCATAGACAATGTTCCTAAATTTAAAAGCACAAAAAAGAACAAAGATGAGTGCTCAGGACGATTGCCAAGGTGGAGTTCCTATCTTTGAAAGCTTAGTGTTCACCCTTTTTGAGTTTTTCTTGCCTTGGTGTCAATTCCAATGACCTTCTGAGGGTAGGGAACACCCTCATTCCGACCCTCATTCTTATGCGAATAGGAGCAAGCAATTACGCCACCTTTTGATTGGGGTTCTTGTCTTGAGACCACATATATTAGATGATTCAGTCTAGGATTTCAATTGGTCATTCGATAATCGTTTCTCTCCTTAGAGCTTTATCGGGGTCTCTAAGTTTACCCTAGGGTTTCACTCCCTAGGATTTTGTAACATAAACTTTTGTTCATTCCGCCTGCAAGCCAAGAGCAAACTAAGCCCTTTACGATCCTTGAATAGTTGCGAGCATCAAATATTACGTGGCGAATGGTCGTTCTTTCTTGCGGATATGACATTTGAGTTTTCTTGTATTGACATCGAGTTGTATCATGGTTTAAAATGATACCTCTAAGGGTGTTATTAGACTTATCGCGATTAGTTGCTAGGGTAGAGACCAATGAGTGTGTTTACTTGACTCTTAGTCAATCTATGATTGTAACAATACTTTGACTTATTTACAATTAAACCCTAAATAAGTCCAATTAAATCCTAGGCTTACTTATTATATAGGGTTTCAGTTACCAAACTGCCTCTTGCAACTAAGTTTAACAATTTACATGCACATCTTAAATCTATCTTGTAAGATGAATCTCTATCATGTAGTGCAATCGAAACTATCCACGATGCCACGCAAATCTAGATGCAAGTCCCTTGAGTTGATGATACAATGCGGAGCTTTTATTCTTGAAAGTTCATTTCAATGAATTGATGCAAATCATATATCGTGACTCAGGTTTTTAAGTGCAAGGTACAAGAATCCGTCACACTTTATGTAAGTGCAAGTTAACTCTCTTCAGTAGTTTATGCAATCCTTTGCAAGATCTCACACATACATGAATTAGTATTCTAGGATGCATTTGCAAATTTGTGCTTACTAATCAGCTTAGCATTGTAGACACCCCTAAATGTTAATTGACTTGTAGTTATCGTGATCATCGTGAATTAGATTCAAACCTATGCATCTACCCTTCAAATTACACAAAAGTTGCTTGTTTTTCCACTTTGCAATCCCATTTTACCATGGGGTATACTTGTGCAAGTAAACTAACTCTTTATCCCATGAGATCTCAAGAAGTCACTAAACTCATTACAAAGATGCTCTACCCCTCCATTTAACCTCAAGTACTTAACTTTCAAGCCCGTTTTTGTTTCAATATCAATCTTGAAAGTTTTGAAGTGCTCAAACATATCGCTCTTTTCTTCATGAAATACACCTATGGATTTCTTAAACAATCATCAATAAATGTAAAAAAATATTTGTTGTCACCAAGAGATATGCTCTATGTAGGAAGCCAAATATATGTATGCACAATATTAAATATATTCTTGCTCACATCTCCATTATATGTTGTCTTCTCTGCTTTACCAACTGATATGCTTCATGCACTTTATAAAAATTTGCAATTTTAAAAGCACACAACCCTGTAACTAATCCTTTAGACTATACTAATTTCAATCTTTGCATATTTGCATGTCCATATGTTTATGCCATATTTCAATGTCTGCAACCACTCCTTTGCCTTTATCATACATAGCAACATATTCATAACATGAATTCTAGCATCTAAAGTAAACATGAGTGACAACAAACTCTACTTCCTTTTGCGAGACTAATTGATACTTATTATTAAAATCTTCCACGAAACAATCTTTTGTATTAAATCAAACCTATAGCTTCTACTCTACTATTTGATGAGCAAATACTTTTTTTTTTTGTGATGGATATCACATGTAATACATTTAACAAACTCTTTATCTAGAAATCATGCAAGGACAAGGGAACTTTTCTAATGTGTGAAATTAAGTGGCATGAATCATTACCCGCCTTCACATAACCTAGATTTTATAAATCTTGCATCTCTCCAAACCATTCAGTATGGTTGGTTAGATGCACTTGAATCAATATACCATACATGATCATGTGTTCTCTTTCATGTAACAACATTCATCATATGCTCAATGACAAATATATGCTCATTTATATCTTTATTATATCATGAAGATGATGCATAGTTTTCTTGTTGCAATTTATCACTGCAAATATCATCCTTCTTACGATAATATTGGGTTGCAATATGACTTTTTTTACCACAATAATGACAAAAAATATTAGAATTGTTAGAACCTCTATTCTATTATCCACCTCTTTCTCTAGAGTTTTTTTTGCGTCTAAAGTTGCCATAGCCTCTTGAAAATTGCATATCACCAAACTACTAAATTGACTTGTTTTGTTGGTTATCACTAGCATACTCTATATCATGGTCTCTTGAAGAGGATCTACCACATCCCCTTCCTAAACTTGAGCAAAATGCTTGGACTTGTTCACCACTTCTTTCACACGATTCACCGTGCATATTGATCTCTTCAATGATCATGACAAATATCAATTCATTAAAATCTATAAACAACTTTTGTACATACACGAAACTAACAAATGATTTTCAAATCTTCTCATTATTAAGGCCACCCAAAGTAGATGAAACCAAGTCATCATCTCAGGCATTGCATCGATAGCTATTAAGGCATCTGCAATGCTCCTCACCTTCAAAATACACTCATTTATAGACATCTTTCCTTTCTTCATAGTATTCAACTCTTGCTTGAGTTAAATCTTTCGTGTCTTTGTATTAAAACTGAATACATATTCTCAAAGATTGCCCAAGATGCATGTGAAGTTTTTACATTTCTAATATGTTGCAACACAGTATTATTAACGATTGCAAATAGCCAATACATTATCTTTTTACCTTTTCCATTCCATTATTTCCATACCTTTAATTCATCTACAATTGCAAGGTCACTTAACTCTAGCTCCTTTCTTTAAAAAACTTGAAGAGGTCTTTTCCAATAAGGAAGTTTGTCACATGAAACTTCCATGATGGGTAATTATTCTTGTCTAGCTTCTCAATGATGTGGTTTCCACTATTCTATATTATTATCATAAAATTGACACAAAATAGCAAGCAAGTATTCTGCAACCTTTCATTAAATAAGTGTACAACAATATACCAAGCAACCCTTTTCACTGATTGCTCAATCAATAGTATATGTAATCTACAACATGTTTATAGATAAAACTTGTATTTCCTTCCTAGAGCAAGAACCTCAAAAATTACAATTTCAAAATCTATAATCTATGCATCCACTTTCCTACCTTAAGGGTACGAGCTTCCAAGAAAATGCTTGAGGAAATGGATGAGCATGTCAAGGCCATTAGATAAGACATTAGAGCCACCAAGGATAGGCAGAAAGCCTATGCATATTTGAATAGGCAAGAGCGATTCTTCAAAGAGGGAGATATGGTTTTTATTTGTGTACAACCCAAGAAGAGTTCCTTATAATTGGGAGAATTTAAGAAAGTCCAAGGTATTGCGGACCCTAAAGGATCCTCAAGTGCCTTGGGCCCAATGCCTACAAACTCCAACTTCCCAAGGACATAAAGGTTCACAATGTATTTCATGTTAGCCTACTAAAGAAGTATGTATCTAATCCTAGCCATGTACTCAATGATCAACAAGTTGTAATGCTAATCCAAGGATTCATTGAGCTCTGGCCAGATAAAATCCTAGATATTCGGGAAAAGAGATTAAGGAGTAGAACTCTCTAAGAGTACCTCAACCAGTGGAAGGACTATCTAGAAGAAGATGCCACATGGATTGAGTAGAGTACGCTCAACCAACAATACCCCCAATTCCTTTCGAGATGAGGACATCTCGATCCCTTAAGAGGGGAAGGATGTAATATCTCCTTGTGGGCCGTAAGACCCCCCCTTATAATTAAACGAAATTTTTTTAACGCCCCCTGTCAGTACCATAGCTAGCAAAGGGAGGGGGAGCTGCACTGATTGTCGACATTAAGTAAGTGCAAGACAATAGGGAGATCGAGGCAATAGCAATGAGGGACGACGATCACGAAGACATCCAAGAAGATGAGAACAACGACGATAACCCTGATGGGGAGGAGGGGCACATGTGTGCCCCCTCCAAACCCCCCCACTATTCCTTCTTTCCCCTTAATAAGCCGCATGGTGAAGGGTAAACTGGGGGTCCTGTTAAAAGCTAAGGATTCCTTATCACAGTGTTTCCCCCACCCCAAATTAATACCCATCTCTCCCTATAAAATCCCCCTCCATTAAACAAAGGGGGACATGCTATTCTTTCCCCGTGCTGCCGGCCTATAAAGGAGAGAGAGAGGGAGGGAGAGAGAGAGTAAGAGAAATTCTCAGAACAAGAGAGAGAGAGAGAGAGAGAGAGAGAGAGAGACAGAGACAGAGATAGAGAGAAAGAAAGGAGAAGGCTCAAGAAGTCCCTTCCCTCCTCCTCTTGGGAAGAGGTCACAACACCTTCCATCCCTAGCTATTTCCACAAGAATTTTCCGTACACAAGTGGGGTGCAAGAGACGTCTGCAAAAGAGGGTACATTGAGAAAAGAGAAGGCTACATTCCAAGCTCCGAAATGGCTTCGAAGTGCAAACTCTCCCAAGTAGCCGAAAAGGCTACAACCATGGAGGGAGGATTGGGCAAAGACACCACCGCTAACACAAATGGGCTATCAGGTATAAAAACCAACTCATCACTCCAAAATCAAGTACCACTACGACAACTTGGCCTATGACTGGATCAATAGAACATAATTATCATGGAAGAGAATCATGTTTTTGCATCATATAGTTTGTGTAATTTGAAGGGTAGATGCATAGGTTTGAATCTAATTCACAACAATCACGCTAACTACAAGTAAATTAACATTTAGGGGTATCTACAATGCTAAGTTGATTAGTAAGCACAAATTTTGCAAATGCATCCTAGAATATTGATTCGTATATGTGTGAGATCTTGCAAAGGATTGCATAAACCACATAATAGAGTTAGCTTGCACTTACATAAAGCGTAACGAATTATTGTACCTCGCACTTAAAAACTTGAATCACAATTTATGATTTGCATAAATTCATTGAAATGAACTTTCGAGAATAAAAGCTCTGCATCGTATCATCAACTCAGGGAAGACTTGCATCTAGATTTGCATGGCATCGTGGATAGTTTTGATTGCACTACATGATAGAGATTCATCTTACAAGATAGATTTAAGATGTTCATGTAAATTGTTGAACTTAGTTGCAAGAGGTAGTTCGGTAACTGAAACCCTATATGATAAGTAAGGCTAGGGTTTAATTCATCTCATTTAGGGTTTAATTGTAAATAACTCAAAGTATTGTTATGATCATAGGTTGACTTAGAGTCAAGTAAACATGCTCATTGGTCTCTACCCTAGCAAATGGCCACGATAAGTCCAATAACACCCTTAGAGGTATCATTTTAAACCATGGTACAACTCAATGTCAATACAAGAAAACTCGAATGTCCTATCCACAAGAAAGAATGACCATTCGCCACGTGACATTCAATGCTTGCAATTATTCAAGGATTGCAAAGGGCTTAGTTTGCTCTTGGCTTTGCAGGAGGAATGAACAAAAGTTTCTGTTATGAAATCCTGAGGGAGTGAAACCCTAGGGTAGACTTAGAAACCCCGATAAAGTTCTGAGGGAAATGATTACCAAATGATTGATTGAAATCCTAGACTGAATCATCTAAGATATGTGGTCTCAAGACAAGAACCCCAATCAAAAGGTTAGCAAATTAGGGCAACTACCACCCGGGAACTATTGGATATAGACCCAATGGTGTAATTGCTTGCTCCTATTCGCATAAGAATGAGGGTCAGAATGAGGGTATTCCCTACCCCTCAAAAGGTCATTGCAGTTGACACCAAGGCAAGAAAAACCCCAAAAGGGTGAACGCTAAGCATTCAAAGATAGAAACTCCACCTTGGTAGTTGTCCTGAGCACTCATCTTCGTTATTGTTTGTGCTTGTAAATTTAGAAACACTGTCTATGAAATGATCGTATGATCCAAGCTCACACAAGAAATTGGTATAATGAAGCACGTTAAAATCCATGGAGGCGCGCCAAACCACCCCCAACTAGTCACCAACCCTATCCAAGGGGGTTCTAATAGCTACTATGGGAATATGGACCGAGCCCACCACGAGAGGTCTCTACGTGGATTAGTATGAATGTAGTAGGATGCTCGAATGCCAAGGGGGGGTTTTGGCTATAAATTCCCTGCCTCTGGGTCCTAATCAAGCAATCTACGTGAACTCGAGATAGAATCTCAAGGCCCTGTTACTAGTGCAAGGGCAGAACTTGGAGGAAAATAAGACGCATCCTTACGAATCGCGGGAAACGTCCTATGGATGGAACTTGTACCTCAACTAGATGTTTAACATAAAGTTTACTCCCAAGGAACCTTTCTGAGTTGTTTTCATGTGAGTGCCATAAGTTACACGAATGAACCTATTTCCTAAAAGGCTTAATTAAGGAAGATGATTTTAAATGTCACATATAAATATGGTATGATCTAATTAGATAACTAAAGAATGCCTATTGAGGGAAGTGGGTGGGCAGAACCCCCGACAGGGATCGTCCTACTACAGGGTGGTCCCAGAGAACTAGGAGGCTTCTCAGAAGGTTCTACCATTGTATGCCTTTTAGGTATTGTTAGGTAGAACCCGATTCATGCTGTTTTAGGGGACCAAAATGGGACTATACCCTACGACTAGAGAGGTTGAGTGGCACATCCCTCTCATTTTCCATTCTCTTTGAACCAAGTGCAGCATGGGTCAGCTTATGTTTGGGTATCTTTGCGTAAATTAGAATGCTTAGGAACCAATGCTAGAATGTTGTTAGGAGACCTTGACCACAAGGGACCCAAGTTTCAGGACAATCCTAGTGGGTTCATGAACGTTCCATTAGAAGGCGAACCCAAGAAACCCTAGGCGACAAACCCCATAACATTTCATGGGAGCATCGGGCGGCATCGCTTAGATTCGTTTCTTGATGGACCACTAAAAATGCGCCTTGGCAGCCAATAGGTGGGCACATTACAATTGGATGCTTAAGGCATATGGATTTTGTGCTTTTTGGATGGCATATCTTAAGTGATAATATTATGATGGAAGAATGATTTATATGTATGGTTCTTTTTTAAACTTCTTGGCATTGAAATCTTAGGTGAAAGACATAGCAATTTCTTCTGGTTCGTGTATGATAAGGAAGTATTTGTGACTTAATTATATAATTATTGTATGTTTATTATATTGATAAAAGCATACAATTATGTTCAGAGGAAGTCTACATGGAATGTGATTCTATCATTCATTGCTTGAAAGCATGTGGTGCAAAGAGAGACTTAGAAACAAGTTGGGAAGTACATGCAAAGATTAGAAAATCAAGATTACAAAAGGACCATTTCGTGATCAACACATTGCTGAATATAAAGGGAAAATGTAGCTCCCTTATGAAAGCTCAAGAAGTGTTTGCGAAGCTTGTTGTTTAAGATGCAATGTCATGGAATGCACTCATTGCAAGATATACTAAAGATAGCTTGGACCCTCAAGTTGAATAACGTCACAATTATCTGAATTCGAATGGTGTTGACCATGAGAAATTGAAGCATGCCTTTCAACTCTATCGAAGAATGCTAGGGGAATCCATACAACCAAATAATTGTACTTTTCTTATATAGATTAAAGCTTTGAGGGATGCATAAAGAGTGAAAATACTCCACATTGAAGCCATTAGAGAAGGATTTGATACTAATGTGTATGCCAGAAACATTTTGGTGAACATATATTGTAGTTGTAGCTTGCCTGCATAGGCATAACAAATATTTATCATGTTGCCTACTCATCTCATACAAGAATTGATAGGTTTTGATCATGCCATGATGGGGAAGGACTCAAGTAAGTCATAGTCAAGTCACGTAAGTGACGAAGTGGAGCTTGCATTCATGAGACTTGAGTTAGGTGGAAACGGGAAACTTAACTAAGGCTCAATAGCCTATAGCAGATTGCCCATATAACAAGAATTGATAGGTGTTGATCATGCCATGTTGGGAAAGGACTGAAGTAAGCCATATTCAAGTCATGTAAGTCACAAAGTGGAGTTTTCATTCACGAGACTTGAGTTAGGTGGGAAAGGGAATCTTCACTAAGGCTCAATAGCCTAACTTTGGAGAAAAGTAATCGAGTCTATGTTCGGTGATAGCAACAGAACTACAACATACTCCATTATTGGGGGAAAAATGTGGAGAAAGCTAGAAGCTTTAAGCTTTGATAGCTCATCTTTCATGAAAAGAATAGGCACATATGATCATACCTATTGATCACAAGTACTCCTAGGGATTGCATAGAAGCTTCAAAGTGAGATCGTGTGACAGTTTCCTAACAATTTACTATTATCAAAACTATGTATATAGCAAAGTATCTATTATTCATAGGGTCTCATAGGTTGATTTATGGTCTTCATGCACTCCCTATGAATACTACTTATGGTCTATGGTTGATAGATAATTGATGATTTCCTGAACCAAAGTACATGCCTTGAATTGATTTTTAGGCAGCACATGTATGTTTTAATGTTGCTATAATAAATTTGTCTAAAAGGGATGAAGTGGATTTTGAAGGTTCATAATGAGTAAACAGAGGTATTGATGCCTTATGATGGATGATAGCACTTCTAGGTGATGATACCCTTCATTTACTATAGTAATTTTGTCATATGCATGGATTTATGAGGTTCATGTCATTGATTTTGGTCTATGCATAGCAGAGATATTGATGTATGTTAGAGTATATGATGCCAGGTGGCATAATCCACGGTGGATTCCGTGAGGTTTTGCGGTGGATTCCGTAAAATTTTATTATCGGGGCTCATACACAAGGTGGATTCTTTGTGCGAAAAGTCAATGGGGACGCCTATCCTTTTTGGGTGTTTTGTTAATTTTATGTGTACATGGGTGATTCCACAAAATACATATTTAAATTAATAAACATTTATGAGTTTAGAGTGCGCACTCGTAATAAATTAAGGTTAGGATTGATTTCTAATCAATTTATTTTTGTAGCTGAAGACTGCTAGGTATTCACTTTTGTCGGTTTAATTGTATTATTTTTCTAACAATTGTGAATGCTTCAGTTGATGTGTAGAGCAAGCAGCGGTGGCATTGGAAAGCATTGGAGGATAGCGTGTATTCAATTTATCATCAATTTTTTATGGGCGCATATCTTAGGCATGGCGCCTATATTTTGTCGCGCTTATTTATTAAAGCGCTTGATATTTATTTATTATTTTTGTATGTGCATGGGCGCACGATTTAAATATTTGTATTGGACATTGTATTTGGGTACCGCCTGACTTCTTGGACACCCAATAGCTTTACTTCTTTAGTGGCACAAAAGCAAACTCAAAAGCAAAAGCTTGCTATTTTGTAAATTGGGCTATTATTTGAGCTTGAAGATGAATAATATATTAAATACATGCTTTGTGGAGTGCTCACACAAGGCATGGGGGGAGATTGCACCCAATTGGTCTCTTGTTCATGTCGTGCAAGATTTCTTCATTGATTTTTGTGTAAAAAGTAGAGTTCTTTTGTTCTTGGGGACCTTCTGATGCTCACTACATGCGCATACAGCGTCCGATCTGTGTATTAGTGGTATCAGAGCGAAGCTAAGATCGAGAGCTTCCAATCGCTTACCATCTCATGCAAAGGCGGAGCTCTTGGAACGATCGAGCTCTACAATCAGTCTCGTCGCAAACGGTCGATACCAGCGTGTTCCTGGCAGTCAAGAACCCCCTTCTGCACCCTCTGATCGTGAGAGACCAGCCTCTGTAGTAGGCGGAGGACCACGCGGATACTTACTTCATCAAGTCGTGATACAGATAAGAAAAAATTTCCTCCATAGCTTAAAAGCTTACAAAGCTTAAAGGGATAAGTCATAAGCTTTAAAGAAGAAGCTTATTAAAAAGCTTATTTACACGAATTTTTCTGCCAGCGATGTCAGTATAAAACTGACCGTCACCGATTCCGCCGAAAAGATACTGAGGTCCACGAAAATTAAATTGAGTTACTTAAGCTCTAAAGTCCAAGCTCTCTTAATTCCCCAAGTCACCAAAGTCACTAAAGTCATCTCCAACAACTCTTATAGCGGCCGTTCATACTGTGTGTAAGCTGAACTGGTTTTGGAGCTTCAAGAAGTCCCTATTCACACTCGCAGTCTTGCTGAACTAATTTCAGCAAAAACAAAAGTTCATACGCTGTCTATACGCAACACTATTCTCTTGGAAGACGGTTGTGACAACGAATTCTGCAATCGTAAAGGAGAGATACTACCAAAGCCAAACAAAAATATACAAGCCTTGTAAACCCACCTTTGAGCTACGCTCATCCCGCTAATAAGATTTCGAGAGTGTGAGGTCTTTTGGAATTTTGCAGGATGACTGAACAAAACATGGACGATCTTATGGCTGAAGGTGATTTACCCGAACCAACAATGGAGCAAAAGTTGGATTTGATTATGATGCAACTTGAAGAAGAACGAAGAGCCCGACAAGCTTTGCAAGTTCAATTGGCCAATTTGCAACGATCTACCACCAACCAAGATGGATTGCAACCCGAAGATCTTATACGATGTACCATCGATGCAATACTTGAAGCCCAATCCATTTGCAAAGAAACAAATATAAGTAAAAGAAACTTCAAATTTCGTACTTTCAATGGATCACGCGATGGAAAGACTATTCTTGCTTTTATCAGTCAATTTGATGATTACTTCCATGAAGAAACATATGTTGAGAAAGACAAAATTAAATGTGTCACTAACCATTTAGTTGATCGAGCATCTTTATGATGGACTGTGGTCCGCAAGAGCGTTGATTGCCCCACTACCTGGGAGACTTTCCAAAAGAAATTTTTGCAGAATTTCCTTCCTCCTCAATTCCATGAAAAAGCTATCAAGCAATGGGATCTTCTAGAACAAAGGGATCACGAACCTATTTCCCAATACACTGAACGTTTCTGGAATGCCCTATTGCAACTACATATGCTCGAAGATGTACCTAAAGCAACTCATAAACGCAAGTTTATATCTGGCCTACTTGGACATTTCTATGCGGAAGTCAATATGTTCAAGCCAACAACTCTTGAAGATGCAATTTCCTTGGCCCATGACACTGAAGACAAAATTCACGGACGAGACAAGCGACACAACAATTTCCAACTAATGGTAACTATGGTTCCAAACAATTCAATTCAAATTTTCGAAGATTCAATCAAACAGCCAAATAACAACATTCTTGAACTTCCTGCCATTACCAATAATGTATCCAAAACAAAAACCATAGTTTGTTACAAATGCCAACTTGGACATCTAGCAGCCAATTGTCAATCCAAAAAGCCATCCGTCCATATCAATTATCTGGGAGTAATAGAAGATGAAGAATGTGAGGAAATGCCTGACTTTACGAAAGATGATGACGACATTGGTACTACTTCGGATACTTTGCCAAGTATGCCAACTCCCCATTCTTTATTAACAATGAAATGTTTTATGCATGGTAAACAAAAGACTATTTTACATGATGATGGAGCACACATGACTTTATTTCTGCAAAATTAGTCAAAGAATTGAATTTACAAATTGTTTCTACACATTATCGCATCAAAGCTGCATTCCTAGGTACGAGATATAATGGAACACAAGAGGTGCATAATTTAGAAATTAAAATTAGTGAATATACTGAACGAATAAATTTATTAGTTGTACCTTTGCAGTCTAGTGACATTATCTTAGGAATGCCTTGGCGTCATTAATAAAATCCTAATATAGATTATTCTACGCATTCAATTAAAATTTATTTTCAAGGAAAACAAATCACACTGCATGGTATGCACACTTTTAATAATTTTCCATTGCTTACTCATACTCAGGCTAAACGTACATTATCTTAGGAATGCCTTGGCGTCATCAATACAATCCTGATATAGATTATTCTATGCATTCAATTAAAATTTATTTTCAAGGAAAACAAATCACACTGCATGGTATGCACACTTTTAATAATTTTCCATTGCTTACTCATACTCAGGCTAAATGTACATTACATAAAAATAGCAAATCTTATTTAATATGGGTGAATGAAATTCAAGCTAAAGAAAAACAGATGCATCCTAGGCATACACAATTTCTTGCCCAATTTCAAGATTGTTTTGCTGCTAATTTACCACCTGGATTACCACCTTCACGTCCTGAAGATCATAAGATAGATTTAATTCCTGGAACACAACCACCATGTAAAGCACCATATAGACATAATCAAATTGAACAGAAAGAAATTCAAAATCAAATAGAAGAATTGCTTAACAGAAGATTAATTAGACCTAGTAGTTCTCCATTTGGTGCACCTGTTTTATTAGTGAAGAAGAAAAATAATACTTATCGCATGTGCATTGATTATCGTGCCCTAAATAAAATTACTGTTAAGAATAGATATCCAATTCCTAGGGTAGATGATCTTATGGATAAACTACAAGGATCTGCCATATTCAGTAAGATAGATCTTAAATCTGGATATCATAAGTAAGATTGGACAAATCTGATATATTCAAAACTGCATTTAGAACACAATTTGGACACTATAAATTTCTGGTCATGCCTTTCGGTTTAACTAATGCACCAGTCACATTCAGTCGCATAATGAATCACATATTTTTGAAACATTAGCATTGTGTCATAGTTTTCTTTGATGACATATTAGTATTTAGTAAAAATGAGAATGAGCATTATGAACATTTGTCTTTAGTTTTTAAGTTGTTAAAAGACAATCAATTATATGCTAATCCAGAAAAGAGTGAATTTTTCCAAACAGAAATTGAATATCTAGGACATATTATTTCATCAGAAGGTATTAAAGTCGGCCCTAAAAAGATAGAAGCAATTTTAAATTGGCCCATACCCAAAAATGTGCATGAATTACGTTCTTTGCTAGGTCTTGCTAGCTTTTATAGAAAGTTTGTGAGGAATTTCTCATTACTTGCATTACCTTTGACAAAACTTTTAAAGAAGGGTATTGTGTATAACTGATCTGACAATCAACAAAAATCCTTTGATTTATTGAAACATACTTTAACTCATGCTCCTGTATTACAATTACCTGACTTCAATAGACCATTCTTTTTAGTAGTTACTGATGCTAGTGGATCTGGAATAGGAGCCGTCCTTATGCAAGATTCTCATCCCATAGCCTACTCTAGCTGTAAACTCAAACCATCTGAACTTAAATATTCTACCTATGACAAGGAATTGCTAGCTATAGTACAAGCCTTACGTCAATGGAAACATTATTTAATGGGATCTGAATTTATGATCAAAACTGACCAACAAAGCATTAGACATCTTCTTAGTCAACCACAAATATCTAACCAACACATTAAATGGGCGGCTTTTATTCAAAGTTTTCATCCCCTTATACAATATCAACCTGGAAAAGAGAATGTTGTAGCTGATGCTTTGACTAGAAGACCGACAATTCACAATATTTCTGTGATGTCATTTGATTCTCTTATCCCTATGAAATATACTTATCATCACGACCCTACTTTTCAAGCTGATTGGAATAAACTAGTTGCAACTAATTAGATTCCTATCGATTCACTGTCTTATACTAATGGATTCATGTTTTATGAAAAAAGATTATGTGTGACTGTTCCATTTCGATCATTTATTTTGCATGAAATTCATTGTCCTCCATATCAATGTCATAGAGGAATTATATCTATTTTGCGTACATGACTGAAGATTTTTATTGGCCACATATGGACACTAATGTATCTAATTTTGTATCTGAATGCTTAGTTTGTCAACAAGTTAAGAGACACCATGGTAAACAATATGGTTTACTAATGCCATTATCCATTCCATCACGGCCATGGGAACAGATTTCAATGGATTTTATCACTAGTTGACCTAACACTAAAGCTAATCATGATATGATTTGGACTGTTGTAGACATGTTTAGCAAACAAGCATACTTTATTCCATGCAAGAAAACTTTAAATACATCTCAAGCTGCTCAATTGTTTTTGAAAATTGTTTTTACTAACCATGGTTTACCAAAAGTCATTATTTCTGATCGTGATTCTAGATTTTGTAATAATTTTTGGATTACTTTGTTTGCTAACTTAGGAACAAAGATTGATTTTTCATATGCATTTCATCCTGAAACGAATGGTCAAACAGAAGCTACTAACAGTACTATTTTAGATCTTTTGTGTGCTTACACCATTTCAAAACCACACACATGGGATACATATCTACATTTACTTCAGTTTGCATATAATAACACACCACATACAGGTACAAAGAAAGCACCATTTGAAGTTATTTATGGATATCAATTGCCTACACCTGTTGCATCATTATCAAACAAAATTCAAACTGCTGATGATATTACTAACATGCATGCCACTATTTTTTATGAAGTTAAAGATATGATTGCCAAAGCCCAACAATCATATACAAAACAAGCAAACAAGAAAAGACAGGCTATGAATTTTAAAGTTGATGATTATGTTTGGTTACGAATAGAAAAACGAAGATTACAAAGTGTAGATAAGCACCCAATTGTGAAATTAGCACCTAGATTTTATGGACCATTCAAGATCATACACAAAATCAATGACAATGCATTTAAACTAGAACTACCACAACATTGGAAAATCCACAACACCTTCCATATCAGTTTATTACGACCTTTTAGAGGCCAATTACCTGTACACCCTGTCTATGAAAACCCTCCTTTCCTAGATGATGAAACAGAAATCCTTGAGCCTGAAACTATTATAGATACTGACTTTATGACCACTAGAACTGGCTGTAGATATTCTAGATATTTGGTCAAGTTTAAAAATCATCCTATTGAAGAGGCCCACTGGATGCACGCTAGAGACCTAAATGCTTTCCCCACTCTGTTAGCTCCACCTTGAACTAATAGCAATTGAGGACAATTGCTATCCCACCCCGGGGGTATGATGCCTGGTGGCATATTCCACGGTGGATTCCGTGAGGTTTTGCGGTGGATTCTGTAAAATTTTATTATCAGGGCTCATACACAAGGTGGATTCTTTGTGCGAAAAGTCAATGGGGACGCCTATCCTTTTCGGGCGTTTTGTTAATTTTATGTGTACATGGGTGATTCCATAGCGGGTGATTTCGCAAAATACATATTTAAATTAATAAACGTTTATGAGTTTAGAGTGCGCACTCGTAATAAATTAAGGTTAGGATTGATTTCTAACCAATTTATTTTTGTAGTTGAAGACTGCTAGGTATTCACTTTTCTCAGTTTAATTGTATTATTTTTCTAACAATTGTGAATGCTTCAGTTGATGTGTAGAGCAAGCAGCGGTGGCATTGGAAAGCATTGGAGGATAGCATGTATTCAAATAATCATCAATTTTTTATGGGCGTTTATCTTAGGCATGGCGCCTATATTATGTCGCGCTTATTTATTAAAGCACTTGATATTTATTTATTATTTTTGTATGTGCATGGGCGCACGATTTAAATATTTGTATTGGACATTGTATTTGGGTACCGCCTGACTTCTTAGGCGCCCAATAGCTTTACTTCTTTAGTGGCACAAAAGCAAACTCAAAAGCAAAAGCATGCTATTTTGTAAATTGGGCTATTATTTGAGCTTGAAGATGAATAATATATTAAATACATGCTTTGTGGAGTGCTCACACAAGGCATGGGGGGAGATTGCACCCAATTGGTCTCTTGTTCATGTCGTGCAAGCTTTCTTCATTGTTTTTTGTGTAAAAAGTAGAGTTCTTTTGTTCTTGGGGACCTTCTGATGCTCACTACGCACGCATACGGCGTCCGATCTGTGCACCAGTATGTCTGACTCATAGTCTCAGAGTGTGTTTTGGGCTATCGTCCCAAGTGCATCTTCATGCCTAGGATTTGGACATATTATATGGATGTACTGAGATTGCTTTGTTGATCTATATGTGGTACACAGCCTTTGCATTACACTACAATTATTGCCTTTCGATTCATATAATCTTATATTTTCTTTCTTTCATCTTGTTTCTAGACTCAAAATCTATGTACCTTCAATCTCTTACCCCTATGATAGACCTTCAACCCTACATGCTTAGATAACATCCTTTTGGCTTGGCACTGAAGGGACACTGTGGATTAGTGTAGTCATATGTCAAGTGGTTTTTAGCTTGTACTTTTTGTTTTGTATCTGTATCCCACACTCGCTTGGCACACAAAGATACAAGTCTTTCCTTATGCATGTAATGAGCATAGTGTCTAGGTCCCACATCCTGGCGGCTTGGCATTGAAGGGACACCATGATTAGTATAGTCATGCATTTGACTTAAAGCTTGCTTGGCATGCAAAGATGCAAGGCTTTCCTTATGCCTGCATTAAGGATGATGTCTAGGTCCCACATCCTCAAAACTTGACATTGAAGGGACACCATGATTATTCTAGTCATACATCTAACTTCATTGGTGTATAGCTTATGCTTTTAGTTTTGTGTCAGTGTCCCACATGCTCACTTCTGGCGCTTAAAGATATAATGCTTTCCTTATGCATGCATTAAGCATAGTGTCTAGGCCCCATGTCCTCGCAGCTTGGCACTAAAGGGACATTGTTTAATGCAGAGCAGAGGAAGTGGAAAAGAGGCACCAAGAGGAAAAGCACAAGGCAAAAAAAAGGAAAAGGTACCCTACAAGAGAGTGGGCCCGAAAAAAATCTAAAAGTGTGGGAACAACCACCAGGAGTCCAAGGTGCAACCATGGAAGCTGCAAAGAAGCCAAAAGCAAGAAGGCACACCTTTAAATATAAAGGTACAGCCAAAATCTTTGTAAAAGAGCATCAGGCTCCCTCCTGTGCAATTTGTAACCATGAATGGGTGGTAGGACTAAGCTAGGAAGTTAGGGCAAAGGGAGAAAGGGCCTAGGCCATGGCCAGCCATGTAAAAAGGGGATGACCACCCAAGGGAAAGAGGGCATGTATATGAGCCAAAAAGTTAATGGAAACTCACATTCTTGGTGTGTGGCAAAAAGCTTCTTCTTCTTTTACTCTTTTTCTTACCTTCTTGTGTGTGCTTGAGTGAGGGAGTGAGGGAGTTGAGTGTGTGAGAGTGAGGAATTAAGGAGAAGAAGCTCTCCATCTCCTCTCTTCATATTCTTCTCTTCTCTTCTATTCTCTTCTCTTGTGCAGCATGGAGGATGGAGCCTGACAGAGAGGGATTGAGGTTGCTCAAGTTTGCATCGAGGATCGTGGAGCTACCGGTGTGCACAGAAGAGGAGGGTACTCAATCGGTCATCAAGGTAAGCTCACTACACCCCATAGGTAGGGAGAGCGTGTTGGCTATGTGAGAGGTAGCCATGGCCACTCGACTTGAAACGCTTGACCAATAAGCGGTCCATAGGTCTCGGGGGTTGAGCGAGAGAGCTCCCTTCAGACACCATGATTTGTGTAGTTATGCATCTAACTTTAGTGTTTTGTAGCTTGTTCTTTCCAGTTTGTAATAGTGTCCCAAGCTCTCTTTGCACACAAAGACATAAGGCTTTCCTTATACATGCATTAAGTATGGTGTTTGGGTCCCACATACTCAGGGCCTCGCAACACTAAAGGAATACCATGATTAGTATGGTCTTGAGTCTAACATTTTTGGTTTGTAGCTTGTCCTTTCCATATTCTGTCGGTGTCCCAAGCTTGCTTGGTACACAAAGACACAAGGCTTTCCTTATGCATACATTAACTATGGTATCTAGGTCCCAAGTTCTCGTGGCTTGGCATTGAACGTATACCATGATTAGTGTAGCCATGCATCTGACTTAAATGGTTTGCAGCTTGTACTTTTTGATTTGTGAAAATAAAAATAATGCTAGATAGATTGAGCTCATTATTATTCACGTGTATACATATATGATGAACTAAATCTAAAATTTTTATATCTAAATAAAATACAAAATCTAATGTCTAAATAAGGGAGTATGCAATAATAAATTTTTTAAATGTATCATATAAGTGTAAAAGGGGAGTCATATGAGTCTTGCTGCATAGGCCGTGGATAGGGGGCTTTCAAGGATTCTCTACCAACAATAGCTTATGTGTCTCATTTACAAAGAATAAAGTCCCCGAGTTCTGCATTCATATTACTGATGTGGTTGGTACTTACATTGAAATATCATTTCATTGATACTTTACAACTAGATCCCACCTACCCAAGTTAGGAGATATCTATCTAGTCATCTTTCTAGTTAGAGTGTTCACACTATGGACCACTTGTATATTATGTATGTTGTACTCTCTCTTTATTCTTATAGTCTATTATAATGAAAAAAAAGAAAAAGAAGAAAAAAGACTGGGGTTTTCAGCTTCCTATCTTGTGTGCATTCTCTATGTGTTATGTGTCTTGCAAGAGCTCAAGTTCCCTCTCTCCTCCTATCTTTTCATGGTATCAAAATGATGTTCAAGTGAGGAGCTATGAGTCACAAGAACAAGAGTCTACAAGGAAGCCTTGCTATAGAGAACATCAATGGAGATCTCTCTCATATGATCTCCAATTAACAAGTCATCTTCATGAGCTTGGAGTGCTTGAGGAAGTATTATAGATGTTGAGTCTAAATCTATGTGGTCACATTCACATTCAAGAGTTAGAGGTTGTTCGTATGCGAATCTAGTAAGGTTCATAAACTCTGCGAAACCTCATCATTTCACAAAAAGGTTTCAAGTGTTAGGCATGGCACACACCATTTGCAAACCGTTAGACATTACATGTGTTGCTCAATGTATATTTATGTATTGTGTTTGGTACATGTGACATTTTATCTAAATTAGCAAGTTACTAATAAAAGTAAATTTTTGAGTTTTATTGTACAATGTTTGAGAAATTTAATTAAATTGTCGATTGTTACAATATTATAAGCATAACTTCTATGCTTAGAAGTTCAGATTGACCAATTTCCTTATGGGTAAAGCTTATTGGGACTACATTGAAGAAGCTAGTGTTAAGGCTCTAGAGCTATTGGAGGAAGATACCACACCTAAGCAAGCCAAGGCTATCAAAGCTTTCATAAGCTTGACCACTAGAGTTGATGGAATGCTTATTGTTTCAAGTGCTTCATCCGATGATTTGGCAGTGGCTATCTCTCACATAGCATATATATCTTTCGAACTCATCAATCTATCCATTCTTGTCCCAAACCACACAAAACCAAGAACAAACAAACTGATAAGGATTTAGTGAACTCGTCGCCTTATCTTCCCCTCGATGCCATGGAGTGAAGGCTTGATTGTGGCTCCATGGTCTATGTGATGGTACTTGATCCGTAACCTCTACTCCATGGTTCTTAATTTGATTGTAAGCACCCAATCTACAAGATGAAATGCAATTAAGAAAAAATACCACCTGATCCCTCCTCCAATCTACCTCTCACCCAAGAATAAGAGAGGAGTGCGCACAAGGAAGGAGCTTCACCTCACAAGTCCCTCACTCTTTCACTCTCATTCTCCTTTACTCTCAAGTTGGAGCATAAGTATATAAAATAGAAGCAAGAAAAAGAAGCATGCTCTCAAGTTTGCACACCACAAGAATGAGTTTATTCATTCACTCTCTAATTTTTATACATGAGGTTTTGAGTTTGGACTTTCACTTATGTTGGATGTCCATCCTCCTATTTGGCAATTTGTTGTTCTTTCCTAGTTTATGCATACATATTTAGATTAAACTAATTGTCATGAAAGTAAATGAAGCCTATTGTTTGCGTATTTGTTGAGCTATAGATCTTTCTACTTGATAAAAAATATTACAACTTGCATGGACACTACATCCACTTTCAAAATAATATTACAATTAATTGTATGATTGCGAGCTTTGAATAAAATTTATGTCTTGTACGCCACTTGATTTTCATTTCTCTTTACTTTTTCCACCTTTACATGTCTTTGTGATGATTTGCTTTATTATCCCGTTGCCTTTCTTCTTATGGTTTATGTCCTATAGTTAACATTACCCCCCTCCTAGATGAGTGTCAGTCCCATGGCACTCTTTATTGGAGGTAGCATGCTTTAGCTTGCACTGAAGACAAATAATGTTGGGGATAGTTGTGGGGCCATTTTGAGGAGAGTCGTGATTCTCTATGGAGCTTGATTTTGATATTGAAGTTGTTGGAGAGTCTTTATGGGAATTGGAGTTTTTTTGTACTTTGGATGCTCAACAAAAAGTGGTAATGTGGATTGAATGCAACTCATGGACTTAGAATCTCCTTATGGAAGATAGTTTAGAATCAATTGAACTAATTGAATCTATGCACCACAAAGGATTTTGGAACCTCTCATGCTCTCTCCCTTGGGGAATGCCTGTTTGATTGCATGCACATGACATATGTGTGGATTAGGGGATGGGTTGAAGTCAAGGCAAAATCTTGAGTGTTGTTCCACACTTGAGGGCCCAATCGTGTATAGGTTATGACACAATTATTATATAAGTGCACATGTTTACATAGACTATTACATAGCTAGAAGATACCATATGGCTTCCATTTGTGGATCATTGATGAAGTAGCCACCAGTTGATGAATAGATAACAGGAAATATTATCATTGTCGAGGGATAGGGAAGTCAATGGGACATCATGAAAAAGAACCTCAGAGTATTGGGAGATCCGATGGGATTCCCAATCATAAGTGCGACAATGAAGGTTTCTTTTGAAGACTAGAGACTAGAATGCTAAGTAAGATTGTGGCATTGAGCAATACTCGGTTGACTTATTGCTAAAGTCATGTTTCCTATATTGACATGAGACATTGGAAAATATTGGAAGAACTTGTGCAGGTGACTCAAGGAGACAAGTTTCGAGCTTATATGCCCTAAGTGTATCCTACCCTTGATATGTGGGGGAATAGGAAGGAGAGCTAGGGGATTAGGGATGGAGCTAGCTGACCAAGGCCAACAACGGGTATACCTAACTTAAGGACCCCTAGGTGTGGTGCCACATTTGTGTGTGCATTTTGTTCCCTTTTTCTTTTTTTACTTTTTTCTTTTGAAATACAATATAGTATGAGAGGAATTTTTAGCCTTGGTGAGAAGAATGAAATAAGATCAAGAGACTCAATGTGACTCTTAAGGAGGGATAATATAATTGATGTCAATGAAGTGAGGATGGAGTGGTTCATGGGAACTGAGAGGTGGGATGTTACTAAAATTATGGCTTGGTTTATGAAGGAGTTTTCACAATTGTAGAAGTATATCTTATCATTGGTATTGTGCATTGTTCTTAGAAATAAAGAATAGCTAAGAATGTTGATGGAGATACACTTATATATGGAGCATGGTCTTGCATATGTGGTTTTTAAAATCTCTGCTATGGCATGTACTAATTATGCCTTCATTGCTTGGTATTACTTTTGAAAATTCTTCTAAGGGATAGTTCTTGGTGGGGCTTCAAATGTTTGATATGCCCTCATAATCATCTAGCTATTTTGCATTCACTTGATAAAAATATGAGAGTACATGTAGTTGATGTGCTTCGAAATCCATTAATATAACTCTATTAAAAAAAGTACCACTTACTTGAGTCTATTTGTGTTGATATTGATTGTGGTTATCTCTACTTAGCAATCATTGCTTATAAGGTGTGATGTCTTTTTTGTTTTTTTAATTACATATACAAACAAATAAAATTATGTTTGATTTTTACACAATTAGTGAAGACATATTCAATTTATGTGCAAGTCTACAACTATGAATCCATGTCACTCTGAGTTGTTAGAGGCCAATTGTAGAACTTGTAATTATATGTTGGGATAAAGGTGCATGTGCTTAGCTACCTGTGTATTAGTTACACTGACAGTACCTACATATCCACACACATGTACACTGCAAGTGGAAGGTGCCCATCACTGTCATTTCATTTTTTATTCTTTTAGTGGCATTTGAATAAAGGGAAGGCCAATCACACATTGTGACTGTTGGAGTTCCCACATTGTGTGTCTCTCTCTCTTGCTCTTGCTCCTTTCACCGTAGCTCTTTGCTTTCGCTTCGTGCTTCCCCTTTAGGGCTCACCTCCCTTCAACTGGTATCTAACCCATCTTCCATCAAAGCTCGAGCCCCTGACCAAGTCAACTTGTGGAGAAAAGCTTCAGCTCTCACAGTTTCAATGGTAGCCATGGATTCTTCACCCCGAGTTATGCATTGAACTCCATCTTCTTCCCGGCTTCTTTCCCCCTCTTGAGGCCTAATCTAGGGCCTCGCTAGAGGCCATTGAGCATTAGCACAAAGCCTCTTAAGGTCAGTACCTAAGGTAGCCCCTTTAGCAACAACCCATGTGATTGCGCTTGTTTGGGCTCTGATAGACTCCTAGTAGTATTGCTCCTGGTACTTAGAAACCTTTGGAATCTTCCCCAACATCGGTCCTATCATTTTACACATCATTTAAAGCTCTTGAGATCGGCCATTGATTCACAATTTCTGATAGTTTGTTGTCATACAGTTCAGGATAGCACTTCACTCATTGTTTGGAGGTCACTTATGCTTCTCGGGATGTTTATTTGATGCCAATTGGTATACCAATGTATTAGAATGCTATGGAACTGATTGAGCACTCTTTTGCTCAATTTTACAAAGGTGTTTTACTGCTATAATAATCAGGGCCCAATAATATTTTATCATAGAAATTTCATGCCTATTACTTGTTAATGCTTCCTGAGCACTTTGGATGCTACACTGGGGTATACAATTGAACTTACATGCTTAGTTATGCTTCCAGATTGCTTTTGAGCTGAGATTGGAGCTTTGAATCTTGACATTGGCTATCTTTCACTATTATGTATGTCTATGTGATACTCTAGTAAGAGCTTTGCAAGTTACTTGGGTCAGATGATTTCGGATATATGCTACTTGGATCTTGGATGTATGGATGCCTTCCACATGGTATTTTGAGCTTTGTTTGCTCATCTGTCATTTGACTTTTGTTCTAGTGGAGCCACTACTTGACACTTGGATATTACATTAAGCATTCGGTTATGTAATTGAGCTAGAGGGTCTTCCAGTGAGACCATGGGACTTGGTGACATGTACATGCTCTTGTCATGCTTTATGTACATAGTTGATGCTTAGTGGGCTGATTTGACATTCATCTTGGGCCAGCATCTATCTCTATCATGATGTTGTTAATGATGTATACATATTGGTTAGTTATGTATTGAGCTTCTGTTACATTGCTCAATCTATTATTGTGCCTTCAGTTGGTCTCTTTTATTACCAGTGATACCTACTCTATGCATGATAATTATGCCTGTGGGATGTATCTTAGTCTGACGTATTGATTCTTTGACAATTCTCGGTGCCAGTCACATATTCACTCACTGCTAGTTGGAGCTATTCCTTGGCAGTTGCAATTTGTCTTATATTAATAATGATCCATCTTTGGCATTGATTTCTTACTGTTACACTTCATTTTCAACATCTTGTAATTACAATTTATTGCATTGTTTATGTGAGCATTCACCTCCATTTGACAGTTCTTTGCATTAATTTTGTGGACAATTCACCCTTCTTTTCAGCTTGATTTAGCAATGGTCTTAGGGCACAATCGGCTTGATACTGCAATTTGTGCACTTCTTTGCCTTCATTGTGGATGATGGCTTGGGTGATAGTTCTATCTTTAATATTGACAAGATGGATGGCACAAACTACAGGTACTAGAAGGCCCAAATATTGCAAGTTTTAGTGTAGGAAATGCAGGTTAGGCCTTTGAAACATAAGGGTGTCAAGCCCAAACCTATTGATGCAAAGAATTGGTCCAAATTAGATGAGCTATGTAAGTCCACCATCATACTGTCCCTCTCTAAGGAGGTGTTCTATAATGTTTTCTCTAATGGGTAGTCTACAAGGGACTTATGGGAAAAGATTCATAATGTCTATGACTAGCAAAGCCCTACTTCTCAAATGTATTGGCTAAAGCAACTCATGGACCTTCGCATGAAGGAGGGCACTTCTATGTCAACTCACTTAAATGATTTTCATTCCATTATCAATCATTTGTCTTCACAAGGGATTGAATTCAAGGGTACTCTACTCCCTTGTTCCTCTTAGTTACACTGCTTGAATCATGGGATACATTTCATACTACTATATGTGCTAGCATGCCTACTGATGGGGTATGGTTACAGGATGTAGACGGGGACACTCTTGACTCAAAAGGTTAACAAAAAGAATGTTGATGCTTCCCACACTTCTCATGCTTTGAGAGTTAGAGGCAATAATGGTAGGAGGGGTAATGCTCACCATGGGAGAGACTCTCAACAGTCTCACTCTCAATCATGTGGGCAGTCTCATAGTAAGTCCCATGTGAAGGAGAGCTACAAGCTCTACCCCGAGACCTACGGACCACTTATTGCTTAAGTGTTTTGAACCAAGCGGCCATGGCTACCTCTCACATAGCCGACGTGCAATGCCTACCTTACGGGTGTAGTGAGCTTACCTTGATGCTCGATCAAGTACCCTCCTCTTTCTTGCACACTGATAGCTCCACAATCCTTGAGGCAAGCTCAAGCAACCTCAATCCCTCTCCCATGAGCTTCATCCTCCATAGCCACGCACGAGACAAGAGAAGAGAAGAGAGGAGGGGAAGATGAAGAGAGAAGATGGAGAGCTTCTTCTCCAAGATCCCTCACTCTCATACAATCACTCCCTCACACTCTCTCAATCCCTCTCTCAAGCACAAGAAAGAAGGCAAGAAACAAGAGAAGAAGAAGAAGAAGCTTTGGCCACACACAAGAATGAGCTTCTCATTCACTTTTCAACTTTATATACAAAACCCTAAATCCCTTTTGGGCGGTCATCCCCTTTTCCCCTTTTTACATGGCCGGCCATTAGCCTAGGCCCATTTCTCATTTCCCACCATTCTAATCTATCCTATTCCCAACTAATGCATACAATTTGCACAGGAGTGAGCCTTGTGCTCTTTTACAAGGATTCGGGAGCGCTTTCACACTTAATGGTGCGCTTTTTACTCTTTTACTTTCCTTGGGCAACTCTAAGACTTCCTGAGGGTCGTGCCCGTGCTTTTAATTTTTTCAAGGTCTGGTTACCAGTTAAGGCGCATTTTTCTTTCTTTTGTCCTGCGCCTTTTTCTATTTCCTTTTTTCCATTTCCCGCTCCTCTGTGCTGTGGTAAACATTACCCCCCTTCTAGCCAAGTGCCAGTCCCATGGCACTGTGGTGGGAAGTAGTGGGATAGATGATGTTGTTGCTAGGTGGAACTGGTGGGTAGATGACACTGATAATTGTAAATGAGAGGTAATGGAGTTTGATGACGATGACCAGGAGAGATTCCGGCGTGCTTTAGGTTCCATGAAGATACTCGGCATCTTTCACCCTGTTGTGGTGCCTCTTATGT
This sequence comes from Lygodium microphyllum, assembly GCF_053477565.2. Classification (NCBI taxonomy): domain Eukaryota; kingdom Viridiplantae; phylum Streptophyta; class Polypodiopsida; order Schizaeales; family Lygodiaceae; genus Lygodium; species Lygodium microphyllum. The sequence goes on from NC_141135.1 coordinate 73,031,910, forward strand.
AGCCGGTCGTCTTTTGAGTATCCGAAACGCTTGAAGCAATAAGCAATCCCTTAGAGGATGGTATTGGAGGGATTTATTCTGGAGAAACCCCCCGAACATTGTTTGCCTTGAAAATCCGTGGCCCTGATTGAAGATCCTTGTCTTTGAGTAGAAGGTCTTCAGTTTTGAGTTGAAGGCCTTCAGGCTTGTGGAATCAATAAGCGATCCATAGATCTTGAGGCGTTGGGCATGGATCCTTGGACGATGAGGTTCCAAGATCTATGCCAATGGCAGTTCTACCTTGACTTGGTTCAATCAGGGTAGCCATCAGCAACAAGCAGATGGCTGGTGCCGGCACATGAAAAGAAGTTTTGAGCATTAAAGGCTGCCGTGGCTGATCCTCTTCCGCGGGTAGCCATTTCTTGAAACGTAAACATAACCTGCAAACCTTGGGCAAGCCCTTGGTAACGTCCCACACTTGAGGACCCAGTTCGTGCGTCGTTAGAGGTGCGGTGCAAAACCTAGGGTGAAAGGTCTGGAACTCTTGCCCTTGATGTGCCCTAAGTGTGAAGTGGGGAAGGGGCTAGGGAGAACCCTAGATGTAGTGTGGTGCACAATAACAATGAAGGGAGACTGCAAGCACATGTGTTCTCCTTGTTAACTTGCTTAGTAGTAGATTCATCTTTCAGCTATTCTATTTTTTGCTCTTGTCTTTCTCTCCAATCACCTTGTCTTTGTTTCCTTGTGGCTTTTTCTCTCTTTGCTTTCTTTTCTTTTCTTTTCTTTTCTTTTCTTTTCTTTTTTTGAGAATGAGAGAGGGAGTACGATTGTCAAGGCATATCACACCCATTGAATCATGGGGTGGTTGTAGGCATTGAGACAAGAATGCGCGACTTTGTAGGTATTCTTTAATATCGGCCTTAGCTCTCAGAGGAGTGGTTGACAAGAAAGGGTGATTACACCTTCCGAAGTGGGTGTCACTCATATTTTCTAAGAGCTCTAGACAGAAGGAAGGAAGGAGAGTAGCCCGCATCATTAACCTAGTCATAGCTCTATTATCTATTCCTAGGTTGATATCAAAGAAGAGTGGGGGGAGATGGGCTTCCTCTGCTGTGGGTTTTTGGAGTAGCAGGAATTTGATAAGTCGGAGGTAATTACAAGTGGTCAAAAACGCTGGATCTGGGCAAGAAGAGAAGTCTACAAGGAAACGATTTATAGAAGGAAGTATATCTTCTAACCTAAACACTAAGCATTCCTCAGGGCTCCTAGCATTTACATTATATATTTTTGGGAAGTCGTAATCCCCATGCAAGTCTCTATCATAGTCCACTCCATGCCTACGAGGGTAGGGCATGTAGATAGGATCATTGCGCTCTTCGGGGAGTGAACTGCAAAAGGCAGTCCATGCATCAAAATTGGTGTCCCAAATCCTCCTCCACCATTTCAGCTATGCCTCGTAGCCTTGGACGGTTTTGGGAACCAGATTGACCTTATCTTCCCAGTAATCCTGTGGTTCTTGTCACCACCTAGTCATTATCAGGCTCCTCTCTTCAATCCACCTGTTTGCAAGTTCATTAGCCAGATCCTTGATCTTGGCTAAGACTCCTAGAGGCAGGGCCCAATCCAGAGAGAGTAGGAAAGCAAATGAGAGCTCAAACGGCCTTTTCTGGAACTCTCGCTGATGCCAGATGACCAACTCTTAGGGCCAGTCTACAGGATGTGCATCACCTCTCAGTGGCATGGGCTCCTCAGGAAGTTGTCTTGGAATTGTGCGTGCTCGCGGCGTTGGGCCTCCTCACCTAGTTCTTGTCTTCTCCTCCTTGCTGCAACTATACGCTCAGGCAGATGGGCATCTGCAGGTTCTTCCTGTGGGAGATCGGGTTGAGGCAGACTCAGCATTCTTTGTTGCTCTTCTTCATCACCTTGTTCGAAATCTGGACCCTCTTCGACATGTCGCTCAACCACAGATGGGATGACTGGCGGTCGTGGTGGTGGCTATTCATGCTCCTCAAAACCTAGCTCCTTGAGCTCAGTAGTGGAAAGGCCCATACAGCGTAAGTAGTGGAATTGTTGCTCCTTAGTGATCCCTGTACTCGTTGGGAGCTCCTGCTCTTGAAGACCATATCTTAGAGCTCGGGTGGTCAGCTCCAACTTTCTTTTCACCTTTTCCACTGGATCATCACCCTCAGCTTGTGTGACATGGAGTACCGTGTTGAGGAAGGCCTGCCGCTGTGTTTTAGTAGTTATTTTGGTAGCTTCAGCCCTGGCTTTTGCAAGAATCCTTTCGCATTCTGCCACTGCCAAGCGTTCGGTCAAGTTTCTCACCCTGTCAAAATTATTCCTTTCCCAATCCATAGCTCTTTCTTCCATCCTTTTTCTCTCTTCCTCCAGTTGGCTTGCCAGGGTGGTCACTACCTGTTGCTGCTCATTTGTTAAAAACCACAACTGGTTCCTTTCTCTTAACTTCTGAGCTAGCTGCTCTTCAGCAATCCCTTTGGCTTGATCTACAATGCTGAGCCTTTGGTGCACCTTGGCCAGTACTTCTAATTTTTCCTGCACCAGTTGCTCTTGGCTTTGGATCTCAGCAAGGAATAGCCTTTTTTGATTGAAAGCCATGGCCATGAGGGCCTCTACATCTTCCTGGGAGGTCTCCAACGCATCTTGTAATCTTTGCACTTCATCTTGTAGGCGTTTTGCTTCTGCTGCTGAGACTCCTGGCCCTTCACTCTTCAAAAACTCGATTTCACTTATCAATCTGTTTTGTTATTCTAGCTCCTCCCACAAACGGAGCTCCATGGTATGTTCTTGTGGTGCATTGGCTTCGCCTTCCTGAACCTCCTGTCTTAGCGCTTCCACTTGAGCGACCTTTTGCTGTAGGTCATTGTATTGCTGCACTAGTAGTTTTAGACTCATTTGCTCTGCCACCAGGTTTTTCTCTTCGTCTTCCGGCCTTTGTCTAAGGTGGCTTTCATTGTCCTGGGCTTCCTTTGCTTTTGCTACTAGCTAGTCCTGCAGGGCCTTCATTTCTCTTCGTCGGTTGGCTCCCTGCCTTGAGACTTCTAGCCTAAGAGCAGCTGACGTTTCTTTTTCTTTTTCTAGCTCCATTAAGGCCACTTTCTTTTCTTCCTTCGCCTTGTCTAGTTGTGCCAGTAGCTCAACCACATATGCGTCATAGTCAGTGTCGGCAGGCATGGGAGTATTGGGTGTGGTGGTTGATGCCTCCAGCCTTTGTCGGCAACGGGCCTTTTCAATCCGGTTCCTAGCACGATCTCGACCACTTTGCTCACTAGCATTTGCATCATGTTCATTACCTGTGCCGTGTCGAGGGGAGGTGTGGGTTGTGTGGGGGTTGTAGTCATGGTTTCAGTCGTTGCAGGCACAAAAGAGGAAGGAAGTGGATGTAGTAGGGACTTGCCCTTGCCTACAGCCCCACTGGAGCTGCTTTCACACTTGAACTAGCTTCGGCTTTATGACGGGGGCTCACATGTTTGAGCTCTCCACCCCCGTGGGTCTCTTCCACAGATCTTCGTGTAGCCTCTACCAACTCGGCCAGCTCCTTCAGTCTCTGTTCTTCAGCTTCTTCTTTCGCCCTTCTTTTCCTGTCCTCTTCTGCCTTCTTTGATTCTTCTCTTATCTTTGCAAGCTCTTCCTCTTCTTTCCTCCTTCTTTCTTCCTCAGCCCTCCTAGACTCTCTTTGAGCCCTCTTGATTTCAGCTCGTTCTTCTTTGCTTAATTCCTCTTTCCTTTCCTTCTGTCTCCTGTCCCCTTTCTTTTGTCCTTCTAGTTTGCTTGCTTGTGTAGGCGGCACCTCCTGTTCTTCCTTGTCACTTATCATTCTTTCACTTGATTCTTCTCCTTCATGGTGAGGTGGGCTTTGATGCGGTGGGCTTTGATGTGCAGCTTGCTCTTCCATGACTTCAGCATCCTTTATTGCTTCATCTATGATGGCTGTCAAAACACCACCATATCTAATTGTGGCCGCCTTTGAGGAAGGTTTCTTTCTTGTGGAGCGTGTTGTTGAGGTAGAGGATTCTCCTCCTGCTGGGGCTTCCATTGGAGTGAGAAGGGCAGCTAAGCTTTGAATGGTTTTCTGCACAAACCCATTCTAGTCTACCTCCTCAGGGACTCCTGCTGCGATGCTTTCTAACAACGGGACCCCAATCCTGTTCATCAATGCATTGTACCTTTGGCCCGAGAAGAGTGTGTGGATCATCTTCGCTTGCACCTTCACTGCTGGATCTGGGATATCAGCCAAGCTGATTCCATCCACTGTGTGCACCTCTTCTTTCTTTACCCCCAGCATGGTGTAAACATCCCTTCTCGGCCGCCTCTCTTTCTTGGGTATGAGCCCCAAGGCCTTCTCTACGATTGCCGCATTGAGGGGTACTTCAACTCTTCTTTCCTGCTCCCCTGTCCTCACTATGACAGTGCCACAGTTCCTACCCTTGTCAAAGTTCCTCAGAAATTCAAACACATGCCGTAATCCACGGCATGCCCCACCTTTCCCACATACTTGTGGAGGTGGCATCTGTCCACCAGTTCTTTGACTGCAGGTTCCTCCAAGATGGCCTCATCCACTCTCAGCGTGTGCTTGAAGGTGAATTGACTGAATCCTCGTGTCTCAATGTTGATGCCAAACTTGGTCATCTCTTCTTCAGAAAATGGGAGTTTGCCTCCTTTGTCTTGTCCTACCATGGTGGTTGCCTGTCAACACCCCATGCCAACATTAATGCTTAAAAATCGGCTTATTTCTAACAAAACTCAATTTTGAGAGAAAAATGTATGTGTCAAAAATTGGTATACTTGCTTAGAGGCTTGAATTTTAGAGACAGGCTCACAGCAACAATTGCTATTGTTTTCCCTTTGCAGTATCTTCCATTGAAACTCAATTAATCATAACATTCTGCTAGATAGCATGACTCTCATTTTGCTCTACTCTTGCTCACATTGCTCCCCCCCCCCCCCCCCGGTCTTGGATCTTTCAAGGAATCCTTCCTAGGATTAGCACAGGAAGTACGAGGCAAATGTTGTTTTTCATGGATTGACTTACTTAGCCAATAGCCAATCATAGAAGCTTGGATTGTATTCGAGTTGGGCATGACAATCAAGGGCAGATGGTTGGATAGAGACTTAGGATATGTAGGTCAAGACATCGTGAAAGAGATCTCCAGTATTAAGGCAGCTTGCAACATGTAATTCCTCTTCCGTAAGGAATTGGTCAATGTAAGGGTGAGCGAGCACATGGTCGTCTAAATGCTAGTTGCGGGTGATGGCCAAAATCCTAAACGAGATAGGTGCCACATAAGTAGGGTCATATTCGATGGTTTTAACTGCCCTGCGTTGTTCAGCATTGGTCATTATCCGGCAACTTTTTTTCTCCCATTGGATTCCAAGAGCAAACCACTGCTGCAAGAACGTGGAAGGCAAGCTTGCCATCTGTCTAAACTCGTGCAACTCATGCTCAGGAACAGAACGAGGAGGCTTATGATATGAAGTGATTGGTCTTCTGAGGGCAGCTTGCTCCTTTGAGATTTCATCGTTTGCTATCAGTTCAGCAGCAATTTTGGGGAATTTACAGGTCATAAGTTTGTATTCTTCCCAAGTGCATGGTAATGCACGAACATCCAAAGCAAGTGTTTTGTCAAGAAGACCTAGGTCTAGCCTCTCATAACTTCTAGCGAATGTAGTGAAAGTTTTGTCCAACATCTTGATGCATGTTACTAAGTCATCCCCAGAAGTCGCGGTGAGGTCTTTAGCTAAGGAAAGGAAAGGGCGTACCGCGCAGAAAGGTTTAAGACCTGCTGGTGGGAATGGTGCAAATGGACTGGATAGTGGTGACTCCATCATTGGTGTCACAGGTGTGGCTTTGCACTCTGAAGCACTTTGAGGTGCTGTAGGAAGCTCTGGGGGCATGGGAGTTGTGTTGGGTTCTGAGTGAGCAGTCATGGGGGTATTTAAGTTCTCTGGATTAGGTAAGTCTAAGGCTTGTGGCATTTGCTTTGGTCGATAGATGAGCCGGGGCTTACTAGCCACAGCGGGTAATGGGTTGCTGACTATGCCCTGGGCACCATGTGTGCAAACCTCCCTCACTGGGGTGAGATTGCTTGTAGATGAGCTTTTAAACTTGCCATTTTTAGGCACCCAAATCCAGGGGTTGCCCTCGTAGTATCCCTGTGCTCGCAAGAGATCTTTGGGGATCCATCGCGGCGTGTTTGTGTGTCTAGGTCGATAGCATCTAGACTGCCTCTTAGGCCGTGATGGTTGATTATTTTGGTGTTTAGAATCACGTTTGGGTGGTCTACTCGGACGTGGTCTTTGCCATTTTGGCACCCATATAAGCTTGAACTCCTTGACCTTGTGAGCACTCTTGGTGGGTTTGGGCCTAGGGTCGAGAGCCTGGCATGAGGCCTTAGTTTTCTTCTGTTTAGACTTGGGCTGAAGCGTGGTTGTAGGGGTTTCTACCGGTGGCTTCGTAATGGTGGAGGAGTCAGGACAGCCCTTGCTAAAAGTTGTCACTATACCCACATTGCCTATACCAAGATGAATGCGGTTTAGGTTGTAATCCACATTACAGTTCGTTTGCTTCTTGAAAATACGACCTAATAGTGACATATTACCGGCTCCTTTAATGTCAGGCAACACATGGAAGAAAGCTGGTAAACTTTCAGACTCAATAGAAACGACTACCTTGCACTTTCCTAGGAGTGAATAAGCATTACCCCCAAATGGGGTGAGTTTGGCATTAGTGGGTTGTAGTTTCAGTTGACCAATGCGTGTCCAATGGTCATGCGTCAAGATGTTGTAGTCGGCACCTTCATCAATCAAGGCATCGAAAGAATACGTCGCTCTTGCTGTGACTGTGATTCGTAGATATGCCGGTGCCACTGCTTCTTCATCCCGATCTGTAAGGTCGGTTATAGTAGCCATGCAGACATTCATTCGATGTTCTAGCATGGGTGGCTCATGTAATGGATGGGAAGGAGAATAGTACTTTTTTATGCAGCTGCCATTAAAAAAGCCTATTCCTTTACCTTCAAGTGTCTCTAACTCAACATTCCCTGTTCTACCAATCATGCGTACTCTGAAAGGCCCTAGCCCTCGAAACTTCATCTTCTGTTTATGTCCTTTTACAGAGTATAGCAAAACAAGGTCCCCTTGTTCAAAGTCTCGCTATTTGACATGCTTGTCAAACCATATCTTTCGTCGAGCCTTTTCACAAATCAGAGAGTGAGTGGCGAGGAGTCGGGTCTCGGTTAGGCGCTCTAACTCCACTAAGCGATTGGTCCAAGCCTCCCTTCCCTCCTAATGCTCCTGGACTGCTATCCTTAAGCTAGGGATGAAGAATTCTAAGGGTAAAATGGCTTCAGTTCCGTACCTCAGCCTAAAAGGCGTCTGTCCTACAGCCGTTTTATAAGCTGTGCGATAGGCCCACAAGGCCGTGTTGTCCCAGTCACTTCTTGAAGTAGACACTACCTTTGTAAGCACATTGACTAAGATTTTATTCCTGGATTCGGCTTGGCCATTAGCCTGAGGGTAATAGGGAGAGGACTTCCGATGAATTATTAGGAAGGTAGAGAGCAGGTGATAAATCACCTCATTAATGAAGTGCGTGCCTTGGTCGCTTACAAGTTCGATTGGACAGCCAAACTGTGAAATGACCTGCTCCTACAAGAACTTTGCAGTGGTTCTAGCATCATTCTTCCTCGTGGCTCGTGCCTCTGCCCATTTCGTTAGATAATCGGTTGCCACTATGATGTAGTGAGCTTGGGAATATTGTGCCGCAGGGCTGATAGGTCCAATAAAATCGATGCCCCATTTTTCAAAGGGTTGTCAGGCTATGACAGGGGTCAACTCCATCTTGTCTTTCTGCACAGGCACTTTGGTCCTTTGGCACTCATCGCAGTGCTTTATGAATTTAGCGGCATCGCGGAAAAGGGTGGGCCACCATAGTTGGGATTGTAGCACCTTTCGGGTTGTTGTGTCCCCGCTAAAGTGTCCTCTAGTGATTCCACCATGTGCTTCTTTCAATGCATCGTGCATCTCGTGCTCACATACACATCTGCGCAATAAACCGTCTTGTCCCAACCTGTAGAGTTGGCCGGCTATCAGTTGGTATGGCTGAATTTTCAGGATAAGTCTTCTCAGCCTGGCCTTCTCAATGGGTCTCTCAGGTAGTCCCCTCTCTAGCACTTGCACTATGTCATCGGCCCAATACGGCATCAAATCAGCTTTAAACAATTCTCTCTCGCTAGACAGGTTAAAGAGATGAGCATCTGGTACATCGTCAGGTATGCCTTGTCCAACGGCTTCTCCTGTGGGTATGCGGGACATGCAGTCAGCCATGTAATGCTGCTTTCCTTTGCGTACAACCACAGAGAAGTCAAACTCCAGTAGAAGGAGTAACCATCTAGCTATGCGTCCCGTAGCGCAAGGCTTGTTCACAAAAAATAGCAAGGCTTAATGGTCAACAAAGAAGACAAAGGGAGTGGCCAACAGGTAATGCCTAAATTTCTTTACCACAAATACCATGGCCAACCCCTCCATTTCTGTCATGGAATAGTTCATCTTGGTCTTTGTGAGTTGCCTACTGGCAAAACTCACCAAGTAATCTAAGTTATGTTCACCAGGCTGGCATAGCATGGCTCCAATAGCGAACTTAGAGGCGTCTATGTGTACATGAAACGTTATGTTCCAATCTGGGGCTCGTAAGATTGGTGTAGTAGTAAGAGCCCTTTTCAACTCCTCATATGCACGTTGGTATTCCTCAATCCACTCGAACACTATCAACAGCTTGTGCAATGGTCTAGCAATTAGTGCGTAATTTAGTACAAAGCATCGATAATATCCAGTGTATCCTAAGAAGCACTGAACTCCCTTGTAGTTATCGGGTGGCGGTAAGTCAACAATGACTCTGACTTTAGAAAAGTCAGTGGCAATGCCATTCCTTGACACTACGTGCCCTAAGATGCATCTGTGTTTCACCCAGAACTGGCACTTTAAGGGGTTCAACGAGAGGTGGTACAACCTACACCTTTCAAAGACAGCTCTCAATTTCTCTAAGTGTTCGGCCCAACTAGAGTGTACGCATAAGTCGTCTACAAACACTTCCAGTTCGTGCCTAAGCATGTCCTTAAAGATAGCGCACATTAGGCGTTGAAAAGTCGTAGGTGCATTCATCAGCCCAAAAGGCATGACAATGTAGGTGAATACACCCCATTCCGTGGCAAAGGCAGTCTTGTGCCTGTCGTCAGGGTGCACTTGCACTTGATTATAGCCTGAGAAACCGTCTAGAAAACTGTAGGCTTCTTTACCTACTATCCTCTCAAGCATGTGCTCGGTGTAAGGTAAAGAATAGTTATCCCTCTTTGTAGCGGCATTCACTTTCTTGTAGTTCACGCACACTCGGATTTTTCCATTTTTCTTCATGACAATCACGATAGGTGATACCCAGTCCGTGTGCTCAATCTCATATATGAATCCTGCCCTCATGAGTTTATCAATCTCCTCTTTTACTGCATGGGCGTGTTTGGGATTCATGGGGTAAGGTCGTTGTTTCGTTGGCACTGCATCAGGGACCATTGGGATATTATGAGTCACAACCCTAGGGTCGACTCTCTTAAGTTCATCCAATGTCCAAGCAAATACGTCAATGTACTCTTGCAAGAGTGCAACAAGTTTGGTCTCCTCATCCTCCGTCAAGTCATCTACAATGAATACAGGTCTTGGCTTTTCACCTTCCCCAGCCAAGTTAACTTCCTTGACTTTGGTGGGTCCCTCGATTGGTTCACTAGTTTGGCCTTGTCTTTTCGCACCTAGCAGAATCACCACTCTGTCACCCTTTTCAAATTTTGTAAACCGTTTGGGTAAATCTTGCAGTCTCTTTTGCCTTTCTGCTTCTGAGTCCTTTGCCTGCTTCCTGGCCTCCTCCTTTAGCCTCCTGTGCCTTAGGTGGACTGGCAAGTCTCCCTTGGTGCGTTTGACTTTAGAAGATTGTGGCATCTCGGGATCACTCTCATTGCTGACTTCCAACTCTGAGTTAAACTCGCATCCCTCACTTGAGGAAGGTGTTTCCCCAAGGGGTCATAGTTCAGTAGGTGCATCCGTCTTGAGCACTGGGATTACCCATGGTCGTGCCACTCCGACTTGCTCGTAATCCATGGCTCCTATGTGTTCTAGCCAGGATCTGTCACACTCCATTCGCATGACTCCTTTTTCGTTCTGACTGGTCCTTCCTCTCCTAGGCCTTGAGTCTGCCCTGATTTGTTCTATCGCTTTTCCTTCCGTGTCGTACTCTATTGTATCTATCTCTTCTTCACTCTCCTCTCCCGTAGAGCGATAGTCCTCATACTCCTCGTCATCAAAGTCATGTCCTTCTGACTGCTCATCATCACCTAAGCTTTCCTCTCCAATCTCCTTGTCATCAATAACTAAAGCCCAGTTATATAACAAATTCAAGTCGTGGACCTTGGTCCATTTCCATTCTGGCTTAGCTAATAGATCATGTAGAGATTTTAAGTTAGCAGCCAAGTTGCCTTCTAGTTTATTGGTCAGATACTCTACGATTTCCTGAAGCTCCAGTTTGTTGTTGGGGATGTGGAACAAGGCTGGTTTGCCTGGGTTGAGTGAGCTTCCTACCATCATGCAGAGTGGCATAATTGGCTCCTCAATTGACATGGTTGCGGCTTTAGCAGCCTACCGATATAGTTCTTCCTCATCCGAGAATGGTAGGTTAATGGTTGCCAAAACGTGCATCCAATCCCTCTCATCCTCAAGGCAAGGAATATATTTAGTGAGCGATCCATAGGGTTTGGTCGTTTGAGTATCGCCTTTCAGCATAGCTGAGATGGCATCTAGGTCAACAGGGGTTGTCTTCCAAGTGTCCATCTCTACCCTTACTGCACTAGTTTTGTTCCCTAGGAAAATCAAACCATTGCCCTAGTCCTCAATGACACGCGCATTCCTCATCCAAGGTCGGCCTAATAGTATGTCGTAATCCACTCCCTTCATGACAATGAAGTTTACGAAAAACTGCACACCGGCAATCTTTACTGGCCAATTCTTTAAGACCCCGAATGGTCTTACCTTCATTCCATTTGCTAACGTGACGTTAAACCTAGCAGTCTCTACATGAGGGTTTCCCCATGCCTCTAAGACTACATGGTTTAGTACACTAACACCTACGCATGTGTCTACAATTCCTTTTCGCATCATATCTCCTAAGGCTAGGACGGGTAAAACTGCATGCATTTCAATGCCTTCCCAAAAAGCATTGATGTGCAAAGACTTAGGAGTTGAGTGTAGAGTTAGACTTGGGATCTATGTAACCGCATCATGATCTTGCGGATCAGCACCCGCCGCAAGTCCTGCGTGTCCCTCCATCAAGTCTTTTAACTCCTGCCATAAGAAATAATTTTGCCTAAGCAAGTCTTCCAAGCTTAGAGTTACTGGAGTAGACAACAAGGTTGTGAGGAGGCTACTGGGCTCTTGTCTTCCCTTGAGGCTAGCATTTCTAGTCCATGCATTCTGTCTGCCCTGGCAAGTTTTCCCTTGGCCTTGCTGTTAAGTTGCTCCCAATGGTGCAGGTATGCTCGCAGCTTGTGGTTTTGAAGGTGAGATTGGTGTGCTCACGCTGGAGAAATCATCAATAGGATCTTCTAATATGGGTTCAGCATCCTTGAGGTGCTTTTGGGCGTCCTTGACCCACTCCTTGACCTTAGCTATAGCCTCGAGATGCCATTTGGGATGGGGATATTCCCCTACCTTGGTACTCCCTAGCTCGGCTATCTTAGGAGCTGAGGTCTCTGCCTCTGCGTCTGTGACCCTCTTTCCCGTTACTAACGTAGTTGCTCCCTCGGTTTTAAGAGTTATCTTTGCATCGGTTCTCTTTTTTCGTCTCCTCCGACTTTTCTTTCCTATTGAGGTTGCGTCAAGGTTACTTGGCCTTGGCAAAGAGATGCCTGCCTGTTTTGTTTGAGCTCGCATCATAACATGTAGTGGGATGGGTGTATCCTCACTATCAAAGGTTTCCACTCCAAAAAGCCCCAAAGGCACCGATGGCATGTTGGTAGAGCTGGTTGATGGCTTCCGCCTAGGACAGTCAAGAAACAGATGTGTGATTCCACACTCTGTGCATCGGAGATCCGCTTTGTCCTTGTTAGCTTGTTCTCGTTTTGGGCAGCGTGATGAAATGTGGCCTGGGTGGCCGCAAGTCTAGCATGTGACTCGATCTTGGCTTGGCCCTTCAAAGCCTCTGCCTCTTCCTCTTCCTAAAGCCATCACCGGCACCGGCCGATAGTCCATCAGGACTAGGTTGCCCTCCTCGTCATAGGATATGTACGGGTTGACATATGTCTCTTCGTCATTAGGCTCCTCCACAAAGTGAATAGGAGCATCGCTAGATGGGTGGGTTATAAAAGGCCCTGGTGGTTTGGGTATACCAGTTGGGTTCATCTCCAGCCTAGGTACAGCAGGTCTTGAGTCAGTCGATGCTGGGAGAGCTAACTGGGCTCCCCTCCCAAAGAAATTGGGTGGCCTATTACCTAAGTATGGAGGGTTGTACTGCTGCGCATATGGGAATCTCCTCGGCATTCTACAATGCACTGCATCATGCCCGAATCTACCGCAATTTGAGAATGACTGAGATCTAGGATCTTGGCACTCAACTGGGAGGTGATTGCCGCCATAGTATATACATTGTACATGCGATCTCACATGCTTTCTTACCAGCTCTTGCAACCGTACAATCTCCATTCTCATTTCTGCCATCCCCTGGTCGTGGTCTACACTCTTTCCCTTATCCTGCACACTAGCAGTTTTTTTTCCCCCAAAGTAGTTGATCTCTTAGGGTCCCTCTAGCTTGCACTCTCTCGGTTGGTAGTCCTCATGCTACATTCCCTGAGTTGATCATCTACGCGTACTGCCTCCTTGAAAACTCTAGCTAGCACGTCTCATTGCAAGGTGGAGTTACTGGCCAAAGCCTTGTAGAGCTCCTCACTCCGAATCTCGTTCATGAACACTGTAGACACTGCCCTCTCGGTAGGTCACTCAGCACATACTTGCTCAAACTGCTCCATGAAGCTGTACGGGTCACTACTAGGTTCGTATCTAGCTAGTTGTTTTGCTACGGTGGGGATTCTAGCCTATCCTTTAGCCCCTTGCGTGACTCCCAATCCTGATAGTAGCGTGGTGGCTAGGGCAGTAGTGCTCTATTCAATGGACGTATTGTCCAAGAGTCGCTTTGCTACCAGTTCGCTCAATGTTATGTTAGCCTTTGCTGCCCGTTCCCTCTCTACATTCGGTCTAGTTTTGGCCGCTCCAGCTAGGTCTAGCACTCATCTAGCCTCATACATATCTACGTCTTGCTGTAGCCTTCTAGCCCTTTGCTCATGGTTGTAGGCAATTATGCCTTCTAGCCCTCTCTTGATTGCTCTTGTCTCTTCTTCCAGGTTTGCTATCACTTCCTCTACAGGTCTGCCTTGGATCACGGTCCTAGTGAGTAGATCGTAGTTGTGGACCAATTCCTGGACTAAGGTTGGAAATTCTCCTAAGTCTAATTGGTCCTCTCCTCGTTCGCCCCTTGATCCCAACATTGTTTATGCTTCCAGCTCCACGAGGTTGTCAATAAATCCAAGCAGCTCCGGCAGCGTCCAATCCCCTATATTGTTGCTTTCTGTGTCTTCGTGTCTTCTCCAAGTTCTACTAGTAGGGCACTCATGCACCTATCTAAGTCTTGGGGTCTTCTCCTACTAGTGGGTTCCTTAATGTTATTAGATATCCTGATGTGTTCCTTGTTATTTGAAAGCAGCTGCAATCCTTATTCACACGTTATGCTTAGTGCTTTCATGGTTCTTGGTGCGAAAGCAGGCTTTTCTCTTTTCTTGCAGTACAAACTTAGTGGAACACAAGAGTGAAGTGCTGATGCAGAAAGCATTTAATGCGAACTCCACTCTGTTTCTCTCCACATTCTTAGCCTGATTTGAGTTCTAAGCTCGGTTCTCGGCTATTCTATGGTCTTTCTGAAGGTCTGTGTTGCGTTTTCTATTCTGCTCTAAGTTCGATTGGTCTCTGAGGTTCTAATGGTCAAACTGGGTCTTGGGGGTGTTCAGGGTTGTGTCCTGGGGGTCAGGTCTATGGCAAGGTCAACTAAAGATCCTTATTTTTCCTTCTGGCAGGATGGTCCGATTCTAGGATCGGACAGGGCTGGTCCGACTCTAGGAGTCAGACGGTGGTCCGATTCTTGCAGTCAAATAGAGTGGTCCGATTCTTGCAGTCGGACAGAGTGGTCCGAGACCAGCAGTAGGACAGGTCAGGTCCGATTCCTAAAGTCTGATGGTCCGACTATGATGGGCGGTTCGAGTGCCATGTGGCACGTCCAATTGGACTGTCCGATTCTGGGAATCAGACAGGGCTGGTCCGACTCCCTCAGTCGGACGGTCCGATTCTTGGAATCGGACGGTCCGACTCCAGGACTCGGGTGGTCCGATTTTGGGAATCGGACCACTGAGACCTGGTCCCCGACTGTGTCTGGCGGCAGGCACGATTTCGACGCGTTTCGATCCCACTTGGCGCCTGCTACACACACTCACAAGAAACTTTCTAGATATGATTATGGCACTACTAAGAAGCACCAGACTCACCTGGAGTAGCACAAATCGATGGCACCCTGAATCGTGATAGCGTTCCCTGTTCCTGGCAACTAGAAGCTCTAGCTCTCTCTCTCACACACAAAGCTAACCAGTGAAATGAGGTTTGCCCTGGCCTCCCAAGCCTCTTAAGGTCCTTCCCTAGCACTGCAAAACCTTAAAGCCAGTTCCCTTTTCCTGTTTTACCTAGAAATTTGAATCTGGTCCCCTGTTTCCCTGTTTCCAGCAGTAGCCAAAACCTTCTGTTTTCTCTTTTCTTAACCTAATCTAACCTTAATCTAGTGCAGCCAAAATGCAAAACAGAGATGCAGAATGGTAGTCCTACACTAATGCTTTCAACAAACCAAAATACTTACTTGTTTCACAGATTAAGACCTCCTAAATCTCCTAGCTATCTCGAGCACCGGTTCGGGCTGCAAACCTTACTTCTATGCTCAAATTGATGCGCGCAGCGCTCAAGGCTCGATTATGTCTGTCCCGGCAACGGAACCAAAATGAAGGGGAGCTACAAGCTCTACCCCGAGACCTACGGACCACTTATTGCTCAAGTGTTTCGAACCGAGTGGCCGTGGCTACCTCTCACATAGCCGACGCGCAATGCCTACCTTACGGGTGTAGTCAGCTTACCTTGATGCTCGATCGAGTACCCTCCTCTTTCTTGCACACCGGTAGCTCCACGATCCTTGAGGCAAGCTCAAGCAACCTCAATCCCTCTCCCATGAGCTTCATCCTCCATAGCCAAGCGCGAGACAAGAGAAGAGAAGAGAGGAGGGGAAGATGAAGAGAGAAGATGGAGAGCTTCTTCTCCAAGATCCCTCACTCTCACACAATCACTCCCTCACACTCTCTCAATCCCTCTCTCAAGCACAAGCAAGAAGGCAAGAAACAAGAGAAGAAGAAGAAGCTTTGGCCACATACAAGAATGAGCTTCTCATTCACTTTTCAACTTTATATACAAAACCCTAAATCCCTTTTGGGCGGTCATCCCCTTTTTCCCTTTTTACATGGCCAGTCATTAGCCTAGGCCCATTTCTCATTTCCCATAATCTATCATATTCCCAACTAATGCATACAATTTGCACAGGAGTGATCCTGGTGCTCTTTTACAAGGATTCAGGAGCGCTTTCACACTTAATGGTGCGCTTTTTACTCTTTTACTTTCCTTGGGCGACTCTAAGACTTCCTGAGGGTCATGCCCGTGCTTTTAATTTTTTCAGGTCTGGTTACCAGTTAAGGCGTCTTTTTCTTCCTTTTATCCTGCGCCTTTTGCTATTTCCTTTTTTCCATTTCCTGCTCCTTTATGTTGCAGTAAACACCGTGCCCATCAGTCCTCATTGACTTGTCATTATTACGGGAAAGCAAGACATATTCGATTGCAGTGCCATAAAATGCACAAAGACAAGCACAGGGAAAAGGGCAAGGATAAAGTACATGACAAAAATGATAATCACAGTATTGTCCCTAGCAAGTCAAGCGTTAAGATTGAAGAGTTGTGCAAATTGATTCTGATGATGATTTCATACTTGCAGCTTCTTCTCTTGATATTTCATAGCTGAATGATGCTTTTTTAGGGATATACTCGATGTTGGCTGAAAGATTCAAGGGCTTCCTTTTATGTCACCCCTCACATAGAGTGGTTTCACTCCTATCATTGTATGACTAGATATATCCGTTTGGGTAATGACTTGGCATTGGAGATAATTGGTATTGGTGATGTCCAGCTACAATTTGATTCAAGTCACATGTTTTCTTTGCATGATGTACGTCATGATAAGTATTGGTTCTCATCAAGAGCCTTATCTTTGCTCTAGCACTTTGGATGATGCAGGTTATGCAGTTTCTTTTGGTGATTTCTCATGGAAGATTACCTATGGGAATCTTGTCATTACATGTGGTGCTAAGTCTAATACTCTCTACTCCTTGCTTGTATCTAGGTCAGTTGACCATATTTTGACAATGGATGTAGTTCCACATTGTCTCTATGGCATTGTTGCCTTGGGCACATGTCCTTGAAAGGAATGAAAATGCTTACTCGTTTGCAGTATCTTCCACCCCTTGACTATAAGTGCTTTGAGTCTTAAGATCATTGTTTATATGACAAGCAAACACATAATACACATAAAAATTCTGGTATGACATGCATCGGTGAGCCATTGGCTCTTATTCATTCATATTTATGTGGTCTAATGCCCTGCAAGTTGTTAAGCACGTAAAAGATCTAAAATAGTAATGTTAGTAGCTTCTGTTTGACCATTTGTTTTAGGATGAAATGCAGATGAAAAATCAATCTTTGTTCCTAAGTTAGCAAACAAAGTAATCCAAAAATTATTACAGAATCTAGAATCACCATCAGAAATAATAACTTTTGGTAAACCATGATTAGTGAAAACAATTTTCAAAAATAATTGAGCTGCTTGAGATGCAATTAAAGTTTTCTTGCATGGAATGAAATATGCTTGTTTACTAAACCTGTCTACAACAGTCCAAATCATATCATGGTTAGCTTTAGTGTTAGGTAAACCAGTGATAAAATCCATAGAAATTTGTTCCCATGGTCGTGATGGAATAGATAAAGGCATTAGTAAACCATACTGTTTACCATGGTGTCTTTTAACTCGTTGACAAACTAAACATTCAGAAACAAAGTTAGATACATCAGTGTCCATATGTGGCCAATAAAAATCTTCAGTCAATGTACGCAAAGTAGATATAATACCTCTATGACCTTGATATGGAGGACAATGAATCTCATTCAAAACAAATGATCTAAATGGAACTGTAACACATAATCTCTTTTCATAAAACATGAATCCATTATTGTAAGACAGTGAATCAATAGGGATCCAATTATTTGCAACTAATTTATTTCAATCAGCTTGAAAAGTAATATCCTAATGATAAGTATCTTTCATAGGGATAAAGAGAATCAAATGATATCACAAAAATATTATGAATTGTTGGTCTTCTACTGAAAGCGTCGGCTACAACATTCTCTTTTCCTGGTTGATATTGTATAAGGGGATGAAAACTTTAAATGAAAGCTGCCCATTTAATATGTTGGTCAAATATTTGGGGTTGACTAAGGAGATGTCTAATACTTTGTTGGTCAGTTTTGATCATAAACTCAGAACCCATTAAGTAATGTTTCCATTGACGTAAGGCTTGTACTACAACTAGCAATTCTTTATCATATGTAGAATATTTAAGTTTAGATGGTTTCAGTTTACAGCTAGAATAGGCTATGGGATGGTTATCTTGCATAAGTACGGCTCCTATTCCAGATCCACTAGCATCAGTAACTACTAAATAGGATGGTCTATTGAAATCAGATAGTTGTAATACAGGAGCATGGGTTAATGCATGTTTCAATAAATCAAAAGACTTTTGTTGATTATCAGTCCAATTATAAACAATACCCTTCTTTAAAAGTTTAGTCAAAGGCAAGTCAAGTAATGAAAAATTTCGCACAAACTTTCTGTAAAAACTAGCAAGACCTAGAAAAGAACATAACTCATGCACATTTTTGGGTATGGGCCAATTTAAAATTACTTCTATCTTTTTAGGGTCAACCTTAATACCTTCTGATGAAACAATATGACCTAGATATTCAATTTCTGTTTGAAAGAATTCACTCTTTTCTGGATTAGCATACAATTGATTATCTTTTAACAACTTGAAAACTAAAGATAGATGTTCATAATGCTCATGCTCATTTTTACTGAATACCAATATATCATCAAAGAATACTATAACACAATGCTGATATTTCAGAAATATGCGATTCAGCATTCGACTAAATGTAGCAGGTGCATTAGTTAATCCAAAAGGCATCACTAGGAATTCATAATGTCCAAATTGTGTTCTAAATGTAGTTTTGAATATATCAGATTTATCCAATCTTACTTGATGATAACCAGATTTAAGATCTATCTTACTAAATATGGTAGAACCTTGTAGTTTATCCATAAGACCATCTACCCTAGGAATTGGATATCTATTCTTAACAATAATTTTATTCAGGGCACGATAATCAATGCACATGCGATAAGTATTATTATTCTTCTTTACCAATAAAACAGGTGCACCAAATGGAGAACTACTAGGTCTAATTAATCCTTTGTTTAGCAATTCTTCTATTTGATTTTGAATTTCTTTCTGTTCAATTTGGTTATGCCTATATGGTGCTTTACATGGTGGTTGTGTACCAAGAATTAAATCTATTTTGTGATCTTCAGGTCGTGAAGGTGGTAGTCCAGGTGGTAAATCATCAGCAAAACAATCTTTAAATTGAGCAAGAAATTGTTTATGCGTAGGATGCATATGTTTTTCTTTAGCTTGAAGTTCATTCACCCAAATTAAATAAGATTTACTACTTTTACGTAATGCACGTTTAGCTTGAGTATGAGTAAGTAGTGGAAAATTATTGAAAGCGTGCATACCATGCAATGTAATTTGTTTTCCTTGAAAATAAATTTTAATTGAATGCGTAGAATAATCTATGTCAGGGTTATACTGATGACGCCAAGGCATACCTAAGATAATATCACTAGACTGCAAAGGTACAACTAGAAATTTTCTATGTTCAGTGTATTTACCAATTTTAATTTCTAAATTATGCACCTCTTGTGTTCCATTATATCTTGTGTCTAGGAATGCTGCTTTAATGCGATAATGTGTAGAAACAGTTTGTAAATTCAATTCTTTCACTAACTTTGCAGAAATAAAATCATGTGTGCTACCATCATCATGCAAAATAATCTTTTCTTTACCATACACTAAACATTTCATCGTCAACAAAGAATGTGGAGTTGGCATACCTGGCAAAGTATTCGAAGTAGTAGCGATGTCGTCATCATCTTCTGTACAGTCAAGCATTTCCTCACGTTCTTCTTCTTCCATTGCGCCAAGATAATTGATATGGACAGGTGGCTTTTTCGTTTGACAATTGGCTGCTAGATGTCTAGGTTGATGGCATTTGTAACAAACTATGGGTTTGGCTTTAGATACATTGTTGGTAATGGCAAGAAGTCTAAGAATGTTGGGATTTGGCTATGAGGATGGCTTAGGGTTTGGATTGGTGTTTGATGGCAAAGCAGGTGGTCATGTCCAAGAATTATGGAATGATGATGGAAGAAAATGACTTTGATTGAATATTCTAAAATTTGAATTGAATTGCTTGGAACCATAGTTACCATTAGCTTGAAATTGTTGTGGACGCTTGTCTTTTCCGCGAATCTTGTCTTCAGTGTCATGAGCCAAGAAAATTGCATCTTCAAGGGTTGTTGGCTTGAACATATTGACTTCAGCATAGTAATGTCCAAGTAGGCCAGACAAAAACTTGCGTTTGTGAGTTGCTTCAGGTACATCTTCGAGCATGCGTAGTTGCAGTAGAGCATTCCAAAAATGTTCAATATATTGGAAAATAGGTTCACGATCTCTTTGTTGTAGAAGATCCCATTGCTTTATGGCTTTTTCATGGAATTGAGGAGGAAGGAAATTCTGCAAAAACTTCTTTTTGAAACTCTTCCAAGTAGTGGGACAATCAATGCTCTTGCGAACCACAGTCCACCATAGAGATGCTCGATCGACTAAATGATTAGTGACACATTTAATTTTGTCTTTCTCAACATATGTCTCTTCATGGAAGTAATCATCAAAGTGATTGATAAATGCAAGTACAGTCTTTCCATCTCAGGATCCATTGAAAGTACGAAATTTGAAGTTTCTTTTACTTATCTTTGTTTCTTTATGGATGGATTGGGCTTCAAGCGTCGCATCGATGGTACGTCGTATAAGATCTTCGGGTTGTGGTCCATCTTTGTCGGTGGTAGATCGTTGCAAATTAGCCAATTGAACTTGCAAAGCTTGTCGAGCTCTTCGTTCTTCATCAAGCTGCATCATAATCAAATCCAATTTTTGTTCCATCGTTGGTTCGGGAAGATCACCTTCAGCCATTAAATCGTCCATATTTTGTTTTGTCATCCTGTAAAATCCAAAAGACCTCACACTCTCGAAATCTGATTAGCAGGATGAGTGTAGCTCAAAATCGGGTATACAAGGCTTATAAATGTTGTTTGGATTTTACGGTCTTTGTCTTTTGCAGTTGCGGGATTCGTTATCTTAGTAAAAATGGCGTATAATCTTCGTATGACCTTCGTATGAACTTCTGCGTTTGCTGAAACTGGTTCAGCAAGTCTGCGTGTGTGAACAGAGTCTTCCAGAGAGCAATAAACGAACTCTGTGCTTCTGCGTCGTATGAATAGTCTTTATGGGAATAGTTGAAGTAAGTCTGTTTTGACTTCTGTGGACTTGCAGAAGTAATAGAAATTGATGAACTTGAGTGATTAAGCTTTTTTTTAAAGCTTAAGTGACTTAGACTTTAGGATAGTTAAGCTGACTGTCGACGATTTAGGTGGGGCCCCGTTTTTTGCGCTGATTTTGACGCCAGGATGCTGCTGCCGTAAATCGTTGAATTATGGGGCTTTAAGCTTTCTTATTAAGCTTTTTAATAAGCTTGTTAAGCTTTGACTTAAAGCTTTAAAGCTTTTGGATATGGAAGAAGCTTACTGTTCTTTGTTTAAAAAAACGACTTGAAGATGAAGATGTACAAGTGGTCCTTCGCCTCCTCATGCCGATCCTTCACGATCAAAGGTTGCAGATAGAGGTTCTTGACCACTAAGAAGTCATCCGTATCGACCGTTCGCGATGAAACTGTTTGTAGAGCTTGATCGTTCCAAGAGCTTCGCCTTCGTGCAAGATGGTAAGCGATTGGAAGCTCTCGATCTCAGCTTCGCTCTGATACCACTGGTGCACAGATGGGATGCCGTAAGCGTGCGTAGTGAGCATCAAAAGGTCCCCAAGAACAAAAAAACTCTACTTTTTGCATACAAATCAATGTAAAAAGCTTGCACGACATGAACAAAAGACCAATTGGTTGCAATCTCCCCCCATGCCTTGTGTGAGCACTCCACAAAGCATGTATTTTATGTATTAATCATCTTCAAGCTCAAATAATAGCCCAAATTACAAAATAATACGCTTTTGGCTTTTGAGTTTGCTTTTGTGCAAAATAGAAATAAAGCTAATGGGCAGGCGCCCAAGAAGTCAAGCGTACCCAAATACAATATCCAAATACAAATATCTAAATCGTGCGCCCATGCGCATACAAAAATAATAAATAAATATCAAACGCCTTAATAAATAGTCGCGACAAAATATAGGTGCCATGCCCAAGGTATGCGCCCATCAAAATATTGACGATAACTTGAATATACGCTATCCTCCAATGCTTTCCACCGCCATTGCTGCTATCTCTACACATCAACTGAAGCATTCACAATCGTTAGTAAAATAATACAATTAAACCGACAAAAGTGAATACCTAGCAGTCTTTAGCTACATAAATAAATAAATTGGTTAGAAATCAATCCTAACCTTAATTTATCATGAGTGCGCACTCTAAACTCATAAACATTTATTAATTAAATATGTATTTTGCGGAATCACCCGCTATGGAATCACCCATATACACATAAAATTAACAAAATGCCCGAAAAGGATAGGCGTCCCCATCGACTTCTCGCACAAAGAATCCACTTTGTGTATGAGCCTTGGTAATAAAAGTTTACGGAATCCACCGTAAAACCTCACGAAATCCACCGTGGCACGGAATCCACCATGTAGTATGCCTCCTAGCATCACATTGTGAGCAAAAATGGTATATAGGCCTCATGAACAAAATCCTATAGCCCTTTCTGTTCAAGTTCGTGCTTGTCTTCTTTGATGACATCCTCATTTACAGCAAGTCATCTAGGGAGCACTTGACACACGTTTGGAGGGTGTTTGACATATTGAGAGAGCATCGACTCTTTGCTAAAAAGAGCAAATGCATATTCATGCAGACATCTGTGGAGTACTTGGGATACATTGTGAACAAAAATGGTATACATGTTGACCCGAAAAAGATGCAATGTGTTAAGGATTGGCCCACTCCTTCCACCACCACTTCCTTGCGTGACTTCCTTGGTCTCTCTTCATTCTATAGATGCTTCATTAAGCACTATGCCACCATTGCAGCACCTTTGATTGATCGCTTGAAAAAAGAGTCATTCTTTTGGGATGCCACTACAGATCATAGCTTCAAACAGTTAAAGGACACACTTACTTCAGTCCCCATCCTTGTTTGCCTTGACTTCTCTAAGCTATTTACCATTCATTGTGATGCCACTGGCCGGGGTATTGGTGCAGTCTTGTTACATGGTGTGATTGCATTTGAAAGCCGCAAGCTTGATGAGAAGGAGATGCAAATGAATGTATATGACCAAGAGATGTTGGCCATCCTCCATGCCATCAAAAAATGGCACCACTATTTGTATGGCAGCCGCTTCCAAGTAAAAAGCGATCACCGAGTCCTCCAATACTTCTTGACTCAGTCTACTTTGACTCCTAAGCAAAGGCGATGGGTGGCAACCTTACAGAACTATAACTTCGACATCTCACACACATGGAGCAAGGATAATATTGTGGTTGATTCTCTCTCTCTCGAATGTGGATATGTAGCTTGTCATCTATCTCAGAATTGCACAGTGATTGGGTTGAAGAGCTCCAAGAGGCTTGCTTGGTTAAATGATCATTTCAGCCACATATTTCAGAAATTACAGCATGGGGTTATGGCTGAAAACTCCCAATATTAGCTCAAGCATGGCCTTATTTGGTCCCATGGCAAGATTGTCATCCCACACACTTCCCCCTTCACGCAGAATATCATGGAAGAAATGCATTCTTGCCCCACTGCCGATCACTTGGGTGTTTTCAAAACATATAATAGGATTGCCAAGAGCTTTCATTGGAAAGGTTTATGGAGGGACGTCAAGGACTTTGTGACCAAATGTGTTCCATGCCAACAGAACAAGGATAGTACACTCAGGCCCACTGGCCTCTTGCAGCCTCTCCCTATCCCTGAAGGGAAATGGACTCACATCACAATAGACTTTATCACTAGCCTTCGTGTGACCAAGAAAGGGTGGAACAGTATCTATGTGGTAGTTGATCGCCTCACCAAAGCTGCCCACTTTATCCCCACTAAGGTTCAATATATTGCCTCTCAAGTGGCCACTCAGTTTATGGAAAATGTCTTCAAGTTGCATGGCTTACCACAAGTCATAGCACATGATCGGGATGCAAAGTTTATGAGCAACTTATGGCAACCAATTTTCACCTCCATGGGGACCAAGCTTACTCCATCCCCTGCATACCACCCTCAGACTGGTGGCCAAACTGAGAGAGTGAACAAATGGCTTGAGACATATTTGAGGCACTTTTGCCATGATGTACAACACAGTTGGGATACATGGCTTCACTTGGCTGAGTTTGCATATAATAACTCCACACACTCTATCATTGGAGTTTCCCCTTTTGAGACCTTATATGGGTATAAGGTTCCCCTTCCTACAGTCTTGTTTACTGATAAGATCAATCCTCAGAGTCAAGCTGAATTGGATCGCATGCAAGCTTTACTTCAGCAATGCAAAATGAATCTTCAGAAGGCCCAAACATACATGAAACTCTATGCTGATGAAAAACGAAGGCACTTGGAATTCCAAGAGGGGGAATTGGTCCTTTTGAAAGTGCCTAAGTCCCGCTACTTCACTCTCAAAGAGGGCAGTAGTAACAAGCTAGCCCATCGCTTCTATGGCCCATATCGAATCCTGAAGAGAGTTAGTGACGTGGCCTACCACTTAGAACTCCCCCCTACCACCAAAATCCACAATGTGTTTCATGTCAGTCAGCTGAAACCCTTTGTAGGCTCCTCAGTGGACTATGTGGAAGAACTTCGCCCCATAGATGAAGAGGGCATCACTCAATATGTTCATGAAGCAATCATTGGGCAGCAAGATAAGCACTTACGATCCCGATCCATCAAAGAATACCTCATCAAATGGCAAGGCCTACCCTTGGAAGAAGCCTCTTGGTGCCCACTAGCAACCATCCTCAATGAATTTCCCTACCTCCGTGAACCCCAACGGCTGGAAGACTAGCTGGTCATGCCCCAAATTGCCCACTTTCTGCCCGCAGAAGACTGCACACTGTTTTAGAACAACTTTGTACTTACTCAAATCACATGCATGTGCATTCTACATAGGTTGAAAGTACTTGTCATAAGCTCAGTTTCCACATATGGTACGCCATATTTGGAGCAGCCTATCAAAAGTTATAACCAGTTTACTTCAGCAGACTGGTTCAGGACTACATGCTGTCCCTAGTCTCTCCACACCTAATCTTCATTGTCAAAGGGCTCTGAGTAGTACTCTACAACCCTTCCTTAGCCTACCCATCATCACTCCCGTCTATTTCTCCTTGTTTTTTAGGGCAAAAATCTTTCGTGTGGGGATGGATTGTAACAAGTGGGATACACACCGGCTAGGGTTTAGACACCCCGTCACACTGACTGGGGTATTTCAGGTGTAAGAGTCCCAGATTAGGGCAACCAGTTATTATCAAGATCACACTCTTCACCTTCATCTCCAGCTTCCATGGCTTCCTTCTTCCTTCTCTCCTCTTTTCTCTTTTTCTCTCTCCTCTCAACTTCTTTCATTACAACAATCTCCTTTGATGATGTTTTTTTCAAATCTAATGTCCTGATGTCAAATGGCCACTGCCAAGACTTCAAGCTTCAGGCGTTGAGGCTCTGATACCATGTTGAAAGAGAGGGAGAGAGACAAAGTGGAGCAGAAGATGAGCCTTAGCTCATTGTTATTCTTCTTCCATTATTCTTCCATCATTCTCACTAAAAGAGACTTACACACATAGGTATGACTAACCAAGACTAACTATGGTTGAGTCACTGAGTACACCGACTTATTGAATGTCACACACATGTACAGCTATATCTAGCTAATGTCGGTCACACACATAAATATAGACTAACTGAAGAGTAACGTGAGCTTGATATTCTAACATGGTTATGCTAGGGTGATGTCTACATGTATGGGAATGCTATGCTCGTGTTATGGGTTGGATTTGGAGTTGATTTTGGTATTGAAATAGCTTGGTTTGACAGTGTATTCATTGTTGCATACAACAGGGATGAACCTCTTTTAACAAGGATCTTATATGCCTATTGCTTTTAGCTATGATTTGGGTGTTCTATATGCACTATTGATGTGTACCATTGATGCTAATACATTGATATATCATATGCCCATGATTTGAGGTGGCTTTGAGCTTGATTGAAGGACCACTTTACTTAGTTTTCATAGTGAATTTATTGCTGTAATAACTAGGGCTGAAGCCTATTTGGTCAATGTATGCTCTACCTATTGGTCATGGGTGCTTCTCGGGGGACTCATATGACTACATGGATGTATATGGAGGTGGCACTTGTCTTGTATTGCTCCAAATTGCCTTTTGAGCTTTGATCAAGTGTCGTCTTGGTTGGCATTTGATTGATATCAGTCTATAGTGGCATGCTTTGTGACAGTCATTATGCCTATGGTCTATGCTTGACCCTTCAATACATGCTTTGACCCATATGTCAGAAATGCATGCTTCTTACATTGTTTGTGTTTGATTGCCACTTGGAGATTCAATTGCCACACAAAATGGATAAAATGATCGCTCCTCAACTTAATAAGCACTTAACAAGGCTTAGATAAGCCTTGGGAAGCTCCTCAACAAGTGTAGAGCAAGCTAGAATAAGCCAAAGAAGAAAAGGTTCAATGCATATCTCGAAAGAAAGAAACAATGGCTGCCATGAAACCTTGAGTCGATGCTTTGAATTCGGGCTAAAGCAAAGGATGAAGAAGGTCCTTGAATGGTTGGCTGTGATATCAATTGAAAGGTAGAGCTCGAGTAGAAGCATACAAGCGGAAGCAAGAGCAAAGCAAGAGCTACGGTAAGTGGAGAAAGAGAACAAGAGAGAGAAATACCGTATGTGAAAACTCCAACAGTTACAATGTGTGACCAACCTTTCCTTATTCAAATGTCATTCAAAGAATAAAGAATGAAGTGTCAGTATGGGCACCTGCTACTTAAAATGTATAGGTGTGTGGGTATTGTTAGTGCAATGAATACATGGGTGGTTAGGCACATGCGCCTTTATCCCCAACAACATACACCTTCTCAAGACTCACAACGCTTTAGGAGTTCCTTGAATGATTGTTGTGCCGTGTGTTTGTAGTCCTTGGTGATCAATAAAAATAATGGTGAGGTCTTGCAGCTGTTAGACCATAAGGTATTGCCACTTGTCTCTTTCCACGATAAGGGAATTCTTAGAATAATGTGATCTATCCTCATCCTTTAGGGTCATATTCCAATCTCCAATAATGAGGGTATTGTTGATGCCAAGCTTAGCTTTTCATCGAGGAAATCCCATTGAACCTATTTGCCTTTAGGAGATATTAGAAACATGAACGGAGGGAGGGGTGGGACCATGCTCTTGGTGAGGGACTCCATAGCCCCCCAAGTGATGTAGTCAAATGAAGATGGATCAGTGTTTCAAATATTAGTTAATTTACGAGGGGAGAAAATTCATATTAAACTTAATGACATTGGTTAAATAAGAGGCATGACAAAAAACCTCATAGATTTTGGATTCGTTTGAAACTTTGAGCAAAATACCATTTTCTAAAAATAGGATGAATCTCGATTATTAAGCTAGGTTTAGACAGAGGTGGCAACACTACAAACCATGACCAACCTTCTGCCTTCTTTGTGTGAACAATGAAGCTGGAGATAAAATGTGTTACAAGAAGGTAAGCAGAGGTTCTTTCTTAGTACCAAGGCTCTTCCAAGGGGGAGGAGTCGGTAAAAAGAGGGTAGGTTTGGTGGAAAGAGAAGGGAAATCTCAACTTTTTGGGAAATGCCATATCAAAAACATGCCCCTTTCAAATATCTCAGTTGCCGCTCGTTTGACCCCAACCTTAGGGTGGGTTCAGACCTGGCAGACAAACAGGCATCCCAAATACAGATGGCCAATCAAATTTCAGCATGGAAAACTGTATGTTCACACACATGGTGGAAGGCCAAAAAAATTAGGGGCCTTTTTTGACACGTCATGGCCAAGTTTTTGCTCCTCTTTCGGCCTGCCTAGCACGTATACTTCTCCTTCATGCCATGTCTTCTCTTTGGCTCCTTTCCTTGTCCACCACTAATGTGAATGAGATGGCGGACAACTCTTGGGAAATCCTTGTGGATGGGTGGAAAAGGGGATTTTTCACTCTTTTGTCCACCGTGCAAGTGTGAACCCACCCTTAGATAGGTAGCCATAACACCCCATAAAGCTAGCTTGAAATCCACGAGTGCGTCCCTTCGAATGGAACCTGGCTTCTCACTCAACCCGCTCAGATGCCTTGACGCTGCCGTGTGACTCGTTTGAAATTTTGATCGAAATTCAGGCTTGCTCACACTTCTCAGTTGTAATGTGCGACTTGTAGCTCGCTCAAGCATCAGGGGATGATGATGCGAGTCACGGGTGGCGTTATTGCCCTGTGCAGCAGACACAGGCAGTCCTTTCTGATGGGCAGCAAATGTTATGGCACAACATATCATCAATCCAATTTTATCATAGACCCGGACGATTCTTTCGTCTTCCCACCTTTCCGAATCTCTCTTGCAGATAGGCCTGATGCAGAGCTGCTAGACGAGGATGACCCCGTGAAGATCTTCCAGAGCTGTTGGGGCTACAGTGAGGATGATGCCTGCTCCTCCTTCCTGCAGGCAGATATTGAGCAGCAGCTCAAGGCATCAGGGAGCAGGTGGCACGGCACTGACAACCTCCCCCGGAAGCAGCGTGCCTTGGAGGGCGCCTTCCTGCGAGAGATTGCATTATTGATCGTAAAGCAGGGCTGGAACGCCGCCACACAACAGGAGCTGCATGCAAGAATCCCAGATCTTCAACCTTTTCACATATGCCAAATCCTGAAGACTGTCCAAGGGGCCGACCTTGCAGAGGCAATCTTCCAGTGGGCCAGGAATCAGCCTGGGTTCCGGCACAACACGCGGTCCTATAATGCACTGGCTGCGGTCTTAGCAGGCTCGAAAAAACCTGTGTCTTGGGGCCGTTTTCAGGACCTGATGGCAGCAGATAATTGTGATCCAGACAAGATAACGTTTTGTACCCTCATCAGGGGCTACAGCAGAGCTCAACAGCCTAAGAAAGTCTTGGACCTCTACACTCAAATGCAAGACTTGCAATTGGAACCTGGGGTTGCGACTTATAGCTGCATCATAGATGTCCTTGCTAAACATAATTATATAGACAAGGCAAGTGAAGTGTACTTCGATATGCGGATAAAGGGTTGCTGCTTAGACAGGACTGGATTCAACATCCTCATCAACCTGTTTGGAAGAAAGAGGAATGTTCATATGGCCACCAAATTATTCAAAGAGATGCAAGATTCTGGGCTACAGCCTGATGGTTACACCTATACTGCTCTCATCCACACACATATGAATGTTGGTGACACTGATAAAGCTTACAATCTTTTCAAGGAATTAACGGGAAAACATCTTTCAATAAGTTTGCCTACGTGCAATGCACTAATTCATGCTCTTGGTAAGGCTGGAAAAGTGGATGTGGCTTTCAAGGTTCTTAATGAAATAGACAAGCTTGGCTTACAGCCTGATATTATCAGTTTCAAGACTCTTGTAATTATACTCGGACAGATGAGCAGAATAGATGATATTCACAGACTGCTTGAGGACATGGGTACACGACGGCTTACTGATAAAGAAATTGTCTGTGCAACAGCTGTGGAGTGGCTTTGTCAAATGGGTTATATGCATGCTGCATGCAATCTTTTCATAAGCGAGACAATTAAACAGGGTGCGATTGATGCTCATGCATATGCTGTTCTGGTGGATAATTTCATCCTTGTTGGTGCTGTTGACCAGGCACACAGTTTTCTTCTAGAAATGGCTGCTTTAGGCCAAAAGCCTGACACTTCAAAGCTCGCTCAATTTGTAAGCAAACTAAGTGAAGCAGGCAATTTGGATGGTGCTTTTAGAATCTTCTACGCAATGGGGTACCTTGAATGCCCTCCCAATGAGGTTGCATACAGCAGTATAGTACAAGGTCTTGTCAGGACTGGTTCTCTTCATCAGGCAGTTCGTTTCCTTGAGGAAATGATAGATAAGGATCTCACAATCGAGACTCACATCTTTAATCAACTCATCAGTTCTTTTTGCAAGAAAGGAGACATCGAGTCAGCATTTGATATTTTCAACAGGTTGGGTGGAAAAATTTGTGTCCCTAATGTCAGCACATACAACCGGCTCATTGCTGGTTATGCAGACATGAGGAATTGGAAAATGGCTTTTAGGCTATCGAAAGGCATGGAAGATACTGGGTTCATTGCTGATAGTGGCACTTATGTTCCTCTGATTCTGGCCCTTGGTAAGGATGGAAAGATAGAACATGCAATAAAGTTGTGTAATCACATGCTAGATAAAGGTCTGAAACCACCATCTGATATTTGTAGACAGCTGCTGGAATTTCTGTCTAGAGAGGGCCCAACTGACAAAGCATGCAACATATTTTTGAAACTG
The DNA here is from genome assembly GCF_053477565.2 of Lygodium microphyllum. Taxonomy (NCBI): domain Eukaryota; kingdom Viridiplantae; phylum Streptophyta; class Polypodiopsida; order Schizaeales; family Lygodiaceae; genus Lygodium; species Lygodium microphyllum. The sequence continues at coordinate 73,062,077 of NC_141135.1, forward strand.
AAGTCAATGGGGGAATTTATGGAGTTTCCACATTACCACGCTTTTGCTATGCAGAGCTGAATCCATTGAAATTTGAGCGCATACATCATCCATTCTATCGTAATCTGCTGAATCTTTTGCATCTTTCAGGCCCACAGAGTTATGGGCATTGATACAGGACATGGATTCTGATTTCTCCAGGCAGATCTCTACAGACTAAGGATTGTGCAAAAAGCAAAAATCAACAAACAGACAGGTTCTCTCATGATGACGGGCAAGAGAGGGGTGCCAAATTAGCATCTACAGCTGGGAACCAGCCTGTAAGTTTTTTTGAACCTGCTCTATCGGGTTTGATTACATGCAGACTGTCTTCAGTAATATCAAATTGATTCAGTCTTTTAAGAATGCCATATTTCTTTGAATTGACCGATTTTCAGAAATTGTTCGTTGTTGATACTCCATGGACACACAAGGGAATCATGTTTCCAAAACTATGGTCAAAACATAATATGCTTATTATTGGGGAAGAGAGAACATCCACCATGAGGTAATACAGACTGATCATGACTGCTATGTGCAACATCTCTTGTACGTGATAGGTTTGCAGTGTATCAATACATTTTAACACCCTTTGAAACACTGCTAAAGACAGGCCATCCATTCTGGGTTATTGGGTCGGTTTTTCATGCCAACTTTTCTCAATGTTTGGTGATGGTGAGCTGCTTGCAAGTAGGCATTGAGGATTGATGTTCAATTACTTCGAAGGACATAATGGTCTTAGGTGTCCTCAACTCCTTTTGGCTTAGCAGCACTATTGACCACGTCTCATATTATCTGACATTTATAGTGTTATGCTCATGTAGCTTGATGCCTTTTCAGGTGGAGATGTGTTACTTATGGCAGGGAATGGCAGCAGTTGAGAAAACTGGGTTGCTAATGCAGGCCACTCTTCTTTTACATCTCTAAGGATGGCTGCAAGCATGCTGCTTTATCAAAGGTCTCCTTGCCAAAGAAAGGTTGTGAAGTGACTAATACAGGTTTCCTATTTGAAAATTCTACCTTAGAATGTGAAACTTACTATCAAAACCTCACTATAGCGGAGGGATGGTCATAGTGCTAAAACTTGATAAGTCAACAAAGAGCGTATGTTCCCATCTAACTATCTGATCACAAAACAACCAAGCTAGTGAGATAAGGGCTAGAGCTAGAGCTAGCAAACCGGATGGAGACCACCAACATATTCCCAAAAGCCCACCTTAGACGCATTGAGTGTGGCATCACTCACATGTATCATAATTGTCCAATACGAATGGCATCCAATAGCACCCTAATATGGTCTACCTAGCCTAACATTCAAAAGATCAAAGCCACAAACATTGACCTAGAAGATGAAGAGCTAATACAACTAATGCCTCCTGTATATCTTAGGGTCAAATTAATTGCCAAGCGAGAGCTTATCATCGATGCTCTCATTAAAGAAGGTTCAGACTACAACATCTTGACTTATGAAGTATGGACTAAGATCGGTCGACCTGAATCCAAATCTTTTAGGTAGTGCCACACATCAAGTACCACAACCTTTGATAGTTGGGCTAAATAAGATTGTCACATGTGACATGCATACTATCTTGTTATTGTACAATTTTTGAAGACTATTGACTATCCTACATGGTTGTCACCTATTCTATATGGCAATCAATTGATGTTCCCAAATTTGCAAAAGATGTAGAAAACTGTTAAATAACCACTGTTGAGAAACCCTTCGCCCGCAATTTTGTGTTCTGCGTTTTGCATTGAGGGTTTCATAATGGATAGCCCCAAAAAGGGGTTGGGTGCCCATAGTGGGGCGCCACCCTAGACAGCCAATGCCCTCTCTCCAAGCGCCACCCTAGACAGTCTCTTGCCTATTTATAGGCTGTCTTTGTTGAATGATATAGGTTGTCTCTGTCACTCATTCAAAGCGGCTGATTCATTCAGTCTGTCAGCTCTTCTCTCCAGCCTCTCCACCGCCCTCACACCCCTTCAGGAGGACATTGCGGTTTGTGGTTGTCTTCATAATCTTCCTTGTGCTATGGCACCCTTGTTCCCTTGTATTACATTCACTCCATGATTCAGATCATCATTCCATTTATCATAGTTTCTTCTCTCTCTCTCTTCTCTTCTCAGTGTTTACCGAGTTCACTCTGTGTTCCTTCCTGCAAACCCTACTGTCTTGCTAGTACGCCATCTTTCAACGTGGTATCAGAGCTGGATCCGCTCAAACAGTGGCAAAGATTCTCCACTCTAATGAAGGCAAAGACCGGTGGCGGGTTCAGCATCCACTTCTCTTCTTCTTCCGCTGCATCAACATCCTAACTGGCGGTTGCTCCCTCTTGCGTATGCTGTTTTCCAGCCTACATTCAAGGCTGTTGCCGCTGCCTCCACCTCCCAGTCTGCTGGCGGCTCCTCCTTGTTGTTGGCGGCTCAGCTAGATTGTTGGCGGTTGTTCTTTGCTCTGCTAGCAGCTTCTCCTTGCTGCTGGCGGCTCAGCCAGATTGCTGACAGTGATATTTTGCAGCCGACGGCTCCTCCTTGCAGCTAGCGGCTCCTCCTTGGCAGCTGGCAGCTCCTCCCTGTAGAGCTGGTAGCTCACTTCTAGCCTTTCCATTTCCCTCCCAGCCCTTGAGGTGGACATTGCAGTTCATGGTTCGTGGTTGACCCCTTCCTTCTTTAGCAAGGCGCACTCGTACCCATGGCTTCTTTACCAACAGATGACCAGACTACTGGGTGCTCCTACTGTAGCATCATCGGACACACCACCGATGCTTGCTGACTTCGACCTTTGCTTCCCACACCCCTAGAGATGTTCCCAAATTTGCAAAAGATGGAGAAAATTGTTTAAATAACTCCTCTTCTTTTCCAAAAGATATTCAGTTTCATATTTTTGACTTGAAAGTAAGACATTGTTAGAGAATCGACTCTTCTTTGCCTTTATTATTCAGGACTCAACATTTTTAACAAATGAGGGTAGATTTTGCGTTTTTCATCACCTTCAGAGGTGAAGAAGATCTTGTGGTTAAGTGGAGGAAGTCTAGCTGGTTGCATTGTTTGAGTTCAGTGGGGGCCATGAATTGTTGTTCTTTATAGGCAAAGAAGGATGACTATTGAAGTGGATATGGATTTTCAAGGCTTGATGAACCATAAGATTGGTATTTTACGTGTGGTTCTCAAGGATCAAAAGCAGATGGAGACAGCTTCAACATCTGAAAGGTGATGATGGAGGCCAATTTGAAGGCTTATAATCTTGTGGAGATGGTGATTGAGAAGATCAACCATTCAACAATCAAGGGTCCAAGTTCTCTTTCTTCATCTTAGAAAGCTGATCTGGAGAAGACCAATGCACATTGAAATAAATTGAATGCTCACATATGTTCCTTCATGTTTTTCTCATGTAGCCCGACAATCATTGCTCATGTCAAGCATATGGTGGGTGGTAGACATATTTAACTGTATTTTGAGTAGCTATATAATAGAATGACACTTATAAAACGAATGTGCTTGGAGGAGCTAATACAAACTCTTCACCCATCAAAGTTTGTATTGATGAAAGATCACATCAATGCACTATAATAACTACAATAGGAGATCCTCTAGACAACAGGAAATGTGATCTCCTTTGAAGACACGCTTGTGAATCTTCTTGTATAGCTATCCTCTTACTATGGTGGTTTTTTGAAACCGGCCTTGGATAGGGTGGTAAAACCTAATCAATTACTTAATTACAGCAGTTAATAATTGGGCATAAGCTGAAATGCACACATTATCTTAACAATCTTGGACAATAGACACCTAGTTGGCTCCAAAATTGGCGCCTCTTTTGATATTTCTTTAACTTTAATTGTTAATGGATTGAGTACAAGTCGAGATTTCACAATCTCCTTTGCTGATCCAAAAGTCCCTTGCTGTATATACAATCAACAAGCAGCTTGGGCCGATTACCCCTTGATTTTCACCCAGGACTTGCACAAATGGAACCACCAACTAGCTAAATGCTGTCCTAATTTACAATGGATGGGTTGGCATCTGAAATCCCTGTTAATTCCATGTATTTCAGGAGTTGATTTTAATGTATGATGTCCTCTCTTGTTAGCATGGGTCCCAAGGTGGTTGTTAGATCCTAATTTTTGTAGAAATTTAGGGTTTACAAAAGAAATCCTCTTATCGTTCACCAAGTTTGATTGAGATCTACTCTAAATGGCTGAGAAATGTTGAGATCTCTTAAGAATGGGTTGGAGAAGGTGAGAGAAAGCCAAGATAAGAAAGAAATCTGATTTTCTTCTTGAGAAAACCCTAAATTCTTCCTTCTCCAGCTTGCATTTAATGCAATCACCTACTGTTGGGCACTTCCAAAATGCTGCCACCTGATCAACAATGATGTTGCAAGCCCTTGGAAGGTGTCTTTTTGTTGTCCCCTGTTTGTTGAGATCTCCTGATGGCTATTTTCTGTAGCAAATCATTGTTCTCTGATCAGAAAATGGATCACAGCTCCCTCTCTCTCTCTCCCACATTGTAAACTAATTGAATGGCTGAGACCTAGTCCCCAAAAACGTTATTTAGTCTTTCATGGGCATTTTTGCTAAGTGGCAGCTTTCTAAATCCATTTTTCAACATTATCCAACCATTAAAATAAATGAATTTAGCCATTAAAATAAATTTCAAATTAAATAATTCTGAAAATTAATTTAAGCTCTTTTGATATTGCCCAAAATTAAATGTATCCATCCATAATTAAATTAGCTTGGCATCTGCAACCTAAAGTGGTCCCCAACCAATGTAGATCCTCAGACTGGCATTAATTAATTAATTAATACTAGTCCCTAGTGTCACCACTGAGACTTATTGGCGAAACAATTGTCTTAGGGTCAAATTTAATACCAACTAACCACCAAGATCCAGTTGACATAACTTATCATAACTTTTGCCTTTGGTACCCATTGCATCCTCGAGGTCCTTGGCTTGTTACTATGAAATAATTGCCATGTACATCACATGTGCTTAAATAACCTTGCACATTTGATTAATAACTTAATCAAATGTTATCGGCAAGATTAAAGCATCTCAAAATTTCACGTCCCTGTGACAATTTTACTCTTCTTTGATTACCTTTGGGAGGATTGATGAAGGGAAGAGTATGGGCAATGAATGGGAGATCAAGGCGCGAGCTCAGAGCTGAGAGTTAGAGAGAGTGAACGCAGAGATAGTGTTAAGAAGACTACTAGGGTTTGCACTGAGGACACACAGAGTGTATAACCACGACAAAAACACAAAGACACAGACACAGACACAGAGGGCAAAACTCAAAACTCAAACACAAACAGAAGAAGGGAGAGAGAGAACACAACTCTGAAGTGAATGAATGCTGTAAATGAATGTAAGAGCGTACAGTGTGCTCAAGGGCAGAGCAATGTCGGAGTGTGACGTCCATCGAAGATGGATCCCAAGTCTGTGACCACTAGTCGGAGTGTAGGAGTGCTAAATAGTAAATGGCAGCAGGTTGGTCACCAAAACACAGCAGTCTGGAGGCTGGAAATTGGTAAATGCAGTAGTGTACCACCGATTGGGGGCTGGAAACTGTAAACAGCAGGCTGAAACAGTGTCCGAGAGTGTCAGGGCCTGCAATGCTGAAAACGCAGGCTAGCTGACCTTGGAGACGATGGACAGCAGGCTGAACAGTAGTCTGGGATAGTTTGGAGTAGTCACCAGCAGCTGAGAGCTGTTGCCTCCAGCAATGGACAGGCTGAAGATAACGTGGCTGCAGTCGATGATGGCTGGACAGCAGATGGAGGTGGGCTGCAGGCTGGAAACTTGGCGCCAACAACAGCAGAGGGTGTGTGGGTTGGTGTAACGTGCAAACAAGGATGATTGCTGAATGGGGGTAGCCTGTCTATTTATAGATGTGGAAGGGCACCCCAAAGGTAGGGTTTCCACTAAACTTTCTTGAACCGCTCCCCGTTTTAGGGTTTCCACTGAACTCTCTCGAACCGCTCCTCGTTTTAGGGTTTTACTCTAAAAGAGCATTTTTAGTGTGTTTTGGGGCTGTTTAAGAGGTTAATCAGCAAGTAATGCATATTTTAGCTCAACGCTCCCTCTTAGGCCCAAAATTGAGCCGAAAGGTTAGGCCAGCCATTGTGATGTTGATGTACCCCAAGGCGTCCCACCCCAAAGCAGCCAAGGCATCGGACTAAGGGTGCACGTCGGTTGCCTAGTGGCCTACCAAGACTACAAAGGCGATGGTTATCTTACCAAAGGAATCCAAGTAGTCACCTTAGAGACGACGGGGCATCGGACAAAGGGTGCACATCGGCTGCCTAGTGGCCTACCAAGCCCTACAAAGGCGGATGGAACGACATGGAACTTGTGTGTTGTTTTTTTTTTTTTTGAATAAGTGTGGTAAATTTTATGGGATGCGGCCAATTGAGGAATAGTGATCCAGAAGATGGGATTAGGGAGGGTACACCCAACACATCACAAAACAGTACAAGCTAACCCATTCACTCAAGGTGTCGATGACGAGGAAAAGTAGGTGATGAGGTATCCATGTGATGAAGAAAGATGGTGGTGTGGTAACAACAGCCGCCGGCGGAAATAGCTTAGGATCCGCTCAAGTGGTGCTCTGCACAATGAGATGCAAAGTATGCTACATGTTGAAGAATGTTCATGCAGCAGGTGCCACTTGGACAATGTTCCTCATGGGGAATTTGTTCACTTGCCCAAGCGTCCTAGTACAAAGATGATGAAATCATGCAATGCAAAGGGTAAGGTACAACAGGGGGGAGAAGCCGATGTTGATGACAAAGTGCTGAGGCCTGTAGAATACCAAGAAGAGTAGGAACCCCCTCTCAACCTGGATGTAGATGCCGAAGAAGGAAGAGGAGCCTGATGTCGGTTTTCGTGTGGTGCCGAGAACCATAAGGAATGAAGAGGAGGAGGAAGCATCCCAGCTAGAAGAGCTAGGTAGAAGTCACTGCCATGATAGCATCAAGAGAGACGCTGCACGATCTGCCTCGGGAGGGAAAGCCTCCATGCTGGTAGAAGAGCAAAACTCTAAGGATGATGAAACCATGAAGGAACGACGCACATCCCAAGTCTCCAGTCCAGGTAGGATTGGGCAAACCTGCATGTTAGCCCTACACTGAAAACAAAACCTGCAAAGGAGATCAAAGTCTGTAATCACAGAAGTCAGTAGTGAGATGCTCCAAAAACAAAACAAAACAAAAATGAAAAGCTAATTGAAGGAACAAGTGCAAAGATGCAAATGTGTATCTGTGTGTGAGTAAATGCAGCGGAATACTTAAAATATAGAGACAAAAATCCTATGGGCCCGACTCTAAGAGTGCGAAAAATGAATGCTAGATTGACCTAGAGTATCTGAAAGGACCTAGAGACATGCTAGTCTAAGAAGATGGCCACCATTGCGTACGTCTAGTAGCAGGGCTCTGCCAAGGGAACGCCTGACGAGGTGGGGAGGAAGGTGGGATAGATGCATGAAGTGCAACGAGATTCGAACTTGTAGACCAATCAATCAATCCTTCAGGAGTAGAGAAGGATGGCCGCTGAGGCTGTTCGGGTGCCACATGTTCAGCAATCACTGTGGGGGTTGGAGGATCAGATGGGGTAGCAGCGGAAGGCATAGCCCTACTGGATTGTGAAGTCACAGCGGTTTGTTGAGGCTTTTTAGGTGGAAGACCTTGGGCCTTGGAGCGACACTCCTCGTCCACATGGCCTACCCTCTGGCAGTGTGTAAAACCGGTTTTTCTTAGGGAGTTGCTGCCAGATAGGTCTTGATTCTTTGGTTCCATCTGAGAAAGAGGAGTCACCCTTTGATTGGCTTGCCTTCGCATCTAGCGAGTTCTTGCCACTGGTGGTTTTCCCTCCCAAAGAAAAGGCAACCAACCCCCTCTGCTCTGAATAAGGCTGTGATAAGGATTTCTTGTGGACTTGATTATGCAACCTTGCGTAACGCAAGAATTGGCACTCAAACTCATAGAAGGTTGGCAATCGAGGTTGGGAGATGATGCGTTGAATGAAATCGAAGTATTTTGCGGGCAACTTATTTAAGAAGAATGTAATCTAATCATCATCTGACTTTGGAGAGCCAATAGTGGTGAACTCGGCAAGTAACCGCCTATAGTCAGCTGGCTTGACTTTCAGATCATTCCCTTCCTTAAGAGAGAACTCTTGAAGCTCAAAGTCGAGATTGATGCACCAAGTACGATCACGAGCCGCATAGTGGTTGAGAAGGGGACTCCAATGCTCTAACGCGAGCGGGAAGTGCTGCAACTGAGAGTGAAACTCAAGAAGCAATCCCTGCATCAGCTCAACATTGGTTGTAGCATTGCGGACTCTCCATTGACGGATGTAGTCAGGGTGAGCTAGTCGAGGGTCCGGCATAGGCTCTAGACCAATGACGAGGTCCCAAAGACCCTGAGACTCAAGCACTTGTTGCATGAAATTCGACCAAATAGTGAAATTTGACCCGTTAAAACGTGTCTTATCCGTGAAGGCATTCTTGGCCGTTGCAACAGGAGTGGTAGTGCTCGGAGATGGATAGTGTGAAAAAGTGTAGTGGGGGTAGGATGGGGGAGTGGAGTACACTTGGGAATGGGCCCCAGAGTGCCCACCAGGGATGCGGGTAGTGTGCAAGGTGGATCCATAGGTAGGGACGGGCTGACTAGGCATGGGCATAGTAGCCACATGAGGAACCCAAGGAGGTGGGATGGGAACACGGGGAGCAGAAGATGGGAATCCCTGCGTAGGTGTAACCCAAGGAGAGTGTGAAGACGCACCATAAGCTGAGGATGGAAACCCCTGCGTATGAGTGGTCATGGGAGATGTGAAGCCGGGGATAGTGAGGGGGATGCCCATTACAGTCGACCCAGGAGTGATGGGTGTGCTCATTTGCTGAAAGGTGAGAGGCACTGTGTTAAAGGGTGGCATTCCCCCTAACAAAGTACCATGGTGCAAAGAGGTAGAGAATGGGGTGGAGAAGGCAAAGATGCTAGGAGCGGAGATGGTAGATCCAACCCCTAGGGTGTGTGAAGCAGATGTGGAGTGTAATCCAAGATTTTGGAAAGATGATGAGAGATGATCAAGGTGTGATATAGAAGAGGGTGGGATGGGAGGGAAGTGAGAAGCGTGTGTGATATGCTCAAATGAAACAGAAGCTGTAGATGTACTTGAATTCCGTCTGCTTCGTGAGCCCCCTTTATTGAAGTTCACATACGCAAAGCCATCTGGATCGTGTACCTCAAAAGAAGAAACAAGCGAGGGTTTTGATTCATGCAACACAAAAGAATTGTACAAACCTGACATTGGACCTGGCTGAGATGATGAAGATGGATTGCTAGACGTTCCGAATGCCGTATGTCCTCCATAATCGGAGAGGTGGCCAGCCTCACCAACCGGTCCGGATGTGGTAGCAAAACTGGTAGGAGGGGTGTAAACATCACCATACTTGTTGCGATAGTACTCCTCAAAGTCCTCCTCTGTTATGTTAGTGAAGTCTGGTGAAGGTGGAGTGTCGTCCTCCTCACCGAGTCCATTATGCCGTCTTAGGGCCTCCAATGATGGAGAAGCCTGATAAGACATCATTGGAACTGGAGAAGAAGGTGTTTGGGACATTGTGATTCGATTACGAGTCGTATTGTGTGCCTTTGCTCAAAGACTAGCGCTCAACAATATCCGCAGGATACTCTTTACAAGAGCACCGGCTCTGATACCATGTTAAGAAGACTGCTAGGGTTTGCACTGAGGATACCTAGAGTGTACGACCACGACAGAAACACAAAGACACAGACACAGACACAGAGGGCAAAACTCAAACCATAAACGCAAAACTCAAAACTGAAACACAAAAACTCAAACACAAACAGAAGAAGGGAGAGAGAGAACACAACTCTGAAGTGAATGAATGCTGTAAATGAATGTAAGAGTGTACAGTGTACTCAAGGGCAAAGCAATGTCGGAGTGTGATGTCCACCGAAGACAGATCCCAAGTCTGTGACCACCAGTCGGAGTGTAGGAGTGCTGAATAGTGAATGGCAGCAGGCTGGTCACCAAAACGCAGCAGTCTGGAGGCTGAAAACTGGTAAACGCAGCAGTGTACCACCGATCGGGGGCTGGAAACTGTGCACAGACTGCTGTAAACAGCAGGCTGAAACAGTGTTCGAGAGTGTCAGGGCCTGCAATGCTGAAAACGCAGGCTGGCTGACCTTGGAGATGATGGACAGCAGGCTGAACAGTAGTCTGGGACAGTTTGGAGTAGTCACCAGCAGCTAAGAGCTGTCGCCTACAACAATGGACAGGCTGAAGATGATGTGGCTGCAGTCAATGATGGCTGGACAGCAGATGGAGGCGGGCTCCAGGCTGGAAACTTGGCGCCAACAGCAGCAGAGGGTGTGTGGGCTGGTGTAACCTGCAAACAAGGATGATTGCTGAATGGGGGCAGCCTGTCTATTTATAGATGTGGAAGGGCGCCCCAAAAAGTAGGGTTTTCCCTAAACTTTCTCGAACCGCTCCCCGTTTTAGGGTTTTCACTGAACTCTCTCGAACCGCTCCCCATTTTAGGATTTTACTCTAAAAGAGCATTCTTAGTGTGTTTTGGGGCTGTTTAAGAGGCTAATCAGCAACTAATGCATATTTTAGCTCAATAGATTTTAGCTCAATAGATAGGTGTACCAGATCGTGATGGTACACAAAGAATGAAAGAATGTATTTATATGTTAGGGCAATAAGGGCGTGTCCACACCCATATGACTATATATACGGAGATGAAGGGACTTTACACCTAACAACCTCCCACTTGAAGGCCCGAAGTGGTACCTTTAAGCTAACCAACTGGTGAAAGATCTCTTGGAAGTCTATGCCTTCCTTCTGTGTATGGCCCTTAGCAACCAGCTGGTGAAAAGATCTCTTGGAAGTCTATGCCTTCCTTCTGTGTATGGCCCTTAGCAACTAGCCGTGCCTTGTGTTTAGGCTTCCCATCAATACATTTCACTTTGTAAACCCATTTATTAGGAATAGCTTTCCTATCCTTGGGCAAAGATACAAGCTCCCATGTGTTATTTGCATATAGACACTTCATCTCTTCCTGCATAGCAAGCTCCCACTTTCTCTTGTTTTCACATGACTGTGCCTCTTTAAATGTTTGAGGCGCACCCTCATCAGTCAACAAAATGCAATCCAAAGATGGCTGAAACCTCTGTGGTTGCCTTCTGACAAGTGTAGACCTTCTTACCCAATGATTTGTATTATCAGGCAGTGGGCCTACATCCTGAGGAATGCACACACCATCACTAGGTGGCTGATTTTCAGCACTTTCTTGCTGCTGTAATTTGTTTTCAGCATGTTCTTTTTGCTGTCCTATTTCATCTTGTGCATCTATTTGCTGTCCATGATCTTTTGGCTGTAGCACAATAGGTTGCTGCTCATTTTCAGCATCAAAAGGGACAGAACTTCAGCTAATGGCTGCTGAATGGCTGGCTGTTCATGCTGAAATTTGACCTTCTTTTTGTCAAGATCACCATGTGTAGCATTTTTCAGCAACTTTGCCTCATTAAATATTACGTCTCGGCTGCATACCATCTTCCTGCCTTGAGGAAGCCAAACTCTATAACCCATCTCTCCCTCATCTCCATATCCCATGAATATGCCCTTGATGGATTTCATGTCTAGTTCGGTCCTCTGTTCTACAGATACGTGCACAAAGGTATCACAACCAAAGACACGCAAATGGTCATATGAAGTAGGTTTGCCAGACCAAACCTCTTCAAGAATGCCGTTTTTCAATGGACGATTGGGAAAGCGATTACATACATGAACTGCAGTTTTAAGAGCCTCTTTCCAAAACTGCTTCGAGATTAGCTGTGGACAGCATGCATCTGACTCTCTCACAAAGTGTGCGATTAAATCTTTCAGCCACGTCATTTGATGCAAGATTATAAGGGGCTGTCAACTCTCTCTTAATGCCATGCATCTCACAAAACTTGTTAAATTCATTTGAGACATACTTATCCCCATTATCTGTTCTTATAGCTTTCAACTTAAGCCCTTTCTGTGCGGTAACAAAAGCATGAAACTTTTTAAAAGTATCCAACACTTTTAAGTTTATACACCCATGTCTTTCTACTAAAATCATCAATGAAAGTAAGAAAGTAGCGTGCACCCCCATACGAATTAACATGCATAGTGCACACATCAGAGTGTACTAAGTCAAGAGCATTAAGCTTCTTAACGACACCGGAGTAATAAGGAGACTTCACTTGTTTTCCATATAAGCAATCATTACAAAATTCGAGACCAGAGCCTTTTACTTTTAAATCTCCCTAAAGAGGAGAGAACCTGAAGGCCTTTCTGGTTCATATGACCAAGTCTTTTGTGCCAAAGCTCCATCTGTGAATGAACTCCAGCCACAGCCAAGAACTTGCCAGATAATGCTTTACAATGCAAGTAATATAAAGTCCCCCTTTTGCTGCCTTTAACAATCAGCATAGAGCCCTTATGGACCTTTCAAGATCCACCACCAAATGTAGTAAAATACCCTTTAGCATCAAGCTGCCCAACTGATAGTAGACTTTTCTTTATGCCAGGTATAAATCTGACATCCTGCAAAATCAGCTCTTGGCCATGTTCAAGGGCCAAGTGAATGGTGCCAACACCCTCTATCTCACATGCATAGTTCCCAAGTAAACCTTGTCTAGGCAATTTGCATTGTATTCAGAAAATGACTCCAAAGAGGGGGTAACATGAAAAGAGGCACCGCTGTCCACTATCCATGGTTGTGACATCCCATCATGAGTTGAAAGCAAGGCATCGATTACCTCCTTTTTGGTAATGTGTATATCACCTGCTACTGCCATAATATCTGTATCATTACATGAGGCTACAACAAGTATCTCTTAAGTATCAGGAAGCTCTTCAATGACCACACTAGATGCAACATTTGGCTTTGCAACTTCTTTTGAGGAAGACATGTCATCATCTTTCTTATCATCCTTCTTTTTCTTACCCTACTATTTCTTTCTTTCTTGCTCTTTCTTGAAGTATTGGCAATCGTGCTTTTTATGCCCTTTACGCCCACACTGATAGCATGTGACATCCTGCTGTTTGCCCTTGCTTTTGCCTTTACTGGCTGCATTACCTCTCTTTTTAGACCTGCCTCTTACATGGTAAGTTGAGCCATTGCTTTCACTGCTAGACTTTCTTCTGATTTCTTCATTAAGGATTGAACCTCTAACACCATCAAAAGTCAAAGCGGGGTTGTTGCTAAGTGACACAACCAAAGATTCCGAGCTGTCAGGCAAAGTCATCAATAAGAAAATAGCTTTCAATTTATCATCGAAAGCCGCCAAGCCAGAGTCCTGCAATTGACTTAAAACCCTTGTGAAAGCACTCAAATGTTCAGATGCTGGCTTAGACTCATCCAACTCCATATTCACAAGTTTACGCATAAGATGCTCTTGATTCACAAGATTTGTATTTTCATAAGTGTCCTTAAGTTTTTTCCATATAGCATAATCTGTATCAAGACGCTTGATGTCTGTAAGTACATCATTAAACATTGCCATCTTAATGTATGCAATGGCCTTCTTGTTCCACATCTGTCATAGCTGCAGGCTTAGTCTCCAAGAGAGCAACTTCATAGTCCTTGAGAAACAAAATGCCTTGCATCTTATCCTTCCACAAGTCAAAGCCAGTGCCATTAAACCTCTTGATTTCAAAGAGGGATTTAGTGTCACTGCTGCTAGAAGCTTTTGCAGCCATTTTTCAGCAATACACCAGAAATTCAATGCTGCAAGTTATGACAGCAAAAATGAGCTGAATATTCAGCTGATTTCAGCCCAATTTTTCAACAAATAATAGCAAGATTCAGTCCAAGTACATGTACAATAGTAGAATGAATGACTTTCAGCAGTATGACTGCAATTTCAGCATACATTAAATGCATACAATACTGCTAGGTAACTCCTACTTCAGCAATATCACCAAAAAATACATCTGCAACAATCCGAGATTTGCAAATGATCACTAAGATTGCTGCAACATGAATAATCAGCAATACATCAACTCAATGGGAGCTGTCCAACATGTGTACTGCATACATATATGCTCGTATCAACTTCTAATACACAAAACACCAAGAAATCTTTGCAATTTCTCCAAAATCGCACAAGCGGGAGATAAAAAATACTCAAATCACTCTGCTTATGGCAACAAAATTATTTCAGCAATATTCCCAAAGTGCATTTTACGCATTAACTTTGCCAAAATCCACAGATTTCAGCAAAAGCCCCAAAATTTCACTAATTGATCTGCCCCGATTGCATTAATACATGTTCTTAAAAGCATAAAACGGGCAAAATTAGCAAAATTTCACAAAATTTTGCAAAAGCCCCAAATTTCTTGGGTCCAAATGTGCACCAATGTTAGCCAATCTGACTCAATTGAACAAAATTTCACCAATACAGTAAAAGCCCCAAATTTTACGGGTCCAATGTCCAGAAATTTTACTCAATGAGCAAAATTTTACTAAATTTGGCGAAATTCCTAATTTATACGTGCACAATGATAGCAAGTTCCATCGCAGATACCTCAATTATGCATGAACAACACTAAATCTAGAAAAGCCCCAAAATTTTGGGCCTAAATTTGCACAAATCTGCACGTTGTGCTTGTGCGTGCAAACACTTCGAAGAGAGGAGATAAAATAACTCGAAATTTTTGATAAAAAAATACGGAAGAGGGGTCTGTTGACTCGCTATCCAGGTCCGTGACTTGTCAGGTGTCACGTTGCCTAGCCAACCACCGCCCTGTGATGGTCGCGCTGGCGCCTGGTCGTTGGCGTATCATGTCTAGTGCCCGCGTGCCCTGCAGGTCGCGATTGCTAGTCGTACTGGCGCCCTATTGCCTTGTCGTCGTCGCTGGTCTACAATGTCGCGCTTGCCCAACCAGTCGTGGTGTCTGCTGGTCGCCACACGCCTGTTGCCTCACGCCTGCCGCCCACTGTTTGCTAGGATTGCCCTGTCACTTGTTGACCGTTGCCTGTCTTGGAATTGACACTTGTACACGTGGTACCTCAGTTGGCTGCTGTTGTGCAAAAGCAAGCTTCTTCTCTTGTGCAGACCTGATTTGCACTTCTTGGGGAGTGCGAACACCGTTACCAATGCTCTGATACCAGTTTGAAGGGGAGAGCGTACGTAATGAGTGCGAGATCGAGGCGCAAGTTGCAGAGCTAAGAGTTAGAGAGAGTGAACGCATAGATAGGTGTACCAGAATATTTATATGTTAGAGTACAATAAGAGTGTGTTCACACCCGTATGACTATATACATGGAGACGAAGGGACTTTACACCCAATAATTGATATCATTATATAGAAACAGTTGATATCGATGGTGGTAGACCAGGAGGATTAGTTTAAGAAACATTTTTTCCTTGAGGAAAATTTGGATGCTTTCGCAAGTTAAAACACAAATGCAAAGAAGCAAAGGAAGGAGAAATATGACAAATCTAAGAAGAAAGAGGGTTCCATCTACCGCAAGTGTGACAAGATTGATCATTCAAGAATAATAGCTTGGACAAGGACAATGAAAGGGAGCGACGGATCGAAGGTTGGACTCGAGAGCTATGGCGGGAGAGCAAGAGCAAGAAAGGGAGAGACTAGAAATGGGAACTCCAACAGTCACAATGTGTGACCGGGCCTTCCTTTATTCAAACTGTCACTAAAAAAATAAAAAATAAAGTGACGGTGATGGGCGCCTGCCACCTGCAGTGTGCAGTGGCAATGACTGTCAGTGTAGTAATACATAGGCGGCTAGGCAGAGGCGCCTTTACCCCCAACAATCTCCCACTTAAAGGCGAATCTGCCCCAATGAGGAGTGAAAAGAAAAAAAAAAGACAATACAACATGTACACATGTACAATAGGATGAGGAAAGACGTCATCTCATCCCACGCCCATCAACCTCGTGAGGAAGGCAAAGCGCTTTGTAGAGAGGCTTTTCGTAAGCAGATTTGCAAGATTCTGGTCAGTCAAGATCTTGACAAGATCAATAAACTTGTCCTCAACGACTCTACGTATGAAGTGATACTTCAGCTCAATGTGTTTTGTCTTCGCATGGAAGACCGGATTCTTGGCTAACTGAATAGCACTCATAGAATCCGAATGCAGTGTAGGGATAGCATCAATATCAAGGTCAGCAACTAAACGACCCAACCAAATGGCCTCCTTGCAAGTCTCAGTGGCTGTAACATACTCAGCCTCTGTAGTAGAAAGGGCCGTGCATTTTTGCACTCTAGATATCCAAGAAACAGCACCTCCAGCATAGGTGAATATATAGCCAGAAGTGGACTTCCTACTATCTGCATGTCCTGCATAATCAGAGTCAGTGTACCCCACGACTCTTGTATCCTGGCTGCCATAGCATGTGCATATATCTGCAGTGCCCTTCGGGTACCTCATGATACCCTTCACGGCATCCCAATGCTTCTTGCCAGGTGTAGCCATATAGCATGCCACAACACCAACTGCAAAGGCAATATTTGGACGAGTGGCTATCATGGCATACATAAGACTGCCCACTGCGGATGCATAGGGAATCTTAGCCATCTCGGCCCTCTGCTTATCTGTCTGCAGACAATCAGCTTGTGATACCTTCACATAAGAAGGCAATGGACAACCAATAGGCTTTATATCCTGCATGCGGAAGTGCTCAAGGACTTTATGAATGTACTCCCTCTGTGACAAGTAGAGGAGTCCCTGATGCCTGTCGCGTCTAATGCGCATACCAAGTATGTGAGCGGCCTGTCCCAGATCTTTCATCTCAAAGCTCTTCTTGAGCTGAGCCTTAAGAGCATCTAGCTCATCATGAGCTTTCCCTGCTATCAACATATCATCCACATAGAGTACCAAAATCAATAAAGAACCATCACGGGCTTTCTTCGTGTAAAGACACGGATTCATAGCACTTCGGCTGTAGCCCTGTGACTGCATAAAGGCATCAAACTTATGATACCACTTTCTAGGTGCCTGTTTCAAGCCATAAAGACTTTTCTTCAATTTGCATACTAGGTGCTCCGTGCCAGGTTCTGCAAAGCCCTTAGGCTGCTCCATATAAATCTCATCATGCAAGTCCCCATGTAAGAAAGTCGTCCTGACATCCATATGGTATAAATCCAAGTCAAGCTGAGCAACCAAAGCCAAGACTAAGCGTAGGGTGGTCATCTTAACCACAGGAGAAAAGACCTCATCAAAGTCCACACCATGCTCCTGCTTAAAACCCTTTGCTACCAATCTAGCCTTGTATGTCGGCTTGGGGTATCCAGGGGTACTTTTTAGCTTGTACACCCACTTGCATGGCAAAGCCTTCTTGCTCGTAGGCAAGGAAACCAAATCCCAAGTGTCATTCTTATGCAGGGAGTCTATCTCAGACTGCATAGCCCTCTCTCAGGAGTGATTGTCACCCCTGCGCATAGCCTCATCATAAGTGATGGCTCTCATGTATCTGTAACCAATACATAATGCATCGAGGGCTGAAATCTATCAGATGGATGTCTGTCTCTAGTAGACCGTCTCACGGCAGGCTTTGCTTTTTGCCCAGCTGCCTGTCCAACACCCTGACCATGAGCATCTGCTGCAGCTGTAGACTGGCTGTGCGGGAGCTCTCAACTCCTCTTGAAATATGACCCTGCGGATCTCAACAACTCTCTCAGGCTGCCTATGCATTTTGTCTTCATGGAAGACTACATCATGACTGCGGATGACTTTTCGCGCCTGCGGATCCCAGAGACGGTAACCCATCTCGCCTATATCCCCATAACCAAGGAAAATACATTTGACACTCTTGGAATCCAGCTTACTTCTCTTGTCCCTGGGCACATGGCAAAATGCCTCACATCCAAAGACACGGAGATGCGCATAAAAGGGGGGTTTTCTAGTCCATACTTCCTCTGCAACCTGGAAATCCAAACCACTAGAGGGTGATCTGTTTATGACATGCACAACTGTATTAACTGCCTCAGCCCAAAAGCTCTGTGGTGGGCCTGCATGGCTAAGCATACTGCGTACACTCTCCTGGATGGTTCTATTTATCCGCTCAGCCAAACCATTCTGGGGAGGGATGTAGAGGGCGGTCAACTGACGCTTAATACCCTTCTTATCATATAACTGCTCAAAAGCACGTGAGACATACTCACTCGCATTATCTGTCCTTAGGCATTTTAGCCTATATCCAGACTGGTTCTCAACCAATGCAAGTCATCTCTGAAACACAGCCAAGATACATATGGGCCAAACGGGCATGCCAAAGAGATACATGTGGGATAGAACCCACAGACAAAACATGATCAAGGGAAGAAGCTGATACAATCAAGGGGTAGAGACTGCCAGCCTTGGCACCTCTCGCAATCACAAGTCTGCCACGAGGGATCTTCCATGCAGAGTCTCCAAAAGATACATGATAACCTGCGTCATCAAGCTGTCCAGCTGACATGAGACTGCGTGTCAAAGAAGGTACATGATGTACATCCTGCATAACAAAACTACTGCCAGAAGGAAACTGCAGCCTAACATCACCAATGCCCACAATATCAAGAGAGTTGTCATCATCCAAGCGCACAGAACCCGAAACAGTACGGTATGAATGAAACCACTCTCGGCAAGGTGACACATGAAAGGACGCACCTGAGTCCAAGAGCCAACACTGTGGATACATAGAGTGTATCTCTATCATCTGCGAAGCACTAGAAGAAGCTGCTAGGATATAATCATCATCATCAACATCCTCAGGTTGCATAACATTGATCTCTTCAATTTTAACACTGGACTTTGCAGGCACTATGTTGCGATTAGAAGACTTATTCTGCACTTTGTCTTTTCCCTTATCTTTGCGCCTTTCATTGCGCAATTCATGGCATTGTGGCCTAATATGGCCCTTTTTCCCGCAATGGTGTCAAGTAACATTTGCATTCCTGCCACGGGATTTGCTACGTGACTTCCCACGAGACTTGGACCGAGATTTTTGAGAATCCCGTCCACGGCCACTGCCACTGCCACTGCCACTGCCATGCTTTCCATATCCATCATTCCTGCCTCTAACTGTCATAGCATGCGACACAAGAGAGGCATCCAAATTCTTACGGTTAACCTCTTCTTGCAGAAAAGCACTCTCAGCATCAGATAATTTCAAGGTAGTAGTAGAGGCACATAATGCAGTGCGGAATACATCCCATGACTCATTAAGAGTACCAAGCAAGAAAAGAGGAGTGACATCCTCTGTAAAAGTGATGTCCTGCGAAGTCAAGTTCTTGAGTATAGCATGGAACTGGCTCAAGTGAGCAGACATAGTCATATTCTTCTTCATGCACAGATCCATAAGCTGCTTCAGCCAATACATCTAACTTGCTGGACTTTTCTTGTCATAGAGATTTTTGATCTTTTCCCACAACTGCCATGCACTTTGTTCTTCCTCAAAGACATTGTAATGAACCTGTTTTGTGAGAGACAATATAATAGTGGACTTATATAACTCATCAAGCTCAAGCTATTCCTCATCTGGCATAGTTGCAGGCGGATGCCTGCTTAACCTCAAAGGTTTGATCTGCGATTTCTGCACCAACACCTGCCAAATCTGGTTCTTCCAATAAGAGTAATTCGTACCATCAAGCTTAGTGATGTTTAAAATAGCATGATCAGTGGACGAACTCGCCATAATGCAGGCTGGAAGACTGTAGACAGTTCAAAACTGCTTGCTGTTTACTACAGAAAATGACCAAAAAATCACCAAAATCGAGGGAAAATGGCGAGGAAAGTGGAACCAAAGCTGCTGCCCACCAAGTACTAGTGAAAATACATAATTTCAGAGTGTTTCAGCATGAAAAATCCATGTCAGTCCATACATATATGCTTGCTGTAATAAATTTCAGATTTCAGTAAAAGAGAGCTAACAGTGCCAAAATCGGATCCCAAGGCAATCAGATACTGCCAAGACCAAAGTTGATATCATGCGGGCATAGTATAAGCATATGACGGTCGATAAGCATGAATCCAACACCCAAGTATGTCATACAAACATCTGCCAGTGAGTAGGCACACCCCCTAGGCAACGGGGCAAAGTGTTCCTGCCACTACCAAAACTTGATACAAGTAGGTGTCAGTTCACAAAGATACGGATACAAAAGTGAGACTTAGCTTATAAGCATATAGTGAACCAAGACATATGATGTATCATCCCAAAAGGTAAGAAGTCCCAAAGTCTCAAGTATCTGTAACTGCTCAATAGCATGTAACGGCTCAAGGCATAAAAGTACCACCTGCTCAATGTCTGATAAGCATTCAAGAATGCTCCCACTGGCACAAAAGTTGTATGTACGATCTCAAGAGCTCAAGCCAAGGCAAGACATAGTGCCAATGACATAAGTCCAAGACAATACATCAATAGTACATCCCGAACATATAGGCGGTAGAGCATCCATATGTAGCATCCGTAAGTATGTAAGACATCAAATACATTCCAATCCAAACTCTGACAAGCCAAGTAACATCCAAGACTACTCCAGATAATCCAAAATGCATCCAAGGTGGAGCTTCAATGAGCACTCAAGCTCAACGTATGCATAGGGTAATCAACCGTGACATGAGCATCAAGCCGTAGGCAACGGGTATGCATAAACCCAAGAAGCATCACTGTCAAAGCATATACCAATATCAATAAGTGCGGGCTGAAATAAGCTCAAGCTTCCAAAAGCATCCGGATTCAATGACAAGCTCAAAGTCGTTCCTCGATGATCAATACATCATAGCATAACCCAAGACATACATCCGGAACCAATAGGCATATATCAAAGCATGAAAGATAGCGTCAGCCCAAGAGAATTCAGCATGCATTTACTGTTATAAATTGTGTATTTCCAGCCCCAAAATCAGGCCAATATCATAGCATTACATGTAGCTTCAATCCCCCAATCAATTGGGATGCAATAGGCATCAAACCGGTTATATAGTCATGCTCAAACAAGCATAGGCATACAAATACATGCTGTCTCAGATCTGAAATCTGTTGCAAAAGATTCTGTCATCAGAATTTGGCAAATCCGACATTACCATCGCGTCCGGAGCGTGCCAAAATCCCAACTTAGACTCTTACCTTGCCTGAATCGGGTTCCGAATGCCCGAGATATGACAAAAAGAGTGATTTTTGGGCCAGATTTTGAAACAGGCGCAAAAAAAACGTGAGCTGGCTGGGGGGGTCTGCTGTTCCACATGTCAACAATGGGGCCCAAAGGGGGCACAAATGAGGGCCAAAGAAGGCCTACACTAAGCCTCAGCAAGCCTTGATAGGCTGGAAGCAAGATCCAGGTAAAGGAAGCTCCAAGAGGTGTGAGCTATGGCTGCCCACAACTTGTTTACAGCCTGTGAGACCTGAGAACTGAAGTAAACCCTGAAAAAAATGATCAAATACCTCTGATGTAATGCCCTGAAGGTGCCCAACAATGTTGGGAAGGTGCTCGGGAAGCGGGGGAGTGACGGGAGCTCGAAGGAGTCGGATATGGCTGCCTGGAAGGAGACCCAATGCAAGTAGGGAGTTGATGGGATGCTGAGAATGCCATGAACCAAGCTTAAGAGTTGGAAAGCAAAGCTCTGATACCAGTTGAAAGGGTGTGACGGATCGAAGGTTGGACTCGAGAGCTATGGCGGGAGAGCAAGAGCAAGAAAGGGAGAGACTAGAAATAGGAACTCCAACAGTCACAATGTGTGACCGGGCCTTCCTTTATTCAAACTGTCACTAAAAGAATAAAGAATAAAGTGACGGTGACGGGCGCCCGCCACCTGCAGTGTGCAGTGGTAATGACTGTCAGTGTAGTAATACACGGGTGGCTAGGCAGAGGCGCCTTTACCCCCAACAGACAAGGATATATTCAATAAGGGTTTTGAGTCATCAAGATTGGCAACCACTTCATCATTATCATCATCATCATTATCAATGTTTCTATATTGGAGGCTCTAGAGTCATCACCCTCCATGGATGTGACATTGATGATTCCCTTGGCTTAGGAATAGATCATGGATAGTGTTGCTTTTCCCTATATAGCTTTCTCAAAGGGTGGGATTTTGCATTTGCATTCGGTGTAAGTTACATTTGCATTAGAGGTAGTTCCACAGTTTGCCAGGTTTTGGCTTCCACTTGTTATCTATCAATGAGCAAGATGTGCAACTTGGGGTTACTTGTTGAGTTTGATGTTGATTCTTTCAAGATTTGAGACATCCAAACATATGTGGTGGTATATTGCAAATATGATGAGCATAGCATTTGCAAATTGAAGAATGTTGAATAACTCTTTCTGTCACCAGAATGAGTAATAAACTTAACTATTTGAAATGAAGGGACTTAAGAGGAGAGAGAATGAAGAGAGAGAGAGAGGGAAAGTGGATCAAAATTTGTGCTTTGATACCACTTCTAATGAAGGGACTTGAGAGGAGAGAGAGGGAGAGAAGAGAGAAGATGACAAAAGAGAGAGAAAGAGAGTGTAGAGGAGAGAGAGAGAGTGAATGAGGAGAGAGGAAGACCAGAAATGGAGAGGGAAAGATTGGGAAAGAAGAGAGAGATAGCTGGCAGCCATGAAAGGACAGGAGGGAAGCTTGAAAAGGTGAAAGGACAAGTTGTATTATTCAAATGGTGCTTGTACATGCGTTTACAAGTGTTCTTTACACCTTTTATACTTAGGTCAATGTGACACTAAGTATTTATTCAAATGTGCTTGCCCCTAATGCAGCTCCTTACATTGATTTTGCCCACATTATCATTGTCTAGTTCAGTAGTAGATTTGTCATATACTGTCCATGGTGCTCATGATGATTATGTGGCTGAAAATTAAAAGACTGCTGCTCATAGATGTTAGGATCAGCCCTCTCACTGTTTGAAATAGGAGGTGCCGTACTAGTACTTCATATTGTTCTCTCATGTCCTGAAACATCCCTTGCTCAACATCAAAGCTTCTCAAAGGTTCAGAGTGACCATCTCTACCATATTCATTATAATTGCTTCTTGTGCCATCATCATAAATACACTGTAGGACTCAATTCTGCTGAATTCTAACATAAGTGGTATCATCAGCTAAATCCCCCCTACATTTCCCCCTCTGCAAGTTATCCATACATTCTGTACTCTTTCTCCTGAATCAACCATTGATCCTCAGCCACCTAGCTGTTGTGAATTATTTGTCCTTCAAGATGATGTTGTGTCATCATGTTGATAAGCAAGACTAACAGACTAGGGTGGTTGATAAACAAGCTGCTTATGTGCTATACAACTTTGCAATTGTTCTCGAGCATAAGCAATATGATCATAGTTCTTTCCAATGTTAGCAGGATTAGAAAAGTAAAGTTCTTTATCCTCATATGACCAAGCCAGATTTGTAGAACCGTGCCTTAAAAATCCACCTATCACAATGTGGCTCCTATGGTGAATCAGACCAATGAAAGAAGCATCTGGGTTTTTGAGTTTGGCATATGGATCTTTTCTTGTATTATAACAGTCCATGTAATCTCCAATATCATCAAACATGTGAGGAGACATTGAATGCGAAGTACCTATATCAAAGAGATTAACAGAATCCTCAAAACTGATGTCTGCAATTTGAAAAGCAGGCAGATAGGTACTTGCAATTGTCTTGAGAAAGTTTTCAAGATTCGGGCTCATAACCTTTGGCATGGAGTGAAAGACAAGAATAGCATCAAGCCGCTCCTGCTCAGCTTCAACCACTGCTTTAAACCTTTGGGCCAACTCCCCCACAAAAATAAGTGACTCAATAAAAATATTGACAACAGCCATGTCTGTCTTAAACATCTCATAGTTGTTATTATCTAGTAATTCCTCAAGTAAGTAACTGGCAAGTTCGAAATTAACAAACCTATTAGTCCTGTTTATGTTCTTCACAGCAGCGGAAAGTGGAAACTGATACTGAGCCTCCAACATCACCTACAGAATCTTGACAATGGTGGTACCTCAATTTGACCTGTTAGGTGCAATGCAGAAGTAGTTGGGATGCCACGTGGAGTGATTGATATTCTAATTCTTCTGCTGCTCTTGCTCCTGTCCCTAGGGCTCTGGAGTAGATCAAAACAGTGAAATTTAAAATCTAGCAGATGGTGCTTTCGATGGCCAGGAAGTGATCAGACCTGGGAAGCTTCAACCTCATCATGAGCTTGGGGAAGTATGTCTGCCCCCCACAACTGTGCCCAGCTCTGTGTGTCATTAGTTATCTAGATCATGGCCACCATGTTTTTACTGTTGCCAAGAGAATAATTGAGAGGACTTTTGTGGGACTTACTGAGAAGCACAAAGATACTGCTGTATTATTTGCCAACATGATTGGAGACCACACATCCACAAGATTTCTGGTCCCTCAGTACTGAAAGAATCAGTGCTTGGACTAGTTTAGTCACCAGAGTATCAGAAGATCTCCAGTGTTACTTGTTGCTGAGAATCGGATCTCTCAGTTACCTTCTAAAACTTCCCTTCAAGATCTTTCAACTTCTGATATCACTGTATATGGCCTCATAGAGAAGTATGTCTGTCCAGCTATTTCAGATGGCACAACAGGGCCCTCATCTCACATTGCAACAGATCCAGCAGTAGCTAACAAGCTGAGATACTTCAATAACAAGATGTGCTGCTGTTGTATTCCATCATCACAGCTAACTTGCTGAGAGGTTGTACTCTTAACAGTTTGAGCAGTTGCAAGTTCAAAATATGTTTACTTTCATGTATGGGAAGGAGTTCTCTGCAATGAAGAAACTTTCTACTCCTGTTGTGAACCTGTTGAATACTCATGCTTAACCATGTGTGCATTCCTTCTCTCTTGCGTAGACAGGCAGGCAAGCTCTGGGTGAGGGCTAGCCTCTAGGTTTCTGGATGTTTTATTTATGCACAATACCAATCAACTTCTGCATTGCTGGTGGTGTGACAGACGGTTTGCCTTATCATACATTGCTGTATCTGCAGAGCAGGCAGAGCATTGATTGTGAGTAGCACTAAACGTCAGTTTGCTGCGGAGAGATGTTTAGAAGATGATTTCAGGTAACATTCCAGCTTTCAAACTTCCATATAGGCTGGTCTTTGCTGTAGCCTCACTAAACTCAATCTTGTGACTTTTGAACAGGAAGAATTGGGGAATCCACTACCTTTGAATGAGTTGCCTTTTCTTGTTGGCTGAATATCTTAATGTATGTGTTGCTGCAATTTCATTGGCATTGTCTAAAGCTACATCAGCTCTCATATAGCTTTGAACAGATCTCTACACTGGATCACGACCCTGGCCATGAGATATTTAAGATCATCCCCTCAACAAGAATTCCTATTGTGGATCTCCCAGTGGTGTTCCTGCTGCCCAAACCAAAGCTTGTTATTCCCTCCTTTTGGGTCAATCCCTTTTGAAATTTGAAGGGTATGTGGCCTTGTAGATGTTTGTATTTAGGCATGGATTCGCAGTATTCCAGTCCTCCTGGTCCTTTATGGAACTGCCTCTCTATATATACCAAGCTCATTCAAGAGTGCAAATTCAGCAAGGTGATTCTCTTGAAAATTTAGTAAGGTGATTATTGGCCTCCTAATGAGCAAGACTGCCGCAGTGATGCGCTATTTGCAGACTTCCTTGTCATTGATTTATTGCTGCTCTTCCTTCCAGCTCAATGATACAAAAGAGGATGGAGATGCAGCAGTTGCCATTGTTGCAGTGACATTTCTCATAGCATCATCTTGGCAGGCCATACAAGGGAGAGCACCAATGTCAAAGAAGCAGTCGAACACAAGCATGGTCTACTACCTTGTTGCCATTGCAGCCCCTGATGTTGAGTGTACCTGTGACAACTATGACAATCTTGTTAATTGATGGTGAAGCTCAGGAAAGGAAATGCTTGAAAAGGATGCATGTGTTAGCCCACCTATTTTAGGGTTGTCATCATCTCCTAGTTGTGAGCTCCTGTCAGAGTTTGATAGAGACACGGTGTGCTTTTGCTCTGTGTTTTCTAGTTTTTTTGTCATTTTGTTGCCCTCAGTCACACTATGACTGCCACATCATCATCTGGCCTGCCATGTCAGGGCATCCATACTGCCACATCATCATTTTCACAGGCAGCCTGTGCAGTCAAGACTGCATGTACTGCAGTTGGCAGTTTTTCATCAGTAGGTTGGCCATATTTTTTTGCCCAAATTGGGGACTTTGGCTATTTATAGCTGTCCTCCACACTTGGCAGATCATATTCTTCTGCAGGTTGCTGATTTGCACACTGTCTCCAGCATACTCCTCCATATTTGGTGCTGCTGTTGCTATCATCATTTTCAGCCCGATCTGGTGCCCTCACTGATGTCGCGCGGAATAAAGATCGCCAAGAGAATAGATACCACGTCCAGCAAAAGCCTTTGCGAACTCATCCACACTAGGTCTTGTACCGACATTCCGTATAGTAACCTTGTTCACCGGCTGTAAGTCCTGAATGAATATGAGTGCCCCATTCTTCTTGGGAACTATGAACCACCTATTAGAATATGGAGCTGAAGATGGTTCTAGAATCCCCATCTTGATCCACTCATTCAAATGCTCCACAATTTAGACAAGTGAGCCCTAGGCACATGAATAGGCCGTAGATTGCAAGGAACATGTGGAATGGTAAAAATAACCATAGGCGTCACAACCCTAGGATCAATGCATCCTATCGGATACCGAGCTCTCAATAGTGCAGAAAAATAATGATCCTTGTCCTTCAATGTAGGAGGGGCTGCAATGGTGCAAAACCTTCAATTGGATACTTAAAAGGCCTAGCTCTATAATTGAGTTCACACATTTCACGTTTTGATAGAGAGATAGCAAGATAATATGGTAGCTTGGGCTCCTCATTTCCAACCTTACATAGTCACAAGGGTGCTACAAACAAAACATACATACGGGTTATTTACGCATGAGTACTACTCGATGAATACAAAAAATTTAGGATGAAACTAAGCAATCAAATTTTCAAACTAACACTCCAAACTGAACGGCAAACAAAAAAACATACACAACAAAAAACAAATTTCTAATGATGTTGACTAGTGAGTTCAAATTCCTGGTGAAAAACTCTACCCTCGAGTTTGTAGCAATGGTGGACGCACGTCACGACATCTCAAATCATGGCCGTCAATTAAGCCGCAATGGTACGTTTTAGAATGTTATCGAATCTCTTGCACGTTTGCCACCATGTCTGTTCACCATTAGCTATGAATGCCATTATGTCACACTTCGATCGTTGTTTTTGCCCTTTAGAATATGAATTGTTACTTGTGTTTTATTCTTGCCACCCAAAGCATTGTCTTTGTTCGATTCGCGTCTTCTGTTTTTTATAATTGAATGCTACCACCTTAAAAAATAGAAGTGTTTTACTAACAATTGTGAATGCTTCAGTTGATGTGTAGAGATAGCAGCAGTGGAAGAGGAAAGCATTGGAGCATAGCGTGTATTCGAGTTATCACCTATATTTTGATGGGCGCATGCCTTAAGCATGACGCCTATATTTTGTTGCGCCCATTTATTAAGGCGTTGGATATTTATTTATTATTTTTGTATGCGCATGTGTGTACGATTATGATATTTGTATTTGAACATTGTATTGGGTATGCTTGACTTCTTGGGCGCCCGTCTATTAGCATTATTTCTATTTGGCACTAAAGCAAACTTAAAAGTCAAAAGCGTGCTATTTTGTAATTTGGGCTATTATTTGAGCTTGAAGATAATTAATACATAAAATACATGCTTTGTGGAGCGCTCACATAAGGCATGGGGGGAGATTGCACCCAATTGGTCTCTTGTTCATGTCGTGCATGTTTTCTATCTTGAGTTTTGTCAAAAAGTAGAGTTTTTTTTTGTTTTTGGAGACCTTTTGGCTCTCACTACGCGCGCTCACGGCATCCGATCTGTGCACCAGTGGTATCAGAGCGAAGTTGAGATCTTGAGCTTCCAATCGCTACCCATCTTGTGCGAAGGCGGAGCTCTTGGAACGATCGAGCTCTACAGTTAGTTTCATCGCGAACGGTCGATATGGGTGGATTCCTGGCGGTCAAGAGCCTCTGTCTACAGCCTCTGATCGCGAAGGACCGGCGTAAGGAAGCAGAGGATGATGTTAATATTTCCTTCAACAAGACGTTTTGTAACAGTGGTCGGAGATAAGCTTCCATATCTAAAACTTCATAAGCTTAAGTTAAAGCTTAGAACTAAGCTTTTAAAAAGCTTAGTTACTTCAATTTTAAAATCGACGGCAGCAGCGACTTCTTAGCGTGATTTTCGACAGCTGAAAATGGCTCCCCCCTTGAAATTCGTCATCAGTTTTAGTTACTTATAAGCTTAAGTTACTTGAGCTTTAAACAAGCTTAATCACTTAAATTCTGCAAGTTCAAATTTATCTACTTTGCAAGTCTTGTAAGTCACCAAAGATCAAAACTGACTTATTTCAAAAACTCCCATAAGGATTGTTCTTGTGCAAAAGTACAGAACTACAAAGTTGTTCCCTAGAAAACTTTGTTCGCATACGCAGACTTGCTGAACCAGTTTCAGTACACGTAGAATATAATACACAGATTTTATGAAGATTACAAATTTCGCAACCGTAAAAGATGAAGACCGTGATAGCTAAACAAAAATCTATAAGCCTTGTATACCGGATTTTGAGCTACGTTTATCTCGCAAATTGGATTTTGAGAGAGTGAGGTCTTTTGGATTTTTACAGGATGACGGAACAAAACATAGACGATTTAATGGCTGAAGGCGATCTTCCCGAACCTACAATGGAACAAAAATTGGATTTAATTATGATGCAGCTTGATGAAGAACGAAGAGCCTGACAAGCTTTGCAAGTTCAATTGGCCAATTTGTAACGATCGACCATCGACAAAGATGGACCACAATCCGAAGATCTTATCCGACGAACCATCGATGCAACTCTCGAAGCTCAATTCATCCGTAAAGAAACAAAGATAAGTAAAAGAAATTTCAAATTTCATACTTTCAATGGAACTCGAGATGGAAAGACTGTCCTTGCATTCATCAGTTAGTTTGATGATTACTTTCATGAAGAGACATACATTGAAAAAGACAATTAAATGTGTCACTAATCACTTAGTTGATCGAGCATCTCTTTGGTGGACTGTGGTTCATAAGAGCATAGATTGTCCCACTATCTGGGAGAGTTTCAAAAAGAAGTTTATGCAGAATTTCCTTCCTTCTCAATTCCATGAAAAAGCCATAAAGCAATGGGATCTTCTACAGCAAAGAGATCATGAGCCTCCGAACGTTTTTGGAATGCCTTATTGCAACTCAGAATGCTTGAAGACGTACCTGAAGCGACTCACAAGCGTAAGTTTATGTCTGGATTACTTGGGCATTACTACGCTGAAGTTAATATGTTCAAGCCTACAACCCTTGAAGATGCAATTTCTTTGGCTTATGACACTGAAGACAAGATTCGAGGAAGAGACAAGCATCCACAATAATTTCAAGCAAATGGTAACTATGGTTCTAAGCAATTCAATTCAAATTTTAGAAGATTCAATCAAAGTCGTTTTCCTTCATTATCTTTCCGTAAGTCTTGGACAAAACCACCTGCTTTGCCATCAAATATCAATCAAAACCCTAAGCTATCATCACAGCCAAATCTTAATATTCCTAGACTTTCTGCCATTGCCAACAATGTATCTAAAGCCAAACCTATAGTGTGCTACAAATACCATTAACTTGGACATCTAGCAGTCAATTGTCAATTGAAGAAACCACATGTCCATATCAATTAACTTGGAGCAATGGAAGATGAAGAACGTAAGAAAATACATGACTTTACGAAAGATGAGGACGACATTGCTACTCCTTCAGATATTTTACCAGGTATACTAACTCCACATTCTTTGTTGATAATGAAATGTTTAGTGCATGGAAAAAAAAAGATTATTTTGCATGATGATGGAAGTATACATGATTTTATTTTTGTAAAGTTAGTGAAAGAATTGAAATTACAAACTGTTTCTACGCATTATCGCATTAAAGTAGCATTCTTAGGCATAAGATATAATGGAATACAAGAGGTGCATGATTTAGAAATTCAAATTGGTGAATACACTGAATGTAGAAATTTTCTAGTTGTACCTTTACAGTCTAGTAATATTATCCTAGGTATATCTCGACGTCATCAGCATAATCCTGACATAGATTATTTCACGCATTCCATTAAAATTCATTTTCAAGAAAAATAAATTACATTGCATGGTATATACGCATCTAATAATTTTTCACTGTTTACTCATACTCAAGCTAAACGTGCATTATGTAAAAGTAGGAAATCTTATCTAATTTGGGTTAATGAACTTCAAGCTAAAGAAAAACATATGCACCCTAGGCATAAAGAATTTCTTGCACAATTTAAAGATTGTTTTGCTGAAGATTTACTATCTGGACTATCTCCTTCACGTCCTGAAGACCACAAAATAGATTTAATTCTTGGTACACAACCACATGTAAAGCACCATATAGGCATAATCAGATTGAACAGAAAGAAATTCAAAATCAAATAGAGGAATTATTAAATCGAGGATTAATTAGACCTAGTAGTTCTCCATTTGACGCACTTGTTTTATTGGTAAAGAAGAAGAATAATACTTATCGCATGTGCATTGATTATCGTGCCCTAAATAAAATTACTGTAAAGAATAGATATCCAATTCTTAGGGTAGACGATCTTATAGATAAACTACAAGGTTCTGTCATATTCAGTAAAATAGATCTTAAATCTGGTTATCATCATGTGAGATTAGATAAATCTGATATATTCAAAACTGCATTTAGAACACAATTTGGATATTATGAATTTCTAGTGATGCCTTTTGGATTGACTAATGCACCTGCTACATTTAGTCGAATGATGAATTGTATATTCTTGAAATATCAGCATTGTGTCATAGTATTCTTTGATGATATATTGATATTCAGTAAAAATGATAAAGAGCAGTATGAACATCTGTCTTTGGTTTTCAAGCTGTTGAAAGGTAATCAATTGTATGCTAATCTAGAAAAGAGCGAGTTCTTTTAAATGGAAATTGAATATCTAGGTCATATTGTATCATCAGAATGTATTAAGGTTGACTCTAAGAATATAGAATCAATATTAAAGTGGCCCATACCTAAAAATTTGCATGAGTTACGTTCTTTTCTAGGTCTTGTTAGTTTTTACAGGAAGTTTGTGCGAAATTTTTCATTACTTGCTTTGTCTTTGACTAAACTTTTAAAGAAAGGTATTGTGTATAACTGGACTGATATTCAACAAAAATCTTTTGATTTATTAAAACACGCATTAATCTATGCTCATGTATTACAACTATCTGATTTCAATAGACCATTCTTTTTAGTAGTTATTGATGCTAGCGGATCTGGAATAGAAGCTGTACTTATGCAAGATAATCATTCCATAGTCTATTCTAGCTGTAAACTGAAACCATCTGAACTTAAATATTCTACATATGATAAAGAATTGTTAGCTGTAGTATAAGCTTTAAGACAATAGAAACATTACTTAATGG
This sequence comes from Lygodium microphyllum, assembly GCF_053477565.2. Classification (NCBI taxonomy): domain Eukaryota; kingdom Viridiplantae; phylum Streptophyta; class Polypodiopsida; order Schizaeales; family Lygodiaceae; genus Lygodium; species Lygodium microphyllum. Next base: position 73,093,679 of record NC_141135.1, read on the forward strand.
GTTCTGAGTTTATGATTAAGACTGACAAACAAAGTATTAGACATCTCCTTAGTCAACCCCAAATCTTTGACTGACATATCAAATGAGCAGCTTTCATTTAGAGTTTTCATCTCCTTATCCAATATCAACCAGGTAAAGAGAATGTAGTAATCGATGCTTTAAGTAGAAGATCGACCATTTATAATATCTCTGTCATATCATTTGATTCTCTTACCTCTGTGAAAGATACTTATCATCAGGACATTATTTTTCAAGCTGATTGGAATAAATTAGTTGGAAATAACTGGATTCCTATTGATTCACTGTCTTACAATGATGGATTCATGTTTTATGAAAAGAGATTATATGTTATAGTTCCATTTAGATCTTTTGTTTTGAATGAGATTTATTGTCCTTCATATCAAGGTCATAGAGATATTATATCTACTTTGTGTACATTGACTGAAGATTTTTATTGGCCACATATGGACACTGATGTATCTAACTTTGTTTCTGAATGTTTAATTTGTCAAAGAGTTAAGAGACATAATGGTAAACAATATGGTTTACTAATGCCTTTATCTATTCTATCAAGACCATGGGAACAGATTTTTATGGATTTTATTACTGGTTTACCTAACACTAAAACTAACTATGATATGATTTGGACTGTTGTAGACAAGTTTAGTAAACAAGCATATTTCATTCCATGTAAGAAAACTTTAACATCTCAAGCAGCTCAATTGTTTTTGAAAACTGTTTTCACTAACTATGGATTACCAAAAGTTATTATTTCTGATCGTCGTTTATTAGCTTTATTTCTATTTGGTACTAAAGAAAACTCAAAAGCCAAAAGCTTGCTATTTTGTAATTTGAGCTATTATTTGAGCTTGAAGATTATTAATACATAAAATACATGCTTTGTCGAGTGCTCACACAAGGCATAGGGAGAGATTGCACCCAATTGGTCTCTTATTCATGTCGTGCATGCTTTCTACCTTGAGTTTTGTGCAAAAAGTAGAGTTCTTTTGTTCTTGGGGATCTTCTGGCGCTCACTACGCGCGCTCACGGCATCCGATCTATGCATCATATTTGTGTCTAGCTTGGTAAACCATGTTTTTCCTTGATTGCTCAAGAAAAGTTTAAAGATATGACTCTTGTAAACATCAATATTGAGATTACGTATCTCACAAACATGTTAGAATTTCTCTACAATGTTACAAGGAGTGTCCTTAGCTCTATACTTCTCTGTTTTTGTTGAGTGCTTAAATGATTATATTTTAGCTAGTTTTTATTGGATTTTTGGGTGATTTTGGTTCGATTTTATGGTTGATTGATTGGTTTTTGGATGGTTTGAAAGTATTTTAAAGTGCATTGGAATGGATTAAGTAGGTTTGAGAAACTCATGGTGGCTTTTAGTTGAGTTATGATGTTTTGATTGGTTTTATATTATGTCTGTTTGGTTTTAATGGATATGTTTTCTTTTTGTTTGAGATGTTATGATTGTGAATGAGTGGTTTGGGGAATAATTGAGAGTGTTTTTAATGGTTTTTGATAATTTGAGTTGGTTTGGTTTGAGTTATATGATTTTGATATCTTTTGTAGAATATTCGATAGCGTATTGTTGAGCTTATATATGTCTTTTGGTATCTTTTGTATACTTTTGTAAGTGTTCTAATGGATGGATGTTTAGCTTGGGGATGTTTTCTAATCTTGAAAAGAGAATAATTGAATTTCTTAATAGCTTGAAGAAATAGGAGTAGATGATGAAGACTTGAATTGAAAACTGAAGTGACAGTAACATTGATGAGCTTCTAAGGGACATTGTAGTGGCTCTGATGTCCCTTCATATCAGATATACCTCTTGGGAGGGGTATCCATGACTAAGAGAGGATTATTGAGTATCATTTTTTATTATTCTCATGCATTATTAAGAGAGAGTATATGTGAGAGAGAGTGTATGAGAGCTAATTTCTATGAAGAAACATTATATTTACATGAGAGAGATTGAGAGAAAAACTATGAAGACTATGAAGATCGTGAAATATGATGAATTTTATTCAAAGTTTATCATTTTTTAATATTCTTTTGATTCTTTGATGGTTTCTATATTGAAGATTTGCCATGATAAATCCATGGGAGATTTACTATATGATGTTGGGTAAAGATTGGTTGTTCTTGGTGTTTTTTTTCTTCTTGTTATCATTGATTAAAGTATAAAGAATATGCTTGTTAGTATGACAAGATAGTTTTTCTTGTAGTAGTTTTTGTGTTTTCTTGGTGTTGCTCTTGGGACTCTATGTTTTTGATGCGTAGGTAGGAAAATTGCCATAAAAAAACACCAACAACAGAGAGACCGAAAATGGAAGTAGTGGTATTGTTGAAGAGGAAGAAAAGTAATAGAGGATTGTAGAATTTCTACTACTATTGAAGAATTTGAGATATTCGATTGCCAAATCCACTTTCTATAAGAAGTGCATTTTCTTATGGAAGAAACATGTCACTATCTTGATATGGGATCTATATGATAGAATGATTTCATTGTCTTCTAAAGTTATAGAAAGCTGTATCACTATAGTCAATTATTTACCACAAAATCGATGAGCAAAACAGAGTCATGGTCTATTGAGGTTCACAAGAATAAGAAGGAAAAGAGTTGGAATTTGTTCATGGATACCTAACAACAAGATACATTGGATTCTTGATATATTGATAACCTTATATATGTCCAATTGGAAACCCACTAGAAGCTAGTAGATAGAGTGTTCTTTACAACCTATACTATTGAAACCCTCTGAAGTTAATATTATCAGGACAATGCTAATATGGTGATTCCTCAGAGAATGAATTTTGATACCTTCAAAATTGAAAATCTTCTATTTGTAGTGGAATGAAAGCTGAATTTAGAGACGGTGAAAATAAGGAAGTAGAAGAAATAACAAGAGAGTTCTCCAGAGGTTGAAGTCCTTTTGATTTCTTTCTATTGAGAATAAATAAATTGCGTGGAGCCAACTCCTTGATGAATGATGCGGTTAAGAGGCAAATACTAGAACGAATCCAGGTGTACGTGAGAAGAGACGACAAAAATCAAAGTTAAGAACATGCTAGCAGCAGAAGCCTCTTTTGACACCCTTGTGGTACTCTTTATAGAAGTCCCAATGGTGAACCAATGTCCCCTTCCAAGTCTGATTCATCTTGGAAATGTTGATGACAAAGACCAACGAATGTAGTCTCTTTTTCAATATTTAAGGGAGAATACAATGAAGACCTTGATTTTCATGTAGTCCAGTTCATGGTAGCATGTATAGCCAACAATGCCAAAACCCCAGAGCACTAGTTGGCCATATTTTCCACCACATTCAAAGCCACAATGTTTTAGTGGTATGAGAGACAAGCAACAAGAACTTTTGGCAGATGGGATGACCTAAAGGTGGCATTTCTCACCAAATTCAAGTGCAAAGATTTTGAAGAATGGATATGAGAGGAGTTCATGAACTTAAGTTAGTTCTCGAGAGAATGTATGGAAGCATATATCTCTAGAATTGAATCCATACTGAATAGATGGTCCAACTATAACTTGAAGGAAGCCATCCAAAAGAGAGTTTTTCTTAGAGGCCTATAACCATAAGTTCGTAAGTTTGTGGAGTTGAGAAGACTAGTCAACCTGTAAGATGTAGTGGAAGGTGCAAGACTATATGATGAAGTTGAAGCAAGGCTATTGATGACATTAGGAAGAGGAGTCTTATCTCCTCCCATGCTAGGAATGGTATATCTATCAAATGCAATTCCAAGGATTATTCTCTATTCCTATCCTTAGATGCAAATAGTGTCGCAGTACAGTGCATTGAATCCATAGTGGTCGTAGACATTAGTGCCTCAATCAACCACATCAATTTGGCCTCAAATAATTCTCCCAATGGCAACTCAACAATAATAGTAGAACCCTACTAACTAGAATCAACAAACAACCAACAATCCTAACATGAGCTTTGAAGTAGATCAGAAAACCAGAGGACCTTTTGGACCAACCTAAACAGTCTATGCAGTGATTACAGAGACTTTTCAAGACCCTACGGTGAGTACTCTAGGAGGGTAAAATTTGAAGAACTATTTGTCCAATTTAATTAGAAGTATCAGTAACGTTGATGGATGTGATGATAGAACAATCGGAGATACTGAAAGTGAATAGAATTTGGAGGCTTTTCAGTGAATATCATGGTGTGAAAAGTGCCATCAAGCGAGATATTTAGCCACTAAATGGAGGATTTTTAGTGAATATCATGGTGCGAAAAGGCCACATGGTGTGAAAAGTGTCATTAAACGAGATATTTAGCAACTAAATGTACCTAAAAATCAACCATCTTTGGAGCATTCTGTTCTTGCTTCTTAAGGAAGAACCACATATAGGATGTCTGCTCTCTGAAGGAGATGTATGATAGAAGGAAGAAAGGTGAGGGAGCAAGGTTCAACATGCTGGAATCCAAGATGACAACCTATGATATTGGCTTAAAGCCCAAAGAGTTTGGTTCTAATTTTGGTCCAAGAAGGTTCTTTGTCTAAAGTTACAGAGAAAGATAGTTTGGTGGTGGATATAGATTAGAAGTGGAATGCTACAGATACAGAGAGAAGTGTCACGTCTTCGCAAAATTTCCAAATCCTAGAAGATCTATGGATTACAAGCCTCTTTGTAGAAATACAAAGGATAAGGCCACACTACTAAAGATTGTCGCAGTCTAGATGCCACAAATAACCAACAAAAGAATCAGAAGCCTAACTCCAATTTGGTAGAATTGGAGGTAGCTGCAGTTACACATGCCAAGAAAAGAGAACCAACAGTTCCAAAAGAGAATGTTCCATCTACAAAAGTTATCAAGTTTAAGCTCCCAACAAAGCCAAGAGTAGTACAATATATGACAATGCAGTGCTGAATAGTCCAGTGCCATAGAAGATTATAGAGACAGTATAGGATGTAGAACTAGAGGACTAGGATATTGAAAGAGATGGATGTACCTCCAATGATAGATAAAGTGGTGATGCAGTCTTTGCTTGAAAAAAGAGGAAAAATGAAAGTGGGTATCATCCCATTCCCTAGCCACTTAGAAAAGCCCATGGACCCTATAAAGGAGTATATAATAGATACATTTCACCCTAATTTGAAATTTTGACAACTGTTGATGCTATCTCCCAATTACAGAAAGAGATTTAAAAGCATTTTCACCCAAAGATGTGGTCTAAGGATTGCTAACTCTGCAACTATTACCAAAAGTAGTAAGGCCTTACAGCTTGTGAAAGAAGTGGAAGTGACCAACACATTCTTGGATCATGGCACTCCATAGATTGGTGTCTAGATAGAAGGATGCTTTATTCCAAGTGCATTGATAGATGGAGGCTTTTCAGTGAATATCATGACGGATGTGACGATGAAAGACCTAGGCTTGCAATGCATGTAACCCACTCACCAGTGGCTCTCATCACACTGGCTGATCATAGCAAAATCAAGATTTAGGTATTCTTCCTTATATCAAGACCACAACTGCAAGATGGGATGAAAAATGGGCCTGATTGTCAGGATCTAAAACAAGCTTGACACTAGCTCTAAGGCACTAGCCACAGACCTTTTTACTACTTACCTTAAACCACCCCATGTGGCATTGCGGCTAGGAGCGTTTAAGAACTTTGCATTTGTATGATTTTGTAGTCCAATGAATAATCCTTCCCACTACTCTTTAAAGGGAGTCCCTAAAAATATTGGTGTTATACACCATGTAAGTATACACAAAGGTAGCATCCCTCGGTTGATTACCACGGCTCCAATATGACTCTCCTACACCTTGGCAATTGGCTCCAAGATGTGCTGTGAACATAAAATACATTCGAAACAATCTCCACTCTTTTGATTGATCGATCCAAGAAATCATAGATAAACCACACCGAATATCTTTCAAAGAACTAAATATTGAACCCTACAGCTTCGGATACCTCGCACTCTCAACGTAAATCATCGTCATACAAACAAGTATTATGCATCCAAGATATGATACCATATGGTGCATGCAATGCAATTGTGTATGACTACCGTGCTCAAACAAGTTTATTCATTAACAATTAGCAAGGTGAAAGTGTAAAGATAATTTTTTCATGCTTTTCTTTTAATACATGATTGCTTTGTTGCTTTTAGGACTAGTACCTATCAAGGTGTGCGGGATCTAGAGCATGGCAGATGCGGAAGCTATGGAGGATGGAAGATAAATACACAACTCATGTTGATATGACAATGTAGACAACTGTTACACAAGTGAATTAGGTCTCAAGATAAGCACAATCTTGTGTATGGACAACAATGACACAGTCACTTGACAGAAAGAGACAAGTACTATTGCATTATCATCATGTGAAAGTGATAGTTCAAGTATATCATTATATAGAGTTCTTTGGTAGCACTTAACATCCACTGTGCTTATGGGATCTGTCTCTCTTTCTAGAATGGACTGCATCTTCCTAGCCTAGGTGTTCCATACAAAGGGACTAAAGTAGGTGTGATTGCAAATATCTCAACACCCCTCCTCAATCACAATAAAAAATATAAAGTGTGTAGAGGCTTTAGTGAAAGCAACATCTGCAAAGTGTGGGCATACTATAAACATGGCAATACACTTGAGGCTATCTAAAAAAAGGCTAAGTGTGGGTACCACAAATATGATGGACATCTAGAGGCTGTAGCAGGGGCCTTACAAAGTGTACAGAGGTTGTAGTACAAGGATAACTGAGGAGTTTACAAGTTTATGTTTGAGACGTTAGGGCTAGGAAATACAAAACTAAAAAAATCTATCTGAATAGAAGGACTGATGAAGTTTGTTCTTCTCCTGGCAGTCTTCTTTTTCTTCTTCTTCCTTTGCTCCATTTCTTCTTCTTCTTTAACTACAACTAGATAGACTTTTTGGGACCTCTTTCTTGCGTGGCAGAACTTCTCGGTGTGTCCGGTCCTTTTGCAAAAGTCATAGAAGAACTGGTCCTTCTTGCCTTTGTACCTGTTGCCAACATATAATGCATGCTCATCTCTAGAGGTACTTGGTTCTTCCTTAGTTTTTAGCTTCTTTTCCTCTTCTAATAGTGATGCTTGGATATCAACAAGTTCAGGATTTGGCATGTTGATTAAAGTTGTTGATACATTATTAAATTCAGGAGGCAAACTCTTAAGTAGAACACCGATGCAAACATCTTCTTCCATTTTAATGTTGATTCCTGCAAGTTGGGTTATAAATTCTTTCATGTAATTTAGATGTGTGACAAGTAATGTGTTGAACTTCATTTCAAGCTTGAAAAACTCAATCGAGAGGCCATACTTTGATGATTTAGACTGTGCATCGAATAAGGTGTCAAGTCTCTTCCATGTATCCTGTGAGGTCTCACAATTATCCATATGGTGGATATAGCTGTCGTCTAGCTCCAGTTTGATAATGGCCTGGGCCTTATCATCGTTCTTTTTCCAAGTTATATCAAGATCCACATCACGAGGCTTCTTTTCTTTTCCAGTGGTAATGGCCCAGAGGCCCTTCTTTATCAGGATGAGTTTGATGCGGGTCTGCTAGGTGTGAAACTCGACTCCTTTGACGCGAGCAGTTGGAGAGTCTTTGCCCATGTTAGACTTACGGGAACAGTAGCAAATCAACTTCATAATTTTGAGATTTATCAGTGGAAGAGCAGATTACAATGTGTCAAGAGACACAAGTAATGACAGTGTGAAAACACACTATGCAGAGACTATGTCTGTGTTGATGTTGAGCTTGAATCTTCTTTGTTCGGGGTCCTCGATCCTTCTTCAATCTTTCCAGGTACTTCCCCTTCTTGATTTGATGCTGGGACAATAGATTAAAGTGGCAGTGTGTTGCTCCAGGTGGCAGGAGAGAGAAAATGATGAGATTTTTGAGCTTGAGTGAAAAATTGACTATGGTGGATTTTAGGGTTTCATGACAGGGGCTTGGTTTTTCTGACATTGCAGGAGCTATGGTGGATCATTTTAAAAACTTTTTTTAATAGAAATGAAGCTTATGTGATGCTCTACCAAAACCCTATTCTCCTCGTCCAGATCGCCGCCCATACTGCGCACACAGAGAAGAAGACCGTGAACAGACGCAATTCAGAACTGCGAGCATGAATTCTTGCAATGCTGATGCACACAGTGGCCAATGTTATGGTTATTGGTACTAGGATGAAGCACCCTGTTGTGAGGAATGATTCCTTAGAAGGAAGCAAGAGGAGATATGCTTTTTGTTGGGAGATCTAGGGACTCCAATCAAGGTATGTCCTGCAGGTCACAGATTTAGGCTATGGCAGTGACTGACAATTTGAGCAATGCTGAGCTATGGAGTGGCCAATGTCAAGCTCTTAAGTGATACAGAGAAGCCTTGGGAGTCAAGGAACAAATGTCTAGAAGAGAGCAGGTTCAGATATGACCTGTGGAGAGAGATCCAAGAGCTTCAAGTTGACAGGGTGCTGCTGGCTATGGCTGCCAAGGAAGGCTCTAATACCATGTCAAGATGTGTGGGATCTAGAGCATGGCAGATGCGGAAGCTATGGAGGATGGAAGATAAAGACACAACTTATGTTGACATAACAATGTAGACAATTGTTACACAAGTGAATTAGGTTTCAAGATTGAGACTTGAACTCATAAACACAATCTTGTGTATGGACAACAATGATACAGACACTTCACAGAAAGAGAGAAGTACTATTGCATTATCATCATGTGAAAGTGATAGTTCAAGTACATCATTATATAGAGTTCTTTGGTAGCACTTAACATCCACTGTGCTTATGGGATCTGTTTCTCTTCCTAGAATGGACTGCATCTTCCTAGCCTAGCTGTTCCATACAAAGGAACTAAAGTAGGTGTGATTGCAAATATCTCAAGAATACCGAGCTTTCTTTTGCTACTAGACCCTTTTAAATTTACACAACAACGAACCTTATATGATATGCATCATAAAACATTAGAATTCAGCGTGCGTATTTTTTTTAAAAACGAAAACAATAACAATCTACTTTAACAAAGAGAGAGGACTGAATTGAGGAACCTCATGCTTCAGCTCTACCATACATTCAAATATATGAATCTTATTTTTTTTAATTTTTTGAATGCGAAAAATCTACTTTTCTCTATTTTTTCTAAAATTTTGCTATTTATTTATAAAAAAATAATGATATTTACTTATTTACTGATTTAGATTGATTGATCTTACTAAAAATGATTTTCTTTTCATGTTTCAATCCATAGAAACAACATACGCACGATAAAAACCCAAAACCCACGTAATTTTCCTTAAATCGTAGTCTCGGATTTTGCGTGTTTAGCATAAAATTATTATATAACTGCTTTTTTGTGATTTCTTCAACATGATTGACAAATTAGAACATTGACAACCCAATACAATCATTTCTAATAAATTTCAACTAAACTTTATCATAAAACAATAAAATTGATGACTTACTAATAAAATTGTATCTTATGACATATATATTTCGAAATTGGAGATCCACTTATGATCCCAATCTCAATTTACGTCCCTTTTCACTTCCACATCATTGCATGATCAAAATTATTCATCTTAGTCCATCCCATTCTATCTTATACACTAATCTAAGAGAATATGCAATAAGAGGAGAGAGGAGATAAAAAAACTAAAATTAGATCTCTTCATAGAATGCATCAATTTTTGAATCATTTTTTGCAATGAAGGGTGAGGAAATTAAGCATCTCAAGGCTTTGAGCATTCCTTGCATCATCAACAGCAGAAAAATGATAAAAATTTTATCCGAAAATGGGGCAAAAAAAAAAAATGTTGCCCCCCTCCCCCTTCCATGTTTCAAAAATTCGCGACCTTTCAATCCTCCAAGCTAATTAGCTTGTTAAGTTAAAAACCACCAAACTAGTTCTACTTTTTTTGTTCACACTACGGAGGAAGTGATTTTTTCACTTTTGGTGGGGTAAACAAGCTCAGATTCGTGATCCGTCTAGCTGGCTGACTTCAGAGCATCGAAATCTATAAACTTGGCATTTGTTATGCACTTTTCAGCTCTTAGATCACATAGTTGCTTCATAACGCCAAACATTACGGGGATTAAATGGAGGGTCAAATGGACTCTAATTGATGAACCAAGACTTGCATTGGATTCTTGGCATCAAACTCTATCTAGGAAAACTCTAGCTCATCAATCCACAACCATTTCGTTTTGCATGAAAAATTGGTCTTTGATGGTCTCCTGGCTCTTTTCCGCTTCAAAAAGGGCTCTATAAATCTGTTCTCACTGATGTTGGTTCTAGGGCTCTAGCTAGGCCTTCTATACTTACCCAAACAATCCCACGGCCTTGTAGCCAAGAGTGTATAGTTACTATGAATTGATTTATCGAAAGAACGCGTTTATAGATATTCTTCTCCGGACTCCAAAGTAGAGGGAGTACCCAAACATGTAGGTGATGTCAAGAATCGCGTGGTGGGGGGACTTGCTTGAGCTGTTGCGCCAAACACACATTGTATACACAAGAGGAAGCTCACTTAAGAAAACAAAAAGAGAGATGGAGGCCAAAACGTTTCCTTGCTGATTTTTTCTTCTTTTTCCACATACTATACAATGTACACAAAGTATAGATAAGATACGATATAAAGAAAAGTAGTCTACTAAGTCAAACAGTGCATAACAGACTACACTAATCGACTGACGCTATATCTTTGCCAATTGTAAGTAGGTGTAATAAACTAAATATAATAAGTGATAAGTCAGTGGCCATGTGAGTATCATAATGACCATCAATGTGCTAAGTGTAGACGTGCAGACCCATCTAGTCAAGCGGTCCATCATCAATGTCCACACGTATTGAGCTTGCCATCTCAACACTCCCCCTTAAGCTCAACTCTATCTCTGCAACTCCAAGTAAGCTTAAGAACTTTTGCAAAATCAAATATTGACAAGATACTCTCCAATCTTGTCAGACCATGTTCTAGGTGCTTGCTTCAGCCCATAGAGCTTCTTCTTTAACTTGCACACATATGTGGGATGCTCTAAATCCTCATAACCTAATGGCTGCTCCAATTACACTTCTTATTGCAATTCACCATGCAAGAAGGCATTCTTAACATCCATTTGCTGCAAACTCCAACCTTTGACTACTGCCAAGGAAATCACGTATCTAACAGTTTCCATCCTAGCAATTGGACTGAATGTCTCTTTATAATCTATGCCATATGTTTGAGCATAGCCTTTTGCAACCAGCCTAGCCTTATACCTGCTAATGGAACCATTTGTATTATGCTTGACTTTGTAAACCCACTTACAACCAATAGCTTTCTTACCCTTAGGCAAGGGTACTGAATCCCAAGTCTTATTGGCTTCTAATGCAGCCATCTTCTCATCCATTGCTGCATCCCAATATGACCAGCAGCATCCTCAAAATAAGTGGGCTCAACATCCTCAACTAGTTTCACCATATTCGCATAATGGTGAGCTACATAACCTTCAAAACCAAATCTTTTGATAGGGTATTTGACCTTGTTAGACTTGCGTACCATTGGATCACTCAATGGAGCCTTTATATTACTATGAGCTCTTTGTATACCTGGTGTCCTGAAGGAATATTAAGCTTATCATCCAACTCTCTGAACCACTAGAATCTCCATCAAATCCCACATGACTAGGAGATACATCATTACCATTCAACATTTTTTTCTTTTCTTTTTCTTTGCCTGCAACACTTATAGATCCACCTAAAGATGTGGGGCTACTCCTTAGTCTCCCAGACCAAGGGCTCATTGTAGATGTAGTACCAGACGATGTTTCTGGTCCACTAAGACTCCGTGATTCTCGCTTTTTTTTCTACACATAGCTATCATGATCATTATCATAATCTAATACATCACCAGCAAGTGCATATCAACTGCTCATCTCATAAAAAATAACATCCATGCTCACTCTGAACTCACATGTGATGATAGGGTTATAACAACGATACCCTTTCTGCTCTAAAGGGTATCCAATAAAAATATATTTTTTAGCCTTTGGATCAAGCTTCTTCCATAGCTCATATGGCACATGAATATATGCAACACAGCCAAATACCTTCAAGTGTGATACATCAGGCTTCTTGCTAGTAAAGCATTCTTTGGGAGTCATCCCATGAACTGCAGCTGTGGGAGTTGTGTTCATAATATAGACAGCAGTATGGACAACTTCATACAAAAAATATTTTGGTATATCCTTTTTAGCCATTAATGCCCATGCAACTTTTGCAATATGCCTATTTTTTGTTTCTTCTGCAACCCCATTTTACTGTGGAGTATACCTACAAGTAAATTGCCTCTATCCCATGAGTCTTCAAGAAGCTACTAAACTCATTAGAGAGGTACTTTCCCCCTCCATCTGATCTCAAGCACTTCACTTTCAAGCTTGTTTTTGTTTTAACAACTGCCTTGAAAGATTTGAAGTGCTCAAATATATCACTCTTTTCCTTCATGAAATATACCCATAGCTTTCTTGAATAATCATCAATAAATGTGACAGTATTTGCTGCCACTAAGAGATATATTCTGTGTAGGCTCCCACACATATTTATGTACTCCATCAAGTATATTTCTGCTCACTTCTCTATCATGTGAGAAGGGTTGCCTTGCCTGCTTATTACCAAACTAGCATGCTTCACAAGCTTTATGAAATTCTGTAACTCTAAAGGAATGTAAGCCTATAACCCCAATCCTCTGGACTGCATTAATTTCAGCATTTACATATTTGCATGTCCAATACGTTTATGCCATATTTCAATGTTTGCACCACTCCTTTTCCTTTAGTATACATAGTAGCATCCATTGCAAAAATTTTAGCATCTAAAGTGAACATGTGGCCAACTCTAATTCCTTTTGTGACCAACTTTTACTAATCATTAAAGTCTTCTACAAAACAACCTTTTACATTGAACCAGACATGCAACCCTTGCTCTACCATTTGGCCAATAGACACTAGATTCTTTGTAATTGAAGGCATATGTAATACATTGTCAGATCTTTTGTCTAGCCATCATGCAAGGACAAGGAAACCTTTCCAATGTGTGAAATTGGGTGGTATGTGAATTATCACTCGTTTGCACATAACCTAGATTTTGTAAGTCCTGCATCTCTCCAAACCATTCAACATGACATGTCATACAATTAGATGCACTTGAATTAACATACTATACATCATCATGTGTCCTCTTTCCTATAATTACATTCATCATATGTTGCATAACAAATAAATGCTCATTTTTGTTTTCATTTTATCATGAAAATGATGTATAGTTTCTTTGTTGCAATTTACCATTGTGAATATCATCCTTCTTAGCATAACAACGGGCTGCAATATGACTTGTTTTGCTACAATAATGACAAACAATAGCAGAATTTCTAGAACCTCTGTTTTGCCATCCGCCTCTTCCTCTAGAGTTCCCCTTGCCTCTAAAGTTTCCTTGGCCTTCTGAAACCTACATTTTACTAAATTGCTAATTGAACCTATTTTGCTAGTTATCACCAGCACGTTCCATACCACAGCCTCTTGAAGAGGATCTACCATGTTCCCTTCTTGAACTTGAGTAAAATGCTTTGACCTATTTACCATTTCTTTCAAACGAGTCACCTTGCATATTGATCTCTTTGGTAATCATGAGAGACTAGCTCATCAAAATCCAAAAATGGCTTCGTACGTATATTGAAGTGACAAATGATTTTCATGCATTCTCATTATTAAGGCCACTCAAAGTGGATGAAACCAAATCATCATTATCAGGCATTGCATCAATCACTGCTAAAGCATTGCAATGCTTCTCATCTTCAAAACATACTCATTGACAGATATTTTTCCTTTCTTCAAGGTATTCAACTCTTGCTTGAGTTGAATCTTTCATGCCTTTGTATTTACTGAAAACATGCTCTCAAAAATTATCCAAGCTACATGTGAAGTTTTTGCATTCCTAATATGTCCCAATATAGTATTATCAATGAATGTAGATAGCCAGTACATCACCTTTTTATCTTTTGCATTCCATTCTTTCCATGCCTTTAATTCATTTGCAATCCTAGCTCTGGCTCCTTTTCTTCACCTGAAATAAACTCATAAAGGCCCTTTCCAACGAGGAAGTTTGTTATACGGAACTTCCATGAAGAGTAGTTGTTCTTGTCGAGCTTCTGAATAATGGGATTTCCATTGTTCTCTGACGTTATCATAAAAATGATACAACACAACAAGCTAGTCTTCTGCAACCTTTCATAAGTGCACATCAATACACTAAGAAATATTTTTCATTGATTGATCGAGAATACATGTAATTTGAAACCTGTTTGTAGATAAACCTTATGTTTGCTTCTTGGTTTGAAATCTGTAACATGTGCACCCACTTTCGGTCAATACAGTCAAAATCACAATGCACCTTGAAATGAGGTCTGAAATCGTCTCAGATGCCCAAAAAAACTATGGGATTGTCTTAAAGGGATTATTTGCAGAATATACAGTGCTTTGCTCGCACACCAAATCTCATAGTAATCTGAGATTTTCACTCTACCTTGCTTTCGGTGCCTCCATAGGCACTATCCAAGAGAAAGAGTGGAAGAATGAGAGAGCTTTTTACTCATTGCTTGCTTGCTCAAACCTTGCTTCTTTTCCTTCACTTCAACCTTCAAAATTAGCCTCTTAGTGGTGTGGTAAGATACAACATAAAGAAAAGTATAGATAAGATACAACATAAAGAAAAGTGGATTAGTGTGGTTAAACAATGCATAATAGACTACACTAATCAACTGATGCCATATCTTTGCTAGTTGTAACAAACTAAATATAATAAGTAATAAGTTAGTGGTAATGTGAGTATCATAATGACCACCAACGTGGTAAGTGTAGACATGCAAACCCATCTACCCATGCGATCCATCATCAATGTCTGCACATGTTGAGCTTGCCATCTCAATAGGTGACTAGCACCTTGTAACACAAACAAAGGGAGCACCCCTAGCTTATCGTTGTGGCCCCACTACAGCTCTTCTACACCCTAGGGATTCACCCCAGGATGTCGTAGGACGTACCATCTCAATATATAACACGTATGTACAAAGTCCACTCTTTATAATATTTGTTCCAAGAGAGTATATATGTCTCACCAAATTAGTTTCCTAAGGAAGTGATTATACTAAATCTACATCATAGGGAGCCTCGCACTCATTGTGGGTCAATAGTTTAAAACTAACTGGTATACATCCACCACAAGAGATAGTTCTCTTTATACTATGTTGATGCAATGCAATACAAAATGGATGACGTTGAGTGCACAAACATTTTACTTAAACGAAATCAGTATTGTGAATGTGCTAAAATATTCTTTCCATAATTTTCTTTCACTAATAACTTTGCTGCAATGATAAGGCAGTATTGTCTGACTACTCCCACCACTATACCTCTTAATTTAAAATAAGATCGAAGACTACATGAAAAGTGTAATTTTTTTTTCAGATTTTGAACCATATTCAACACATAAAATCCCCTCTCTCTCTAGGGTTTTGCTTACGATGAGTAGGTTAAGGGATGTTTCCATGTATATTTTTTCATAATGTAAGTAATAAATATACACTAAAACATATGAATGGAGGTAAGTTGAGGCAAATACTCATAGCTTACCTCCATTATACTTGCACAAAAATAGCCCTAATTTTTCACGCTCAATATCTATTTTTTTCTCAATTAAAACTTAAATTTCTCTTTTTTTTAAACAATGATTTATAATTAAAATTCTAAAATTTGTACATTTTTTTGATGTGGAACACTTAAGAATATTGAGATTTATTATTACACTCTATTTTTCTCAATGGGAGCACAATTTTCCATAATGGAACTCATAAAATTGACACTTTAATATTTGCATATTTTGAATAAAATGTGTAAATGATTAAGACTTACTGTTTATGTTGACAATTTTAATAAAATGAAGTGGAAGCCCACTTACTCATAAAATTGCACATGCTTTGTAATTCGAGAACGGGAAGCCGCTGAGGCTCGTTTATAATTGTTGACGCTTCCTTGATCTATCTCTTGCATTCCATCGCGAATTGCCATCCATTTTTCATTCTGTCAGCGCATAAGAACCACGTTTATGGTGAGAGAGAGAGAGAGAGAGAGAGAGAGAGAGAGAGAGAGAGAGAGAGAGAGAGAGAGAGAGAGAGAGAGAGAGAGCAGAGAGAAATACTAATTTTTAATCTTGTGAATACTATATTATTCATCGCGAGAATTAGAGCAATGTAGAGTGAAAAATTTGTGGATCTTAGGCCCAAGAGCAAGAAGGGAATAGTGACAAGTCCGAAAATGCCATTTTTGGAAGATTTGAGGAGGTATTGAAAAAATAGTGCCCCCGATAATATTTCATTTTTCATGAATTTTCTCTTCTTAATCAAGCTTTATACTTAACCCCTCAAATAACTAGTTCATTTTGAGTGGTTTTAACTCGATCGAGGGAGCAAATGAGCTCGGAATTGTGATCCAACTAGACATGTAATTTTTTGGCATCAAAATCTATTAAGACATCTGTCACATGCTTTCTGGCTTCCAGTTTAAGCAGCTGCTTCATAATACCAAACCTTGCGGCCATTAAATAGGAGGTCAAATAGACTCTGATTATCAAATGAACACTTGCCTTGGATTCCTGGCGTCGAAATGCATTTAGAAAAGCTCCAGATCCGTGATTCGCAATCGTTTCTTTTTCTATGAAAACTTACTCTTTTACATCTCTCGGCATCTTTTGTACTTAAATCTTGGCTTTGAAATCCACTCTCACGGGATGAGATTATTGGATGACATACCTAGTGGTAAAGCCCAAATCTTATAGAATATCCTAACCTCTGTTACTTGGAAGACCATGGCTATTTGAAGCACGAGTAAGGCATATTAGTTTAAAGTAACCCTAACCAGGGGACCCAACGAAGTGGTGTTGAAGCTCTATGGTTTGTGGAAAGGAAATAGATCCACCTCCATAGAAGTCTCCTTTGACTCTCCCAATGAAGCAGAGGATGGAACATTAGCTGAAGACGATACTATCAAGAAAAATTTTCCAAAGAAACCTACAACACAATCCCTAATAGTTGTTGAGATATTTGCAATCACACCTACTTCAGTCCCTTTGTGAGGAGCAGTGAGGGCTCAGGACCAGAATCCCATATGCACAGTAGGAGAAAGTACCACCACTCAATTCCTATAAAACATTATACTTGTACTCTTTTTCTAATGCAATGATAGTACTCTTTTCTTTCTAGTAAAGTGTCAATGTTACTGCCCATACACAAGATTGTATTTATGAGTCCAAGTCTCAATCTTGGAACCTAATTTACTTGTGTGACAATTTGTCTTTGTCAAGGTCAATGTATTCATGCGTTTCTTCTTCCTCTTTCAACCTCCATAGCTTTCGCATCTACCATGCTCTAGATCCCGCACATCTCGACATGGTATCAGAGCCCAGTTGGGCATGGCACTGCTCCTCCAGCTCTATTGTACTCTCATCTGGGTGAGCTTGAGCTCAGTCGAGCTCAAGTTAAGTCTAGGAGCTCATCTTCTACTCCTCCTTCTCCATTCGACCTTGTGGCAGCTATAGCCACCCTCCACCTATCCTGCTTCAGGCTCTTAGATCTCTTCAATCAGACAAGATCTTGACAAGCTTTCTTCTAGAGAACTATAGCCTTGCTCATGGAGCTCCTCTCTATCACCTCAGAGCTCAACTTTAGACCATTATCAAACTGGAGCTAGACGATAGCTATATCCACCATGTGGATAACTGTGAGACCTCACAGGATACATGGAAGAGACTTGACACCTTGTTCGGTGCATAGTCTAAATCATGAAAATATGGTTTCCTGATTGAGTTTTTCAGGCTTGAAATGAAGTCCAACACATTACTTACCACACATCTAAATTACATGAAAGGACTTTTAACCCAACTTGCAGAAATCAACATTAAAATGGAAGAAGATGTTTAAATCAATGTTCTACTTAAGAGTTTGCCTCCTGAATATAATAATGTATCAACAACTTTAATCAACATGCCAAATCTTGAACTTGTTGATATCCAGGCATCACTGTTAGAAGGGGAAAAGAAGCTGAAAACTAAGGAAGAACCAAGTACCTCTAGAGATGAGCATGCATTATATATTTGCAATAAGTACAAAGGCAAGAAGGATCAACTCTTCTATGACTTCTGCAAAAGGACCGGACACACAGAGAAGTCTTGCCACGCAAGAAAAAGGTCCCAAAAGGCCTATCTAGTTGTAGTCAAAGAAGAAGAAGAAAATGGAGCAAAGGAAGAAGAAGAAGAAGAAGACCACCAGGAGAAGGACAAACCTCATCAGTCCTTCTATTCAGACAGACTTTTCTAGCTGTGTATTTCTTAGCCCTAATGCCTCAAACATAAACTTGTAAACTCCTCATTTATCCTTGTACTAAAGCCTCTGTACACTTTGTGAGGCCCCTGCTACAGTCTCTGGATGTCCATCATGTTTGTGGTACCCACACTTAGCCTTTTCTACGATAGTAGCCTTTGGTGTTTTTTTGCCATGTTTATGGTGTGTCCACACTTTGCAGGTGTTGCTTTCACTAAAGCCTCTATACACTTTGTACTTTTGGTTGTGATTGAGGAGGGGTGTTGAGATATTTGCAATCACAACTGCTTCAGTCCCTTTGTGAGGAGCAGTGAGAACTCATGACTAGAATCCCATATGCACAGTAGGAGAAAGTACCACCACTCAATTCCTATAAAGCATTGTACTTGCACTCTTTTTCTAATGCAATGACAGTATTTTTTTCTTTCTAGTAAAGTGTCAATGTCACTGCACATACACAAGATTGTATTTATGAGTCCAAGTCTCAATCTTGGAACCTAATTCACTTGTATGACAATTTTTCTTTGTCAAGGTCAATGTATTCATGAGTTTCTTCCTCCTCTTTCAACCTCCATAGCTTCCGTATTTGCCATGCTCTAGATCTCGCACATCTCGACAATAGTGGGCATTGGAAGCCAGCTCCCGAAAGATGTCAAGTTATTGTTGATGGGTGAATACCTCCTACTAAGATTACAAATGACTTTTGAAATTACCTCTGATCGTGAGATAGAGGCATGGATGTATTGCTCTCCCTATTATATGGCCATAGTAGAGCCAAAGACAAAAGCCAAAGTAGAAAGAAAGAGTCTATTCTGTTGAGATGTCAAGCTCAATACTTGCGGGCATTGATGATGGACCGCCTGGCTAGATAGGTCCACGCGTCTACACTTAGCATGTTGGTGGTCATTATGATACTCACATGGCCATTGACTTATCACTTATTATATTTAGTTTGTTACACCTACCTATAGCTGGCAAATATATAATGCCAGTCGATTAGTGTAGTCGGTTATGCATTGTTTGACTTAGAAGGCCACTTTCCTTTATGTTGTATCTTATCTATACTTTGTGTATATTGTATAGTGTGTGGAAGAATAAGAAAAATCAGCAAGAAAACGTTTTGTCCTCCATCTCTCTTCTTGTGTTTTTGAGTGAGCTTCCTCTTGTGTATACAGTGTATGTTTTGCACAGCAGCTCAAGTAAATCCTCCTATCACGCGATTCTTGACATGGTATCAAAGCCGCACCACTGAGAGAGGCTGATTTTGAAGGTTGAAGTGAAGGAGAAGAAGCAAAGTTTGAGCAAGCAAGAAATAGGTAATAAGCTCTCCCATTCTTCCACTCTCTCTCTTGGATAGTGTCTGTGGAGGCACCGGAAATAGGTTGAGCAAAAATCTCAGATTGCTATGAGATTTGGTGTGCAAGCAAATCACTGAATATTCTGCAGATAAGCCCTTTAGGACCATTCCGCTGTTATTTTGGACGTCTGAGGCCGTTTTAGGCCCCGTTTTAGAGCCGCAAGGTTGCGAACGACAGTTTCAGGGTGCACTGTGATTTCGGCTGTATTGACCAAAAGTGAGTGCGCATATTGTTGATTGCGAATCTGTAATTTTTGAGGTGTTTGTAGAAAGCAAACATAAGGTTTATCTGCAAACAGGTTGCAGATTACATGTACTATTGAGCAATTAGTGAAAAAGGTTGCTTGGTGTATTGCTATGCATGTGTTGTGAAAGATTGCAGAAGACTAGCTTGCTGTGTTATATCCTTGTTTGTGATAATGGCAAAGAATAGTGGAAATTCCATTATTGAGAAGCTCGACAAGAACAACTACCCTTCATGGAAGTTTCGTGTGATGAACTTCCTCATTGGAAAGGGTCTTTATGAGTTTGTTTCAAGTGAAGAAAAGGAGCGAGAGCTGGGTATCCCTCCAACTGCAGATGAGTTAAAAGCATGGAAAGAGTGGAATGCGAAAGACAAAAATGTGATGTAGTGGCTATCTGCAGTCATTGATAATACTATGCTGGGACATATCAAGAATGCAGAAACTTCACATGCAGCTTGGACAATGTTTGAGAGCATATTTTCAGTAAATACAAAGGCACGAAAGATTCAATTCAAGCAAGAGTTGAATGTCTTGAAGAAAGGGAAAATGTCTGTCAATAAGTATGTGTGAAGGTGAGAAGCATTGCAGATGCTTTAGCAGCGATTGATGCAATGTCGGATGATGATGATTTGGTTTCATCAACTCTGAGTGGCATTAATAATGAGAAGGCATGGAAATCATTTGTTACTTCAGTATATGTACGAAAGCCATTTTTAGATTTTGATGAGTTGATCTCTCTCATGATTACTGAAGAGATCAATATGCAAGGTGATTCGTTTGAAAGAAATGGTGAACAGGTGCAAGCATTTTACTCGAGTTCAGGAAGGGAACGTGGTAGATTTTCTTCGAGAGACCGTGGTATGGGACGTGTTGGCGATAACCAACAAAACGGGTTCAATCAATAGTTTGGTGAAATGCAGGTTTTTGGAGGCAGAGGAAACTTTGGAGGCAGGGAGAGCTCTAGAGGAAGAGGTAGATGATAAAACAGAGGCTCTGGAAATTCTACTATTATTTTCCATTATTGTGGCAAAATAGGACATATTGCAGCTAATTGTTATTCTAAGAAGGATGATATTCACAGTGGTAAACTGCAGCAAGGAAACTGTACATTGTCTTCAGGACAAAATGAAGAAAAAAACAAGCATCTGTTTGTTATGCAGTATATGATAAATGCAGTTACAGAAAAGAGGGCACATGATGATGTATGGTATGTCGATTCAGGTGCATCTAATCATATGACCAGTCATGTTGAATGGTTTGGAGAGATGCATGACTTACAAAATCCAGGTTAAGTGTAGACATGTGATGATTCATGCCACTTAATTTTGCACATTGGAAAGGTTCCCTTGTCCTTGCATGATGGCCAGAAAAAGAGTCTGCAGATGTATTACACGTGTCATTAATTACAAAGAATCTAGTGTCTGTTGGCCAAATGGTAGAGTAGAGATTGTAGGTCCGATTCAATGCAAAAGGTTGTTTTGTAGAAGACTTTAATGATAAGTGTAGGTTGGTCGCAAAAGAAAGTAGAGTTGGCCAAATGTTCACTTTAGATGTTGGAATTCCTGCAATGGATGCTACTATGTATGCTAAAGAAAAATGAGTAGTTGCAGATATTAAAATATGGCATAAACGTATTGGACATGCAAATGTACAAAGGCTGAAATTAATGCAGTCCAGAGGATTGGTTACAGGGTTGCCTTCTTTTAGAGTTGCAGAATTGCATAAAGTTTTTGAAGCATGCCAATTTGGTAAGCAGGCAAGACAACCCTTCTCGCATGATAGAGAAGTGAGTAGAAAAATACTTGATGTAGTGCATACAGATGTTTGGGGGCCTACACAGAATGTATCTCTTGGTGGCAGCAAATACTTTGTTACATTTATTGATGATTGTTCAAGAAAGTTATAGGTATGCTTCATGAAGAAAAAAAGTGATGTGTTTGAGCACTTCAAATCTTTTAAGACAGCTGTTGAAATAGAAATAGGATTAAAAGTAAAGTACTTGAGATCAGATTGAGGGGGAGAGTACCTCTATAATGAGTTCAGTGGCTTATTGAGGACTCATGATATAAAGAGGTAATTTACTTGCAGGTATATTCCACAACAAAATGGTGTTGCAGAAAGAAAAAACAAGCATATTGTAGAATTTGCACGTTCGGAGAGTTTGGATGATGAGCTTAGCATTCCTTCAATCGGGATGCTAGGTGTACAGAGAGCTCATAGTAATGTAAAGGCTCCATTGAGTGATCCGGTGGTACGCAGATCTAGCAGGGTCAGATACCCTGTTAAAAGATTTGGTTTTGAAGGTTATGTAGGTCACCATTATGCTTATATAGTGAAACTAGTTGAAGATGTTGAGCCTACTTGTTTTGAGAATGCTGTTGGTCATGCTCATTGGGATGCATCAATGGATGAGGAGATGGCTGCATTAGAAGCCAATAAGACTTGGGATTTGGTATCTTACACCTAAGGGTAAGAAAGCTATTGGCTGTAAGTGGGTTTACAAAGTCAAGCATAATGCAGACGGTTCAGTTAGCAGGTATAAGGATAGGTTGGTTGCAAAAGGATATGCTCAAATATATGGCATAGATTATGATGAGAGATTTAGTCCAGTTGCTAGGATGGCAACTGTTAGGTGTGTGATTGCCTTGGCAGGAGCCAAAGGTTGGAGTTTGCGACAAATAGATGTTAAGAATGCCTTCTTGCATGGTGAATTGCAAGAAGAAGCGTATCTGAAGCAGCCAGTAGGTTATGAGGATTTAGAGCATCCCACATATGTGTACAGGTTAAAGAAGGCGCTCTATGGGTTGAAGCAAGCACCTAGAGCATGGTCTGACAAGATTGGAGAGTATCTTATCAATATTGGATTTTGTATTTCTGATGCTGATCACTCACTTTATGTGAGAAAGGGAGATGCAAGTTTGGTCATCATAGTCATCTATGTGGATGACTTGATTATTATAGGTGACAGTGACAATGGGATTGCTGAAGTTAAGGACTTCTTGAAGAAGAAGTTTGAGATGAAAGATTTGGGTGAGCTGAGATACTTTCTTGGTATTGAGGTGATCAGATGTGATGATGGTATATGGCTATTCCAAAGGCAGTATGGCTTGGATATCCTATGCAAGTATGGTATGACAACATGTAAGCCTCTTTCAGTACCATTGGAGCAAAACGTGAAGTTGAGTACTGATGTTGGAGATGAGATAGAAGACCCTACTATGTTCAGGAGGATAGTAGGGAGTTTGGTTTATATGAGTATCACAAGGCCAAACTTGAGCTATGCTGTTGGCCTTGTCAGTTAGTTTATGCAAATGCCTAGAAAACCTCATTTGGATACAGTTAGACATATATTGAGGTATGTGAAGTCCACTTTATATTATGGATTTTTTAATGAGACAGGTAAGGACGTACAGGTCTTTGGATACACAGATGCAGATTGGGCTGGTAGCATGTTAGACAGAAG
Organism: Lygodium microphyllum; assembly: GCF_053477565.2. NCBI lineage: Eukaryota > Viridiplantae > Streptophyta > Polypodiopsida > Schizaeales > Lygodiaceae > Lygodium > Lygodium microphyllum. The sequence continues at coordinate 73,117,151 of NC_141135.1, forward strand.
ATCTACAAGTGGATTCATGTTTTCCCTTGGTAGTACAACAGTTACATGGAGCAGCAAAAAGCAACCTACAGTTGCTTTATCGAGTACGGAGACTGAGTATAGAGGTGTTGCTATGGTAGCATGTGAGGTGGTATGACTACAAAAGTTATTAGGTGATTTGGATGTGCGAGGAGATGGCCCAGTTGTCATTCATTGTGACAACATGAGTAGTATACAGCTGGCTAGGAATCCAGTGTTCCATGCTAGGACAAAACACATTGAGGTGCACTACCACTTTGTGAGAGAGAAGGTACTTTGCAGGAGAGATTGACTTGGTATATGTCAGCACATAGGATCAGATAGCTGACATTTTTACAAAGGCATTGGGTGCAGAGAAGCTTCGAAAGTTCCGAAGCTTACTTGGAGTTGTAGAGATAGAGTTGAGCTTGAGGGGGAGTGTTGAGATGGCAAGGTCAATACATGCGGACATTGATGATGGACCGCCTGGATAGATGGGTTCGCACGTCTACACTTAGCACATTGGTGGTCATTATGATACTCACATGGCCACTGACTTATCACTTATTATATTTAGTTTGTTACACCTACCTACAACTGGTAAATATATAACACCAGTCGATTAGTGTAGTCAGTTATGCACTGTTTGACTTAGAAGGCCATTTTCCTTTATGTTGTATCTTATCTATACTTTGTGTACATGTATAGTGTGTGGAAGAAGAAGAAGAAATCAACAAGAAAATGTTTTGGCCTCCATCTCCCTTCTTGTGTTCTTGAGTGAGCTTCCTCTTCTGTATACAGTGTGTGTTTTGCGTAGCAGCTCAAGCAAATCCCCCCATCACGCGATTCTTGACATATTCTTCTCTTTTATAGAGCCCCGATAGGGGCAATGACAGAGTCCAAAGAGGACGATGATGAAAGTGAAGGTGTAGATTATGAAAGCGACATGGAAGAAGCTATCAGACCAGAAGAGGATACTAATGAGAAGATGTCCCATAGGCCATAGAAGTTGAATATCCCATGCTGTTGGACAGAATGACTATGGTACCCTTTGGACTAGTAAATAAATCTCATCATAGGCAAAATATTTATAAGAAGTGGATTAAGCAAAATAAGCCTTCCTTTAGTAGTGGCTCTTATTTTCCTAAACTACTCTTCTTGAGAAAGAATGATGATGATGCACCTTGCCAACAAGCATCGATCCCACAACCCGAACATAACTTAGATGGTCCTTGTTATGTGACATTCCTAGATGCATCCTTAGAAGATGAGTTTTTGAGTCAAGAAGTAATCAACTCTAAAAAAAAATCTAAAATAGCCTTGAATACTATTTGAACATTCCAAAGAGCTAGACGAGTCCTCATTGAAGGTCGAAGTTGGTTCTAGTGGAGCATCAGAGGAAGAAGCTACTGCCTCGAAGGAGTCTGACTTGTATCCAAAAGCAATATGTGGGACCTTCACTTAAGAAGTGGAAGGTGAAAAGCAATTGACTTTTATTGATGTAGATGGCATCGAAAGACATCTCAAAGTGGGTAGTAGCCTTCTAGAAGAGGAGTTATTGACCCTTCATAACCTATTGAAGGAGAATCTTGATGTTTTTGCTTGGTCTTACAAATACTTAAAGGAGATCTTTGAAAAATGCATGGCTATATTCCTGTCTTATTGATAGTCACTCATTTCCTAGAATCATGATGCACATAGTCTCTCTTTGTGTGCTCAATCTTATTTCATACCTCCAAGCTAAGCTACGAGGAAGAGGAAAGAGGTAAATGATGAAATTGGAAACCAAGAAGTGGCTTCCACATATGAGGATATGGGCCATGCTTTTGTAGAAATGGATACTTGAATCAAGTTCCTTCATTAGGTTTTGATAGTCTTTAATTCCATTTTGGTTTGCATCTGGCAATCATTAAAATTTTCAATACCTAGCTATTATTAAAATAGATTTGCAAGTTGAATGTATCGATGATTTGATTAAGTGTATATAATTGGCCATTTTGGTTTGCTCCATTTAAGGATGATATGTGTACTTGTTGTAGCCTCCATAAGTGTGCCCTTTTGGAGTCAAGCCTACATATGGTCCTAATTGAAATCAAAGTACACATGCATGCCCTTCCTTGCTCTCCCCTATCAAAGTACAAATGTACACCCTTCCTCACTCTTCCATACCAAAGTGCACATGCACGCCCTCCCTCGCTCTCCCATCTATTTATCTGTCTATTTACATTATACTTGAGCAATCTACCTAACCTACATGTTGAATACACCCCAAACCTAAAATAATAATATATCTATACTCATCTCTCTCTCTCTCTCTCTCTCTCTCTCCCCACACACACACACACACAATCTCTCTCTCTCTCTCTCTCTCTCTCTCGTGTGATGTATTAAATAGGGTTTTCCATGTTTTATTTAAGACATGTAGATAGAATAGGGAATCCTATTCGTACCTACTTGACAAGGAGGCACTCTCTTGGAAACTTTTGCTGGAGCCTATTGATATACTACCTATTGTTTCTAGTATTGCTTCTTGGCATTGGCCACCACTGCACACTCGAGGACGGATGGGCGTGTCTCTATGTATTGCTGCTATGGATTCTTCTCCTTCTCTGTCCCCTTTTGCTCCTCTTGGCACTAACAAGGAGATCTCCGTGCTTGCTTTGCTAAGGTTCACTAATTTTTTTCCTTTATCTCCCCCTTTTCCCTTTTGTATGCATCTTTCTTCTCAAGATTTGATGTAGAAGTTAATTAAGGATTGTTTTCTACTTGATTTGATGTCTTGCCTAAAAATCTCAGCTTTGTGTGTGTGTGCACGCATACGCATACATGCACAAGTAGCCCATCTCTCTATGTTTGGATGGGCTATAAGTTTGTTTCTTTGACTAAGATTTGGAGGCTACTGCATCTTGTCTGGATAGCCATAATGGATCCTAATATGGGTGGCCTAGGAGAAGTGTCGTGTAGCTCATCATGTCCCTTATCTCTAACCTAATCAAAGGTAGCACCATCCAATCCCTCAGTTAGGTATATCTCCTTCTTGATCTTGGACATGGACCTTTTTCATCTCCAATGGCTACTACTTCCTTGTGGAGCTCTCATTGCTTTGTATTTTAATGATAGCTTCAATCTCAACCTACACATTGCTAACAAGATGTCCAACTACATTTCAATGAGAGATCCTGTGGTTGATGTGGATCATTTAGGTGCTCAGAGGACTATCCTATATCCTATTGGGGAAGTTGAGCAACCTGGTGGAAGCTACAATGGCAATGATAATCTTATTATGCTTGTGGAGGTAGGGGTGGGTGTTAACCTGAGCATAAGAAGAAAGCCAAAAAAGTGGAAAAGCGTAAGTAAGCATAAGTTGGGTTACCTAAAAGAAGGGTGGCCTTAAAAAAATTAAGTCAAATATAAAATGGCATTTTTAAATGCAAGGCACCCCTAAAACTATTGTAAAAGAGCACCAAGCTCCCTCTTGTGCAAATTGTAAAAGAGCACCCATAAGAAATGTTGGGGTAAAGGCGCCTCCACCATGCCGCCCCGTATATTACTACACTGACAGTACCCGCCACTGCACACTGCAAGTGGCGGGCACCCGTCACGTCACTTTATTCTTTACATTCATTTTTTAGTGACTAGTAAATAAAGGAAGGCCCGGTCACACATTGTGACTATTGGAGTTCCCATTTCTTGTCTCTCTCTTTCTTGCTCTTGCTCTCCCGCCATAACTCGCGTGCAAGCTTCGATCCTTCTCACCTTTCAACTGGTATCAGAGCTTGGCTTCCTCTTATTCGAGCTCGACTCGGTGGTTCTCTACCTTCGCATCGACTCCCTTCACGCATTGGGTCTCCATCCCGGCAGTCATATCCGATCTCCCTGAGCTCCCGTCACTCCCCGGCTTCCCGAGCACCTTCCCGGCCTATTGAGGCACCTTCAAGGCATTGGTACTGAGGTATTTGATCATTCTTTCAGGGTTTTATTTCAATCTACAGGTTGCAAACAGCAAGGGCAGCCATGGCTTCAAACCCTTGAAGCTTATTCCCCTCATATTGTGCCTTACACCTATCAAGGCTCAAAGAGGCTTGTCATAGGCCTTTGATAGGCCCTTCTTGAGCCCCCCATTACCCCCTTTCAGTCCACGTGGAGCAATAGCAAGTTCAGCACCAACAAGGTAGATTGCGCCATTTTTTTTCAAGCTGTTAGCACTCGTCTACTTCAGCTCCACACTTGGCCATTGCTTCTTGCTCTCTACCTTGATCAAGAGGGCTATAGACTTCATGTTTGATGTCATTCAAGCTTTGGGCATTGGTCTTGATCATTCGGGGCTGATTTCTTCAGATTTGGGACTGTCATAAACTGTCATAACAGGCTGAAAACAGGGCAGCACCATTGGCATTAGCATTTGTTGCTTACACTCCATTCCGGTTGTGCTATTTGATGCCCATATGTGGTCTACATGATGCCTAGTGCCTTGGGAATGTATGCACATGATTATGCCATGATTTTGGCCTGAAATATTGGCTGATTTGGGACTGTCATTTACTATTATACAGTGCTGGAAACAGGGCAGCCACACTTGGCATTGGCATTTGATGTTTATACTCTACTCCAGTTACCTTGTTTGATGCCCGTATGCGGTCTACATGATGCCTAATGTCTTGGGAATGTATGCATTCGATTTGCCCATGATTTGACATTGTTTTTGGGTTGGAAATTGACAGTTTTGGACTATTTAGAGCTGCTGTACATGAGCGGGCTGAAGCTCATATATCACATATATTGCTTCTCTATCGATACCAGATGTATGCTATGGGTTATGTCATGATGTATTACACTTTGGGGATCGACTTCGAACTCATGATCATGATTCCGGAATGCTTTTGAGCATTGCATTTGCTCCGTTGTTATTGGTTTGTCATTGGCAGTTTGGTCGACTTGACTGGCATTTGGGCCGCTTATGCCTATTGTTTGTACTTGACGGATAAGCTCTATGCATTACATGCTTTGGTCCGTGGTTGATGCCTCTTAGTTCGTCCATGCTTGATAGATATTTTGGAGCTCCGATTTGGATGTTTTGAGCACTTTCGACTCACAGGGATATTGACTTTGGCTTGCTACTGGATGTATTGACTTGACAGAGATCTTGTCATTGGGATTATGTCTTGCTTAGTGGTTGCTACATCAGTTGCTTCATGTATGTCATGCTCTTAGGAAGCGTATGACGCACTGACTTGGTCACTTGTCACTGGTACTTTGTCTTGGGTTGCTTGAGCCCTTAACTCGATTGAACGTCTTTTGTGCTGGTGGGAGCATCTTGCATGCTTACTTGACCTTGAGCAGGGATTACATGCTATTGGAGCAGTCTATGTCATTGAGCAGTTATAGATGTATTGAGACTTTGGGATTATACTCCGACAAATGGATGTTGCATTGAGTATATGTCTTGGTTCACAGGATGCTTATGAGCTGAGTCTCAATTTTGGATCCGCTTTCTTTTGAGCAGACACCTATTTGTGTCAGGTTTTGGCAGTTGGTTCTACATTTTGCCTAGATTGTCTGGGGGTGTGCCTCTTATTGGCAGATGCTATTTGACATCTCTCGGTGTTATACTCATATATTTTCACTATCATTTGGCTTTGCTTTGTCCTCTTTATGCCAGCTTTGGACCTAGCATTGTTTAGTTGACATTAGATCCAGTTTTGGGACAGTTTGCTATCATTATTGCAATTTTGAAATTTATTACAGCAAGCATTTATTGGTGGACTGAGTAGTAATTTTTATGTTGAAATATCCTGATTTGGTGTACCGCATCTAGTACTAAGTGGGCAGCATCTTTTGGAACAATTTTCTCGCCATTTGGAGCTCATTTCAGTGGATTTTGGGCATTTTCTGTAGTAAAACAGCCAGTAGTTTTACATTGTCTGTGCATTTTCAGCTTGCATTATGGCGTCCTCTTTGACTGATAATGCCATATTTAACATCACAAAGTTGGATGGTACCAACTACTCTTATTAGAAGAGTCAAATTTGGCAAGTCTTAGTGCAGAAATCTTAGATTAAGCCACTTCGGTTGAGTGGGGAGCATCCTGAAACTATGGACAATGATGACTGGCTTGAACTTGATGAGCTATGCAAGTCCACAATTGTATTGTCTCTCACTGAACAGGTACATTATAATGTATTTGAGGAAGCATAGAGTGCATGGGATCTATGGAATAAGATCAAGAATCTTTATGATAAGAAAAGTCCGGCGAGTCAGATGTACTGGTTGAAGCAGCTTATGGATCTGTGCATGAAGGATAATGCGACTATGTCTGCTCACTTGAGCCAGTTCCATGCTATACTGAAGAACCTGACTTCGCAGGATATCACCTTTGGAGAGGAAGTAACTCCTCTTTTCTTGCTTGGGACTTTGAATGAGTCACGGGATGTATTCCGCACTGCCCTATGTGCCTCTAGTGCTACTCTGAAACTGAATGATGTTGAGAGTGCTCTTTTGCAGGAAGAGGTTAATCGCAAAAACTTGGATGCCTCTCATGTTTCACATGCTTTGACAGTTAGAGGCAGGAATGACAAGAATGAACGTGGGAATGGCCGTGGCCGTGACTCTCAAAAGGGTCGGTCTAAATCTCGTGGAAAGTCGCGTGGGCGCAATGCTAATGTCACTTGTCATCATTGTGGAAAAAAGGGCCACATCAGACCACAGTGTCATGAGTTGCACAATGAGAAGCGCAAGGATAAGGAGAAAGAGAAAGTGCAGGAGAAGTCCTTTGATCGCAGCATAGTACCTGCGAAGTCCAGCGTCAAGATTGAAGAAATTAATGTCATGCAGATCGAGGATTCCGATGGTAGTGATGAGTTCATACTTGCGGCTAGTTCTTCTGATGCCTCACACTTGACTGAGACACCTAGTATGTATGCACAGTGCTGGTAATTGGATTCAGGTGCGTCCTTCCATGTAACGCCTTACCGTGAGTGGTTTCACTCTTACCGTACTGTATCTGGATCAGTCAGACTTGGAGATGACAGGTCTCTTGATATTGTGGACTGTGGAGATATTCAGTTGCAGTTTTCCATTGGCAGTTCCTTTTTGCTCAGGGATGTACGTCATGTACCTGCGCTTACGCGCAGTCTTATGTCTGCAGGACAGTTGGATGATGCAGGGTTTCACGTCTGTTTTGGGGATTCTGCCTGGAAGATTACCAGAGGAAGACTTGTGCTTGCTAGAGGCGCCAAGGCTGGCAGCCTCTATTCTCTTATTGTATCTGGGTCTTCTGTAGACCATGTTTTGGTAGTGGGTTCTATCCCACATGTATCACTTTGGCATACCCGTTTGGGGCATATGTCTTTGAAGGGAATGAAAATGTTATCTGGTTTGCAGTATCTTCCGCCTTTGGACTATGCACGTTTTGACTCGTGTGATCATTGTCTTTATGGTAAGCAGAATAGGTCCACGCATAAGAAATCGGGTAGGCCATGCATGAGTGAGCCCTTGGCTTTGGTGCATTCAGATATTTGTGGGCCCATGCTGTGCATGTCTATGGGTGGCGCGAAGTACTTTGTTACCTTCATTGATGATTTTTCTAGGAAAGTGTGGGCTTATCCCATAAAGCAAAAGTCCGATGTCTTGGCAGTCTTTCAGCGTTGGCTTGCTCTTGTTGAGAACCAGACTGGGTATAGGCTGAAATGCCTTAGGACTGACAATGGGGGAGAATATGTCTCACGTTCTGGCAGAGAGCACCTAATGTGCAAGTTGAAGAAAAGTCTTTATGGCTTGAAGCAGGCACCTAGGGAATGGTATCATAAGTTTGATGCCTTTATGTAGTCACAAGGCTACAACAGGAGTGCTATGGATCCGTGTCTTACACGAAGAAAGCCCGTGATGGTTCATTGCTTATTTTGGTACTCTATGTGGATGATATGCTGATAGCAAGGAAAGCTCATGATGAGCTAGATGCTCTTAAATCTCAGCTGAAGAAGAGCTTTGAGATGAAGGATTTGGGACAGGCCTCTCACATACTTGGTATGCGCATTAGACTCGACAGGCATCAGGGACTCCTCTACTTATCACAGAGGGAGTATATTCATAAAGTCCTTGAGCGCTTCCGCATGCAGGACGTAAAGCCTATTGGCTGTCCATTGCCTTCTTATGTAAAGGTATCACAGGCCGATTGTCCGCAGACAGATGAGCAGAGGGCCAAGATGGCCCAGATCCCTTATGCTTCAGTCGTGGGCAGTTTGATGTATGCCATGATAGCCACTCGTCCAGATATTGCCTTTGCAGTTGGTGTTGTGGCACGCTATATGGCTACATCTGGTAGGAAACATTGGGATGCCGTGAAGGGTATCATGAGGTACCTGAAGAGCACAACAAATATGTGTATTTGCTATGGCAGCCAGGATACAGGGATCGTGGGGTACACTGACTCCGATTATGCAGGACATGCAAATAGTAGGAAGTCTACTTCTGGCTATGTATTCACCTATGCTGGAGGTGCTGTCTCTTGGATGTTCAGGGTTCAGAAGTGTACGGCTTTGTCTACCACTGAGGCCGAGTATGTTGCAGCCACTAAGGCTTGCAAGGAGGCCATATGGCTAGGCCGTCTAGTTGTTGACCTTGGGATTGATGCTCTACCTACACTGCATTCGGATTCTATGAGTGCCATTCAGTTGGCTAAGAATCTGGTCTTCCATGCGAAGACGAAACACATTGAGGTGAGGTATCACTTCATACGTGGTGTCGTGGAGGACAAGTGTGTTGCAAGATCTCCACTGACGAGAATCCTGCAGATCTGCTCACGAAAAGCCTCACTACTGAGCGCTTTGCCTTCCTCAGGAGATTGATGGGCGTTGGATGAGATGTTGCCTTTCCTCATCCCTTGTACCTATGTACAATTGTACTGTCTTTTTCTTTTCTTTTCTCTCTCACTGGGGCAGATTCGCCTTTAAGTGGGAGGTTGTTGGGGTAAAGGCGCCTTCGCCATACCGCCCCGTGTATTGGCGGGCGCCCATCACATCACTTTATTCTTTACATTCATTTTTTAGTGACTAGTAAATAAAGGAAGGCCCGGTCACACATTGTGACTGTTGGAGTTCCCATTTCTTGTCTCTCTCTTTCTTGCTCTTGCTCTCCCGCCATAACTCGCGTGCAAGCTTCGATTCTTCTCACCTTTCAAGAAAGAAGGCAAATAGAAGGCACATAGAGGAAGAGGGAAAAATGACATTGTCACAATGATTGGTTATGTAAAAAAAGGATAAGGGGATGACCGCCCAAAATGAAATTTAGGGTTTTATATATAGAGTTGAAAAGTAAATGAAGAGCTCATTCTTTTTGGTGTGTGGAAAAGTAGACTCTTCTTCTTCTCTCATTCTATTCTCTTGCTTGCTTGCTTACTCGTGAGTGCTTGAGGGAGGGAGTGTGAGTGAGTGAGTATGTAAGGGTGATCTTGGAGGTGAAGCCGTCCACCATCTCCTCTTCTTCTTCTCTTATTTTCTTTTCTCTCGTCTAGCATGTGGCTATGGAGGATGGAGCTTGGAGAAGGAGGATTGAGGATGTTTGAGCTTGTATCACGAATCGTAGAGCTACCGGAGTGCTTGAGAGAGAAAGCAACTCAATTAAGCATCAAGATAAGCTCACTACACCTGTAGAGAGGAATATTGCATCGGCTATGTGAGAGGTAGCCATTAGTGCTTGCTTGAAACGCTTGAAGGAATAAGCGGTCCGTGGGTCTTGGTGGTTGAGCGCGAGCTCCCTTTACATTTTGGTTCCATTGCCGAGACATACAGATTCAAGCTTGAGTGCTTGCATGCCTCAAATTGAGGATTGAAGTAAGGGTTTCATCCCCGAACCCAAGCTTGAGATAGGTAGGAAGTTTTGGGGTTTTTAATCTTTGCAACAAGTAAGTATTTTGATTATTTTAGTGGTTTGATGGTTAGAAGAGTAGGAGAAATCATTTCAGCACTTTGCTTTTGATTCTTGTTGCATTTAGAGTAGGTTAGGAGTAAGAAATTTGATTGTAAAGACATAGGGTTTGCTGCTATAAAACAGGCCCAAACAGGGCACAAATCAAGAAAATTGGGTAAAAAGAGTGCTCAAGGGGATTAAGGTTAACAAGTAAGTAATTAGGAGTGGCAAGACCTTTGTTAGGAAGGGGTTTAATAGCCAAGAGACTAAGGGAGAGCTCACTTGAAACCGTGGTTGAGAGAGAGAGAGAGAGAGAGAGAGAGAGAGAGAGAGAGAGAGAGAGAGAGAGAGAGAGAGAGAGAGAGAGAGAGAGAGAGAGAGAGAGAGAGAGAGAGAGAGAGAGAGAGAGAGAGAGAGAGAGAGAGAGAGAGAGAGAGAGCTCCATTGCATGGATTCACTTCAATCTTGCCGCCGACGAGTTTGTTGCCCACTACAGGTATACCCAACCTTCTCCTTAATCCATAGATATGATCTGAAAGTGCGTGATATGTATGAAGCCTTGAATCTCTCATTTCGTGAAAATTTTTATCATTTTAGTAAGAAACGTGTTGCGTTCGGCCTATCCGAGTGGCTGGATCCTGGGCAGAGTCCAAGAATCAGCCCTCGGCCACCTGTCTTAGGCCTACTCAGCCCATTTGAGTCTCACATTCGGACATGCAACCACTTGGTCCTCGGACATAGTTCCACTCAGCCCTCGGATATAGTTCCACTCAACCCATTTGAACTCCATGTTCAGCCTTGGCCCACTTGTGCCATGTGTCATTCAAACGTCCCAATTTGACCCAGTTCCACTCGGCTCATCCGAGTGGTACACTTCGCCCCTACAATTTGGACTTGTTGGGCCGAATTTGATTTTTTCCAAAACTCTTAAATTTTAGACTAGACCCACCTAGATATCGGCTGTACAAACCTCCGAAGGCCATACAGACACTTGAGACACCTTTCTGGTACAAAAGGAATAGAAGAATCAATGAGACACAGACGTAGAGGCGATGCTAGTTGACTATCTAGCGATCCGGCCCGTTGGTGGCATCAAGTGGAGTCATAGACCTCCAAACAAATCTTGAGTGAGCGGAAGGCATAGCAAAACCCCTATAACTCGACGAGGATGGCCAGAAATCAATGGCTAGAAATCGAACATACAAGCCTATCAGGCAAACCCACAAACAAGAGTGCAAGAGCTGCTTAAATGCTTTTTTTTCTCACTCACTCTAATTTTCAGCACTCGAAACACACTTAAAAAAAGCTAAAAGCATGATTGCGCATAGTGCATGGAGAAGAGTACACATACACACACACACACACACACACACATGGAGTAAGGATAAGTTGAGGATTGTTTGTAATTAACAAGGAACTCACTGAGACATAAAAACATGAAGGAATCCGCTAGTAAGAGAAGATCCCAAGACATAAATGGGTGATCGAATCCCTAAGTGTAGGACCAAGCAAAGAGGACAACTGAAAAGCCAGACGTAGAAAATGACTAACACTATCGGGGAAGTGAATCTACATGACCTCATTAACGTGATTGAAAACTTAGTAAAACAAGAAATCTTAGACATGGAAGAGGGAAGCTCAGTGCATAGAAGTAATGAATAACTTGACCTCCTAGGAAACTTTCATGAGGCGATCCAACAATTAGCGAGCAAATATGATGCTCAAACCCAATTAGAAAATCGTGGCAGACCTCATAGCGGACCTTGAGGAGGAGAGAAAACTAGCACGCAAAGCTCTGCAAGGCATAGTCCCTTACAACTAGGATCAGCAGACTAGGAGCTTACGTTAGAACACGGTGTTACGCGAGCGGTAATCGAGAGCAAGCCTCACCCACAACCCAATAACGAGACGTTAAGGAGTGCCGGTTGGGGTAATTGACTTTGTCAAATGCACAACACAACTTAAAAAATTCAATTATTCAATCATATACCACAAGCCACACAAAAACAAAACAAAGCCTCTTATAACTCAAAAATTTAAAGCCCGTATGCGGTTAGAGCATCACACAACCACAACACAACAAAAATACCAACAATTCGAAAATAAACCAAGTGAAATATATTCTCGTACCTTAACAACCATGATCCGACGCTCGGCGCTTTGACATCCAAAGGCTCCGACTTTCAAATTAGCATGACAAGAGCTCACTCTAGCATGCGACCCTCCACTCTCCTCTCTCACATAATACAATTGTAAGCAAGGGGGAAGGCCCTTAACTCTTCAATCTCCTCTCCTTATATAGTTTTCTATCCACACTCACACACATTAGGCTTTTTGCTTTCAGTTTTTGGCTTTTGCTTTTCTACTGCTTTTCACTATTTTCGTTTTTTCTGCTTTATGCCTATTTGCAACTTGTTTGGATCATAACTTCGTTATTTGAACTCCGAATATAGTTGTTTGGATACTCAAAACGATCGGAACACATTTGTCCATAAGCCAGCGTGGGCAGAATTACGAAAATCCATCAAAATCAGGCAAAAATATTGATTTTCGTAGATTGCATCATTTTTTCTCTATCTTTTATCTTGGACGACTTATTCCCTTCCTTGGCCTCTTGTTCTTGTGATTGCATACACTTTCAGCACACATGTCTTCTTTTTCTTCAAGAAATACTCGATGACGATGTAAAACGTACAATATTTTCCTTTGATCCTCGAGTCTTCAAAATAAGCATTCTCTAGATATGAACTTGTTTTTTATGCATTGTGCCCTAGCAAAAATATGGTATGAAAGGGAACTCTGTGCACAACCATACATGATTTAGAATAATATGCAATTAATCGAATCCATGACATGCTACCATTCAAACAATGGTCATACAAAAAATATGGATGCACTGAAGATATTTGTGCCTAGCCTATCTAGAGGTGATTGTGCATCATGTAAGATGCAAACAAAATTCCTTGTTAATTTAAAATTCCTTATCTTTACCTCTCAACTCTCTTCAAAAAGATATAACATACTCCGTTTCTCCCACCCATAATCTCACCAACACTCTAGAAAGGATGGTCCTCAAGATGTTGACCAAAAATGAACAACCCTTCTCACAATTGATGGCGTCCTTCATGTCCCTCTAACTTCCCCAACCACCTTACACTCTCAACCAGAGGTTCCTAACTTTGTGATGAACATCCCAAATGGTGCGTGCAAGAAATATGCATGCTCAATGACAGGTGCTCTCTCATGTGCGCATGCATCTAAAATTTATTGCATATAGTTGCAGCGGACCTCATGCCGTGCTAGTGCTCAATGATGGTGCAAAACGTGCATAATCCCAACCCATGGCATGGAAGTATTTGATAAGAACAGGAGACGACCCCCGAGTGTAGTGCATCAACAAGTGTAACGTGAAGTGCTCGTGAACCCATTATCCTTGTGATGTGCAAAAGTCTTGACAAGAAAACATACCTAGCTCCTCAATGTTCAACAACTATTGACAAACACAAGCTTCATCCTATTCAAAAAAATACCAAGCTCGACCAAGGCTATCAAGTTTCACACTCAACAAATTAAACAAAATGACAGAAACAAATCCTATGCTAGTCAAATACAAGAAATCCAATTACAGAATAATAAAACAAACTGTCATGCAAATAACTAAGCTGGCAAAAATCAAACCTAACTACAATTAGACTAGGGCTTTTTAGTTTTCAGAAAAACACTTGACAATGGAAATGCAAGAGATCTAGAGAGTGCTAGCCCTAGCAGTCAGAATTTAGACAGAGAATGAGATAGTGCTAGAAGGAGACCTCACGTTGAGTGAGCTTCTGATGTGAAGCGACTGCTAGATAACACAACAATGGAGCAGAGTGTTGCAGTATTAGCAATATCACTACTGGTAGGGTTAGGAGTCAGCCAAGGCTCTAAGAGTCAATAAAAAATTCCCATGGCAGCAAAGTAGCTGGATAAATACCAAGTGAATGACATACAGCTTGGTAGAGCAGTTCGAGCAGATATGCAAGGCCAATGGTCTCACTGATCTCACTCAATGCTCACAAGCTTTTGGTTTGTGCTTAGGTGATAAGGGTAGGATCTGGTACATGAGTCTAGATGCTGTTGAGTGAGCCAATTTCAGTGGCCTGAAAAATCTCTTCACTAAGAGATTTTCCAAACCTGGATACTTTGATAACCTACTAGCATGACTTATGAATGTAAAGTAGAGAGAGAAAGAGGACATCCAGGATTACGTGACCCGTGTGAGAAGCCTCTTCAAGGGAATCTCTATGGGCGAGAGACCAATCAAAAGATCGGTGTCCATGGTATTCATTAACATAATACAAAGTGAAAAGGTCTACAAAGCCTTGGCAGGCAACTCGAGCCTGCAGGGAGACATGCTGGCAAGGGTCTTTGAAGAGGCTATTGGAGTGGATGACTAGCTCAAGGAGAGAAGCTCCAGGAGCTCGAATCAAGAAGAGTCCATCGTTAGGAGATCCGAGAGAGCTTCAACATCGAGCAAGAAATCAGGCCCAAGTGCTCAGGATAAAGGGAAGGGCAATGATTTAGGACAGGAGCTAGCGATCATATTTGAATGGACTGAGGAATGCCAACGTGCATATGAGAAACTGAAAAAGACTCTGACCATGGTGCCGATTCTACGAGCCCTAGATTGGACACTCACGTTCCATATGCACATTGACGCTTTGAAATTCGATGTAGGAGCTGTGTTGTGCTAGCTCGGAGAACACAATCTAGATTACCCAGTGAGTTTTGCTAGTAGACAACTCATTGAGACCGAAGTGAATTACTCAACAACGGAGAGAGAGGGTTTGGCCATGGTATTTGCTGTAAAGAAAATTCGACATTATCTTTTGGCTACGCCTTTTACCTTCTTTGTTGACCATCAAGCCTTATTATATCATGTTAATAAACCTTGTGCTAGAGGACGCATTGCTCGATGGCTACTTTTGCTTTTAGAATTTGACTTCTCTATGGTGGTATATAAAGGGAAGCAGCACTACATGGTTGACCATCTGTCTTGCATCCCCACAAGAGAAGCTGCTGGGCAAGGCATTGTAGACGAACTGCCAAATGCACATCTATTCAACTTATCCAACGAAAGAGATTTGTTTAGAGCCGACATGATGCGGTATTGGGTAGATGACATAGTCCAAGTGCTTGAGCATGGACTACCTGGCCAACCAATATAAAAGGCTTGACTTAGGTGACTCATCCAAAAGATCCAACCCTATCAATTGATAGTAGGCCAACTCTATAGGCTGGGGCAAGACGGGTTGCTACGTAGATGCATGTGTGAGCATGAAATGCATGCCATATTCATAGAGGCACACAATGGAATCGTAGGAGGACACTTCAATGGAGACACGATAGCCCGCAAGGTGGTGTAGTCCTAGCTATGGTGGTCCACTCTCTGTGGTGGCCCACTCTTTTCCAAGATGTATCACAATTCGTAAAGCACTGTGATGAGTGCCAATGAACTAAGGTCCCTATTTGTAAGGATCAGATGGAGCTAATCCCAATCATTGCACGATAATCCTTCAAGAAATGGGGGATTGACTTCATTGGACCCATTAGTCTCACGTTACAATATTCACAAGCTAAGTACATCATTGTCGCCACCGATTATCTAACGAAATGGGCAGAAGCATGAGGTACAAGAAAAAATGACATTAGGACCACTACCAAGCTCTTATGGGAGCAAGTGATCTCACGATTCTCAACTGCCCCATTGAACTTGCTAGTGACCAAGGCACACACTTTGTCAACGAAGTGATAGCTCATCTCTTATATCCACCTTCCTAATCATCCATTGGAAATCTTTGCCTTATTACCCTCAAGAAAATGGCTAAGCTAAATCCACAAATCAAATCTTAGTGAATGTCCTAGCCAAGGTAGTCTCTACTTCGCGCAGTGTGACTGGGATAACAAGCTGACGGTAGCCTTGTGGGCCTACTGCATGGCCTATAAAACGGCTGTGGGTTAGACCCCCTTTAGGTTGACCTATGGAACTGAGGCAATTCTACCCTTAAAGTTCTTTGTTCCTAGCCTAAGGATAGCCCTTCAAGAGAGATGGGAAGGGAAGGAAGCATGGATGGAACACTTGGTTGAGCTCAATCGCCTGTCGAAAACTTAGCTTCTAGCCACCCATGCACTAATATGCGAGAAGGCAAGATCCAAAAACTGGTTTGACAAGTATGTCAAGCAGCAAGACTTTGAGCAGGGTGACTTAGTACTGTTGTACTCAGTCAAGGGACATAAATAGAAAATGAAGTTTAGGGGATTAGGACCTTTCAGAGTTCGGTCCATCAATCGAATTGGCAATGTAAAACTTGAAACCCTGAAAGGTGAGTGCATAGGCTTCTTCAACGATAGCTGTATAAAGAAGTATTACCCTCCCACACACCCGCTACATGAGCCTCCAATGCTAGAGTCCCCTGTCAATGTACGTGTAGCCACTATCACTGAGATCGATGATGAGGATGATGAAGTTGTAGAACCAGCTTACCTAAGCATAATGGTCATGGCCACATGCACCTTCAATGCATTGATCGATGAGGGAGATGACTTTAATGTCTTAACTCACGATCATTGGATCCAAATTGGAAAACCACAGTTATAGCCCACCAACGTTAAATTCAGCCCTTATGGGGGATGATCATATACACTCTTGGGAAAGTGCAAGGCTATAGTTTCTATCGAATTTAAAAGCATGCCGATGATCTTTTATGTGTTGCCCAACACTAAAGATGTATGCATGGAGTCGCTGTTAGGAGGAACCTTTAAGAAGCAAGCTCGTTGTAATGTCTGCTATAAGTTGCAGGGTGTCCACCTAGCCATGGGCAACGTTCACATAGTTACAACTTTCAGCAAGGGCTGTGTGACTCCTTCCAAGTTCGCAAAGCCACCGGTAGAGAAATCTGCCGCCAAGTCTAAGGAGGGGGGTAGTACTTCGTCACAACCCACCAAGCCTCAAGATGAGCAAATCACTGAAGTCAAAGCTAAGGTCCATGAGCCAAAGCTTCAATGGATGCCTAAACTACAAGGACCGCCACCTAGGAGCAGACACCCATAGCCTCACAAAGCTAAGAACCCCACCTTGCGCCCTAGGAGGCTAAGACAAAACTACAAACATTGACATACGGTCTAGCCATGGTGGATCCCCAAGACCCTATTCCAAGCGCAAGGCTATTACGAGGGCAATGCTTGGATATGGATTTCTAAGGCCAAAATGGCCAAAGGCACTACTCAAATGCCACCCTCAAGCTTGACCCACAAGCCTACATGACACATCCAAGGCCAAGACTGCAAGAGCCTCTGGATTCAAAGCCTTTAGAATCACCAACACCCAAACCAATGAAAACTGAGCAAGTCTATTGACCCAAACCACACCATAATAGTTACACATAGGCCATGACTAGTTCTATAGCTCATGGATCGGCCATCACCCGCATGTCACAATGCATCGACATCAGCCATAGCCGACCAGCATACTATACAAAAGGCCCACCCGCAAGCTTACGAATAACCAAAGTAACCACCATTAGCTGCCGAACTCTATAGTTCTGTCAAACCCCAACCCCCATCTGGCCTTAGACGCTCGCGATGATCGATTGTGGCTGTGGCCTTGGACTTAGCGAAAAACACAGGGGATGCCTTGGTTGCTTGTCTTAGATTTTTAGATGCGACCTTCATGTCGCTTGCTAAAAGCTATGATCGCTTGGACTTGGGACTCTTGGATGAGCCTATAATGATGGAAGTACGGACACTCCCTTTCTCTTGGGAAGAATTGGAATTTGTGTTTATCAAGGCTTCCAAGGTAGTTGAGGAGCTGATTGCCACCGATGTTTCCCGCAAACAAGTACAGAAATTGTGCCTCATCACCTCATATGACAAGTGCACAACTTATGCCAATGATTAAGAGATAGAAGATTTGAAATATCTTGTTGACAACGACTCCCCTTTCTTGAGGAAATGGTACACTCTTTGCCTTTAATGGGAGCTCAAATCCAACCTTTCGATATGGACCGTTACGCTCGAATGGAATATAATCCAAACTTCTATGCTTGGCTCATGCAAAAGTAAAAGCACTATGCCCATGCATTGAATGCCCTCTACTCTCTAACTTTCAATCCTAGGAAGGATTCTTCTCAATTTCGAGGAGGGGGTAAAGGGGTAAGGTGAATGAAAATCAAATCAAACACATAAGGAAACAAGAAAATGAAAAACATACCTTAAAAGCCTCAATCCATATCTAAGAGTAGAAAATGAAGGAAAAAATTAACTAGCGATTGACGAAAATGCCACAAAATTTTGAAATAAAGCTTGAAGGGAAAGCCTATTTCTGTACTAAAAACATTTTGAATTTAGTGAGCGTGAAGTCTTTTCTTCCAGCAAGTAACTATTTTGGAAAGAACTAATGATAAACCAAGGTTCATGACAAGAGGTGAAGATGTCACAGCAAGACCGAGCCCATCACCTTCCCTTCACAGAAGAGGAAAGAGCAAAGTATGGCCTTTCTCTTGAAAACTGGTAACCAACTCAAATTCAGGAGCATTCACAACATTGAAGAGGTGGTGGCCATTGAGGAGGCTGTTAGGAGGGTTGTGGAACAATGCAACCTCGCCAAATACATCAAAAAGTTAAGGATAAGAGCTTGACCATACTAAGTGTGTGGAATTCTTATGGACATATGACGGACAAGGAGTGTGGGATAGTAACTGTGGGGAGCAGAGAAGGAACCAAACACATGCAGGTTCTGCTTAGTAAGACCTTGGTAGAAAAGGTGATGGGATTGGAACCAAATGTGGAAAAGAGGCAGAAGAGAGATATTTATGCCATGCTGAAGATGAAAAAGGAGCACATTTTGATAAATGATGGCATAAGCATCTAAGACATCCCTGACTTTGAGGTTAGATTGTAGGCTAAGGTGATCCATTCCCTCTTCTCGTGCCAAAGGTACGACTCGCTTATGCATAGGATTAGCATGGCCGTACTGGAAAGCATGGCATCCCACTCGCTGGATGAGGGGGATTGGAATGGATATGTATGGAAAACCATTGACCAATCTACTAAAGCACTAGCCCTTAGAAGTAGATCGGCAGGTGGAGAGTCCCCATCCTCAAAAGGAGCTGAGAGGAAGAAGCCTTCAGCCAAAGCCTCGTTCACTAGAGTATGGAGAAATCTTAACCGCTCTTAGCACAAGCATATTTCTAAGCAAGAAATATCTCAAGCTGTGAGATTTAGTGGAGAGGAGGGAGCGGATGAAACACTTGATGGGTCACCTCCTCATGAGAGGGACAATTAGTGAAGAGGAGGGAGAGCAAGAAGCTTAGTCTAGCAAAAGGAAATCAAAGAAGTCGAAGAAGAAGGCAACATGGGAAAATCTCGAGAAAGAAAGGAAGAAAAAGGAGAAAGTGGACTTGCAGAAGGCCAAGAAAGAGTCGACAAAGTAAGAGGTGGAAGAAATAAAGAAGAAGGAGAGAGAAGAGTTTGAGAGGTTGGAGGCAGAGTCAAAAAGAGCCGAGGAAGAGAAAGGCTATTGAGAAGGAGGAGGAGTTGAGGAAGAAGGAAGAGGAAGACATCGAGCTGGCCAAATGCAGGTCAATGGAGCAACAAGGCGAACAGGGCGAGATGGACACCTTGAGCTTGAGGAGAGATAAGGGCCCAGGTTCAAGCACACAAGTACTGGAAGATACACCAATCGCATCATAGGAGGGCAAGGGCAAAGCCCCCATCCACCCCATTCCACCCCTCATGGTACCTACCCCCACAATAGCAATGCCTACCTAGAGCACCCTAGCCATGGTCGATGCCACTAATCTTATGATTTGGGTGCAATATTTTGTTAACAAGGAACTGGCTTAGGCAAAGAGCATGAAAACCCTGACCATAGGGCAAAAAAGACTTGCAACAACATATGCCGAGTCAAGGAAGGATGCTAGGAGAAAAAAGGTGGAAACTTCCACAACTCCCATCCCCATAACTGTGACACTACCCGCTAACTACAACAAGTATGTTGCGGAGCTACTCTCTCAGTTGGAGAAAGCCAAGGAGGAAAAGAGAATCGCGGTGGCTGAGTTGGAAGCCATCAAAAAAGAATTGATGGTGGCCTTCCAGCTGGACAAAACTCTGCAGGTGGCCATGTACCAAAACAAAGTTAGCAAGCTAAAGGCAAAGCTCAGTACCAAAAAGAAGAAAAGGAGAAAACCTGGAGACAACAGCTTGAAGACGAGAACCAGGAGTTGGTTGCACTACAACACAAATACAAACTCTTAATAATGCAGCATGAGGACTTGGAAGCTCAGTTGAAGAGAGTCCAACTGGGCATGGAGGATCTTGCTGCAAGAGAAGCAGAAAGAAGAGAGCAGGAATAGGAGGAGCATCACCGAGAGGTTAAAGACCTGGTAGTCAGGGTGTTCTTGGAGATAGATGAGCAGGAGAGGTTAGAGAGAGAAATCGAGCACTTGGAAAAGGAGAAGGAGGTGATCACTCACAAGGGGAAAGAACATGAGTCAGAAATAACAACCTTAACAAAAAGGCAGGGGGAGCTCTGAGGAGATGACAAAGAGAGCAGAAGAGTGGAAAACCCGCAACGAAAGGAGGGTGAAAACCCTAGCGTACCATCTAGCTCAAGTGAAGAAAGTCAAAGTACTCACTGAAAGTAGAGCAGAGGCCACCTAGGTGGGATTCCAAATGCAACAATGCTCCTTCTTGAATACCTTATTGGATGTCACACAAGAAAAGGAGGGAGAATCCATAGAAGTTGTCAAGAAGAAGCTAGGAATGGCAGGCAGGGCCCTGAGAGCAAGCTTGTAGATGCCACCACAACTTGTGGGAGTTGGCCTTAGCCTAGAAGAGCAACGTCACTATCTCATGCTAGTAGGCCTAACCCCATAAGAAGTGGATGTACTAGAATTCACAAAAGGGGTACAACAAGAGCCAAGGCAAGAGGAGGAGGCAGACATGAACTTTGGACCACCGCACGAGGAAGAGCTTGTCCCACCACCTTCTTCCCCACGACGTGACGAGCAACGACAAGCAGATACCTCCGTAGAAAGAAAGGCGGCACTGAGAGAAAGGATAAAACAAATGGTTGAGGAAATAAGAAGAAGATGGAATGCTAGAGGAGTAATGGCACCACCGGCACCAATCCCACCATGTAAGGACGAATCCCCAGCAAGATTCCACACCGACCTTGTGATCTAGGAGGGGTAAGAAATGACCAAGAACCCCTTTGATTTTAATTTCCAATTCCCCACCACCCTGCATAGAGTTTTTCCCATCAAGGTGGTGAAGGAGGTGATTAATATTGGAGGCAGGCTCAGGGAGAAGTGGCTGAAGGAGAGAGAGAAAAACCCCATGCTATGGGGCACTGAAGATGCAAAATTTTGGCAAAACAAAGTTTTTGAAGTGTTGAGGTCCATGCCTGGTTATGAATGCCAACTTACATGGAGAAGGTGGATATGCGACATCAACATGGACACTTGGATGGCCTTTTGCAATACTCAACCGTTCGAGCAAAACAACCCAACGTTCATGCCATACCCTCGAAGGGTAGGAGTGGATTTTGACTCCAATGTCCACAATCGATATGACTATAATCCACATTGTATTACATATGAAGATGCCCTTATCTTCACATAAAAAACTTTGTATGATACCATGGTCCACTTCATCAACAAATTGTCTTGTTGCCCTGACCCTGCCTTTATTACTACATGTAACTACCTTAGATTGTTTAGGATACTCTTTAGGCAAGATCCCACTCCACAGGAGTACGACATCCCAGCCCTCCATTTTGATCCTAATGTTATAGATAGTTGCGCGATGGCTTGATAATGATGCAAGTTGCTCTACTACCTTTGTTTTGCTTAGCTCTTCTAGAGGATATGAATGATAGCCACTTCACCAACTGCAATTATCCATTCCTCTCCACCACCACCTTTCAAGTTTGCCTAGACCTCAAGGGGTATCTCCAAAGTTGCCAATTTCTTAACAAGTCTATTAAGCCTCCTTCTTCGCCTCACTCCGATGACAAATACTAACTTCTTTCATGACTATGTAACTTATACAAATAAAAGACAAGCAAGTACAAAACAAAAAGAAAAACAAAGAGAATGGAAATGGAGAGACAAATTACACAAAGACACATCGAGCTATACATAGACCATAATCACTGCACCTAGGGGTTCTCAAGTTAGGCGCATCTGGTGCCCTCGGTCAACTGGCTTTGTGTCTAACCCCCTAGACCTTTGTGACCACCCACTACACACTCTTAGGGCACCTCAAGGGCAGGACATACCTAGGGAGGTAACACTTGCCTACGATTAGACCTGTCTCCTTGAGCCACAACCACCGCACCTCACTTCCGCACGCACAGGGTCCTCATGTGTGGGACATCACCCATGCCTGTCAGACCTAGCTCCCCATTCCACTAGCACAAGCACGATGCACTACACAATGAGGTAGACACTACCCCTAGGTAGAGCACATCTCCTCTTTTCAGGTACTCCAGAATGCTATTGCAACCACCAACTTTTGAGGCTCCATCATCCATGCAATGTGTTCTTCATGCTTCCACCACCTTAATCGGGTGATCATTTTCTTTCCAAGATTGATTCCCCTGAGACCCTGTCATCATTGACTTATACATCCGCCCTTTCTCATTGCACCTTCACCAGCTCAAAACCACAAGCGTCTTGGCATTAGCACCTGCCTAAGATGGGGGTCATCTTATGCAACAATGTCACCATGCAAGCAAAACCAGGCGAAGGAAAACCGAGGCAATCTTAGTCAAAAAGCGAATGAAGAAGCTCCTTTGGAATAGTACAAAAGAAATCCAGCTAGCTCTAACTACATTGGCAAGGTCCTCTCAAGGATGAGGATGACCCTGTCAAAACGAGGAAGGATTCTCCCTCGAGGAAGAAGATAAGCACCGAATATTCTAGCAAGGCTCTCTCAAGGATGAGAGACACCCTCCGGATGCTCTTGCAAGGAAAGAGTGAGGCACAATGTAATTCATTTTATAATGCATGCATGTTTGCTTTGGTGTAAGTTGTGAACTCTATACAAAAAAAGGTAAAGGGATAAGGCACCTTGAAGGGAGTAAGAAAATCCATGTCTAGAACATTATTGCAGATGCGAAGAACAAGAAGATGGATCTGTCCAATATACCATATTCAATTTTAAAAGATAGATCCGCCCATTAGCCTCTCTCCAAGAAGGGATCTGTCCAACACGATATTCAATTTCAAAAGACAAGTTTCCTCAAGGTCAGCAGCAAAGAGGGAACCACCCCAACTACATCTTCAATTTCAAGGGCCGGCCCAACCCCCATAAGGGCTTGCACACAAACTCAAAAAATCCATTGGGTTATACCCATACCTCCTTCTAACCCCTCCACAAGGGGTTGCACACCAACCCCCACAAGGGCTTGCACACAAACTCAAAAAATCCATTGGATTATACCCATACCTCCTTCCAACACCTCCACATTAGTGCCATGGGATTGGCATTAAAACTAGGAGGGGGGTAATATTAACCTCAACACAAGAAGAAAGCAAAAAAAGTGGAAAAGCACAAGTAAGTTCCAGTTGGGTCACCTAAATAAAGGACGGCCTCTAAAACATCAAGTCAAAGGTAAAAGTGCATTTTTAAATGCAAAATTCCTCTAAAACTATTGTAAAAGAGTGCCAAGTTTCCTCCTGTGAAAATTGTAAAAGGTAGGTGGGCATTAGTAAGAAAGAAGGCAAATAGAATGCACATAGAGGAAGAGGAAAATATGACCTTGTTACAATGGCTGGTCATGTAAAAAAAGGATAAGGGGATGACCACCCAAAATGAAATTTAGGGTTTTGTATCGTGAGTGCTTACTCGTGAGTGCTTGGGGGAGGGAATGTGAGTGAGTCAGGGAGTGAGTGTGTGAGGGTGAGGGATCTTGGAGGTGAAGCCCTCCACCATCTCCTCTCTTCTTCTTCTTCTCTTCTCTTCTCTTCTCTTGTCTCGTGCGTGGCTATGGAGGATGGAGCTTGAAGGAAGAGGCTTGAGGATGCTTAAGCTTGCATCATGAATCGTGGAGCTACCGGAGTGCTTGAGAAAGCAACTCAATCGGGCAATCAGGTAAGCTGACTACACTCATAGAGAGGGATAGAACGTCGGTTACGTGAGAGATAGCCATTAGTGTTCACTTGAAACACTTGAAGGAATAAGCAGTCCATGGGTCTTGGCGGTTGAGCACGAGCTCCCTTTACAGTGGGGCAACCTTTAAGATCATTCCATTTTTCTCAAGGTCATTTAATTTAATAATTATAATTATTACACCTATTTGTTTTAGAATGTCATGTGATTAAATTGATGGGGTCACTCATTCATTGACCCTTGTCAATGATTATTAGGTTCTAATGTTGATCAACAATGCTAATAATTAATCATCATTGCAAGTTTTTGGGTGTTGTCTCGTTATTAACATGCACTAGGAATGCTCTACTCCATGCTAACGTAGGTGCTCTTCTTCTTCACGAGTTCTAGTTACTAATGGAAGTGGGAATCGAGTACATGTGTATCATGATAGTATGTTGCATGCTGTCCTAAATGGGGTAGGATGTTATGACCAACATCCAACAAGCAAACAAATAATCCATGTTAGTAGCATCACTTTCAACATCACTAGTAGGACCTATACCCTATGAGAAAGATGCGGGTGAAGTGGTAGAATGAACTGAATTGACCCTATTGTCCTCTAGAATACTTGCTACTACTAAATATGGTTCAAAAAATCTCAAAAAGACAATGAAAACCTAAAAAATAACCCAATATCCTCTTTTTTCTCATAGTTCCTGGAGGATCCTATAGCTTGTAATCATTATCTCCTCTTTTTCAATATCATTGCCTACATGGCCATTGATGGGACACACATGCACACACATATAGAGACCACTGATGAAGAATGATATTTGCAGTTATTAAAACTATGTTACGACTATTAGTGATCAGCATGCCACTATCTCAAAATAGTGATTAGCCTTAGATGGAGAGCATGTATGTATTCGCCTACAAAATCTCCCTTTCTTTATGATATCTTGATTGTTTTTGTGAATTAAAATTG
Organism: Lygodium microphyllum; assembly: GCF_053477565.2. Classification (NCBI taxonomy): domain Eukaryota; kingdom Viridiplantae; phylum Streptophyta; class Polypodiopsida; order Schizaeales; family Lygodiaceae; genus Lygodium; species Lygodium microphyllum. Next base: position 73,142,172 of record NC_141135.1, read on the forward strand.
CCTTGACTGAGTATATATACACTTGGATTGGAAGGATATAAATTGTGTAGAGAATGAAATAATTTTGTATTCAGTAGAAAAATGCATATACTAATCATCTTTAGAATAAAGATTTGAAACATTATTTGTCAAATAATCATAGGTATGTTTAACCATGTAGTAATATGAGTTGTACCAAATCATCATGATTTCTTGGTTGTAGTTAGGTCATAATGTACTTTTGATATTAAGTGTTAATCCATCTTTAAGAGAATCAAGATGTGGTGCATGAATAGTTGGAACAATATGGCCATTTATGCCCTCGTGGGTTAATGCATGTGTGATTATATGTGATACATAAACATATAAGATGATCTTGGGTATTTATGTCACTTTTGATTAAAAAAAGTGAAGTTTTAATAGTATGTCATTGTATTGCATATAGTTTACATTATGATTGTATTTGTTGTGAGACATTCTAAAATCTTATATCTATAGCCAAATCAATAATAATATTTTGGCAATATGGCTTGATATCTTCAATTAATATTGAAGGCTATGCTATTTACATGGACTTTTGTAATTGAGAGAGGGAGAGAGAGAGATGATGTATTTACATGCAAGTGTGAATCATGTATGATGAGGGTGTAAAGCACCTGTGAAATATGTATGGTGAGGGTTATAAATATGGCATGGTAGGCTTAGGTCCTACATGAAAGTGGAAAAATTTTGCACAAAATCTTTTCTTGCCAAATGCATGTGGTACAATGCAACTTAGTTTTATGTAATGCACCAACTTGATTGTGTAAATGATTGTTGGAAAAGTATAGTACATAGTTTAATAATTAAATTATTAAAGGTATTGTTGAACCTCTAAAGTTAAAAGTTGACAGTTCATGACTATCCATGTGTTGTAAAATGCACTAATTCTCATTCTTATACATACAAGCTTTCAAAACATGATCACGTTTTTATGAGGATGTAAACAATTGGGTATGCTTGCAATACATTGACAAGTTTGCACCTTGATGGCTCTAGACTTTCATGTGTTTGCATGTAATGAAATCTTCATGAGATTTAAATTTGGTATTAACAATTCTTATAAGTCAATCACATATTAGAGCAAGAAAACTTATTTTAACAATGTTCTCCTCTCTATATATTTAGCTACACATGAACAATGGAATAAGTGATTTAGAGATATGCCATATTTTTTCTTGAACATTCTCCAATCTATCACCATTTTGATTACCATCTATACTCTTGTCTCTCTTTCTAAAGCTCTTTTTCTCAAATCCATAATCTAGAGAGGCAATGATTTTCTAGTTGCAACTCTTTCAAAATCATTGAAGAAAGTTGGAACCATAATCACAAGTTTGTTAGCCTTGCCATCCATAAACGTGGATGCATCATCCATAAGTGCCTTGAACACCTATGCTGATATTTTTTTGAGCAGGAGCAAATTGTTTGCTAGTAGAGCAGGAAAATGCAATTATATATTTCCCTTGTTATTCATAATGACCTTGTAGGAACCTATTTGGACTCTTCATCTACTTCACTTATATTCTCACCCATGAGCCTCTTGATAGAAACAAAAAAGAGGTATTGGGGAAGGTCAACATTTTCTTCTATTATTATCAAAGTTGCTTCACTTGAAGAAGTAACTTTGAATCCCTTCCTTTGTTGTTTTGCCAACTCAATTCTAAATTGAAATGGCCATTGGGTACATTTGACTTACTAGTAGCTCTCTACAAGCCTTTTTTAGCTCCATGCTTCTTGATCAACTCATGGTCTAGAAATCAACTCATCCTTGGGTTCTTCTTGAGTCTACTACTACTGAAAGATTGATAAAAACTAACTTTCCACAAATACACTCACCATGCAATTAGACATATATCCATCTCTGTAAGAACAAAACCATTGCTCAAACAATATAAGCATCTAGCAACCAACAATGTCACAATAACCATGCACACCCATATATCAAATTTCACAACTATTTACCTTGCATACATGCCCAAATACTCCTTCTAAGAGAGTTGATTTCTCAAAATCAGTCTTATTGTAACCATTGATTTTCTTGGACTAGCAACAACCTTAAACAATGACAGCTCCATAAAACTTCATCTCCTTCAAAATTGTGAACCAACAATAATAACAAATACAAGATCTTAAGGCAAGGATGTCTAAAATATATTGAACATTGAATCCAAAAAAAGTTCATACAATGATATCTACATACATGAATAAACCACAAAGATCTTGAACCATGGCTTTGATACCATGTTAATAGTAATTAAGGAGGATCAAAATAGACTAAGAAAAAGATAGTTACAATTAGAGTAAGACTACAGAGATTTCACATTCAATAATTGTTATCAATCTTAATCTTTGAATATATAGAAGAGGAGACCTCATTTGTGTACCCTCACCCTTTGGTTGTGTATCCTCATGTGATACACTACCACTCACACTTTAGATGTGTGTACCTATTTGGCACACTTCTTTCCATATCTCATATCCATGTTTATACACCATACAATCTCAATCACCTCAGGGTGCTTTCGCACGCGCGTGCGCGCACGCACACACACGCACGCACGCATGCACGCACGCACGCACGCACACACACACACACACACACACACACACACACACACACACACACACACACACACACACACACACACACACACACACACACACACAACACACACACACACGTGTGCACACATCCACAAATATTCAAGCTTACATTGTCAATATCGCCTCTTACATGAGTTGTTCTCTTTACCTTTTTACTCACCCAATTGCAATTACTAGCTCTCAATAGAAAAGATTATGGAGGAGAAATGAAAATATCACACGTGTGTGTGTGTGTGACCTTTGTGAAGAAGTGGAGGGCATTTTTTGTAAAAGAGTTGGATAGATAGGTTAGACACAAGGTTACATTGATAGGGTATATAAGGTGTTGAGAGACTCAGTTAGGGTATCAATTATTTTCATATTCAACTCTCTTCACCTTTCCCTCTACATTTTGATGGCTTCCTTACTCTCTTCTTGTCTTTGTCTCTCTTTTGCTAGTCTTTCTCTCTTCTATTCTCTCTCTTTCTCTCTCCTCTCTATAGTCTTCTCTCTTTTCTCTTCTCCCTCTCAAGTCCTTTTCATCACAATTGGTATCAGAGCACAATGCTTTGGTCCTTTTATTTTTCTTTTCTTCAAACCTACTTTCCCTTTCAAAATAGTAAATCCCTAGTTTATACAAGTACATAGGAGTACTTTAGATAAGCTACTAGCCTTTCTTGAAGGATAGACAAGATCTATGTTAGGAGTTGGAGGTCTAAATTTTGGAGATAATTGTGCTAATTTAGCAAATCATCATGTAATTATTTTGTAGATCTACAACTAATTGAACCTTCTTTCAAACATTTCTAATATCTTTTGCTCGTGGAAGGAACCCTAATGGGATAATAATAGGGGACAACCTTTGAAGCTTAGTCCAAGCTCACATCTTCTTCAAGAAACCTTGAATTCTAAGCCTTTGGATTCATCTCCAACAAGCATTGATTAGGGATGTCCAATATCTAAAAGGATTCAAGCATCAAGAGGCATTAGGGATTGATTCTTGAGGATTCTTATCAAGATGACTAATATTGGTGCACATGCACTCAAGAGAGCCAAAGATCCTTCTCCATTAAAGCTCCATTGAACTCCAAGTACTCGTGGCTCTCCATTGCATAGAGTTGGGCTTCAAGCATTAATCAATCATTGTGCATAAAGCTATGAACTCCATTAAAGAGGTAAACCATTGAATCTTGCCCAATATATCATTGAATTTGCTTGATCACGATGTCTTTATTGACTGAAATGGAAATGTTGCATTAGCCATTAGATTATGCCACCCTTTAATTGCATTTGTGCATCAAAACGAATCAATTGTATTGAGAAAATTGATGTAGCCATGTGTTTACTGATTATCCCATATCATCATGAGCTCATTATAAATTTCCTAATCATGGATTGTCTAACTTGTTGTACTACTTAGTGAAAACCTTTTAAAAAAATTGTAAAAAGGGTAAGTTGGAATTGAGTGAGTCACTGAACTCCCAAGGTAATCCCCCCCAACAACCCCCCCCCCCCCCCCCTCGCCACTCCGTTGTTTATTCCATGCATATCATAAAAGGCCCAAAGTTTGTTTCTCATTGAATGCGTCTCATACTAGTTGCTCAATTAAAAATAACTTGACACAGATACTTTGACAAAGGAAAAGGCTGATGCTAGGCAAGCTAGTAAGCCAAAAGAGAGGCGACCCTTTCTTATCACTTATGATCCTAAAGAGATGCACAACCTGGCCTAGGGGGACTTTGCCCACCTCTTGGTGATTTAAAGCTTGATACTTGTGTGCAGGTGGAGGAACATTTAGTGATTACCCCCATTCTTTATTAAAATACCTAGCATGAGGCACATGCATTGGCACATGCATTGACAAAGGCATGTATGTATTGCACTTACATGTATGTAGCCAATGTAGGATGTATGGTACTAAGGCCTTCATATGAAGTGCTTGCATAGTAAATTGATGTTTGAATGAATGTGGGATCATGCTCAATATGTCATGTATGATGGATATCATGATGTGTAGGGTTTTAAGCCTATATCAAACTCAAACAGTGAGAATTTGGGCCAAGATAAGTAGTGTACACAAGTTGTAGAAATCTCAAGACTGTCATCGAAATCTTGCTACAGAAAATTCTCAATTAATTTTGGAAAAAAGTCCATAGCTCATCTCAAAGAGGCCATTGTCCCCTTCAATTTTAATTCAAAATCTCCCCAATCAAAGCTATAGTCTATCCAATATTTCCATTTTTGTGCACAGAGGTAACTGTGGATAGTGGTCCAAGATAGTCACACACATATAGATTGCATTATAGAATTTTTGATCGTTTTCTATTATAAAGCTTGATAGTTCATCTCAAAGATGGCATTATCTTATTTTATTTGAATCAAATTACTCCATTTGGAGTTTGCTATCAAAAGTTTTCTCAAATTACTGATGGTGAGTCTAGTTGACTACACCCACAATGGCAAGAAACAAAGGCAAGGGCAAGGCCTAGGGTATTCTACATAGAGTGAGAGTATTAGTGCTAGAAAGCCCATAGTTAAAGAGCTATATGGTGATGACTTTGATAAAAAGTCAACCCAATGGGGCGCCTTCAGTGACCTCAACCAAACCCTATGCCAACATGACATGTGCCATGCATTGAGGCACAAATATATAGTCTCCAACTATAATGAAGTGGCACCAAAATTGAATAAGGTCATTGATCATACGGCCCACTCAAATAGCCCCTCCGATATGGATTTTTTGATTGAGCAAATAACCATTTCCAATAAACAAGCCATGCTTACTCAATCTCAAACTCAATAAACCTTGGATAGACTCACAACACTCGTCTCTCAAATGGCAACCAATCATTCCCAAGACAAAGAGAATAGAGATAGAACTGAATCGAGGTAGCCCAATCCACCCCCCAAATTGAGGTAGCCCACTCCACACCAAAATGGTAATTCTCAGCCCGATTCAAGGCAACCCACTCCACTCCCCAATGCAAACTCATAGCCCAATATTATTGGAAGTAGAGGCCTTCCCATGAGTATCTTTAATGTGGATGAATCATCTAATAGGAACATGGCCACAATGGGCAACATGCCCACAATAGGTAGCATGCATATAACAGGCAATAATGTCACAATGGGCATCACACATATAATGGATAGAAAGGTCACAATGGTCAACATGCATTTAATGGATAGTTGGCAACAATGGATAGCATGTATACAATGGGCATCATATACATAATGGACAGTATGCTTACAATGGTCAACATGGCTTGAATGGGTAGCAAAATGCTTATGATCAAGAGATCCAAGTCAAGATAATCCTCACCAAATACGATGAGCAGTCTTCATCCCCATCAAATGATCTAGAGGAGTGGATAGCCAAATTGAAATCCTAATTTGATCTCTATCTCAAGATGGATGAGCAAAAGTTTCACTTTGCAAATTGTTTGTCTTGAGGGTTTTGCATACACTTGGTGGCATTATGTAGAGCATGAAAATCAATCTATCCATGGGGTGGGAGGACTTCAATTTTGACTTTCCCAACTTCTCATAATTAAGATTTGAAGACTTTAGACTATCAAAAAGTGAAATCTTGAATAAAATAATATATATCTCATACCTTGACACCTTCTTAGACTGATACATACCTTGACACCTTCTTAGACTGATACGACTGTGAATACCTCTACACAGAAAATGCCATGTGTATGACCATTGTGGCTAGTTAAGTCCAAACTAGACACATTTAACAACTTGGACAAGTCAAGCAAGTCAAGACTTGACTTGTGAAAGATTAAAGCATCTTTAAGCTTTTAAAAGCTTAATAGGGAGAAGAAAACGACAAGCAAATTGCGCCAATCCTCCCATTCTTGGAAATTCATCACCATCTTCCTCCCCTCTCCAAAATTGAGAATCTAAAAGACAAAAAGAAAGCAGCAAATCTCTCCTTCAATCTCAACAAAAAGATCCAGCAATCTCCCCCTTTTCTTAGTTCGACAAGAGGCCCAGATTGAAGTAAGATCACATGATAGCCAGGTGAATCAGTAATGGCATCTCTAGCATTCCCTTTGGACCTCAAAGATTAGATTGCTAGCATTTCATTGCATCTCAAAATCTTCCAGATAGCTTGATTGGCAAGATACCCTCCATAAAAAACTCTTCTTCTTGGCCACAACCCATGACACTCCTCCTCATTCAATTTGACTATAAATATGGTGTCGCACAGAATAATACGCGTGGGGTTTTGTGAATGTCGCTCGTCATAGGGACGTTGAGCAAGATGAAGAGAACTCAAGGTAAATTAATGGATGAATACTTGTTGTACATGTTGAAGACCATAATAAAGAAGATGATTGATTGTTGTTGATTGGGAGCATAGTAAAGGTAGAGAGATCATCTATCCTTCTTTTTCGAACTGCTTTTTAAAATTCAAAGAATCTTGCCTTCAAGAGAGGATAAATTGACATGGTTAAGCATAAAAATGGGTAATTGAAGAAGTTAATACATAAACAATCCATAAGTTTTAAGCACAGTACATCATGGATATGAAGCTAAGCTCAAGAAGATTATAAAGAAGGAGATAAGCTTCCTTATGATGCTGGAGGAGCATAATAATTGACCCTTCAAGTATTGCAACAAAAGGTTAAGTGGAAGGGCTTAATTGAGATGGAGATTAAGGACCTCAAGATGAAGCTCATAATAGACACAATAAAGAGAAAAGGCAATACTTGTGGCCATGAAGTTCTGAATAGGTAAGGGTGGCGGCGATCTTCTGCTTGAGCTTTTGTAGGAAGCTAGGTGTGGGTACTCAAATAAAGACTACAGTTTAATGAAAAAATTGCCGATGCTTTGAGGCATGTGAACAAGGCAATAAGTCAACCTGAGCGGTCGATCTTGATGTAGCTTCAGCCAGTTTTGTTGGATCTCCTCGAAGCAATACAAAGAATCTGCGTTTGGCAAGCTCAGCTTGTGATGTATTTAGAGAGAGAGAGAAAAAAAGGGAGAATTGGCAAACAATAGCACAGGTTACAAGATCCTCAAACTTCAAGATATTGTGCAACAGTTCTAGGGGTATTTTGCCAAAGCTTCCATTCTCAATAATTGGCACAATCTCATCATAGTGCTATGGTTTGCCACCTCACTGTTCTTGTAGTACTCCCCAATGCTTTGTCTTCGACTTCTGATCTGTCATCGCAGCTTCCTCTTCGACTGCAGGTCGGCCCCTTCAACACATTCATCATTGCTTTGTTTTACCCCTCGTCATCTTTTCTTGCTTCAGCTTCACTGCATCCTCATTTTTGCTGTTTTCTAATCCATCATCCCCGTTCTTCTTCTGCCCTGTTACTTTTAGCTATTGCCACAACTCCTTCGACTTCACAGTTTCTTGTTCGTATTGGCTCACGTTAAGAATCGGCCTCCTTGCCTACGTGGCAAGGAGGCCCACCATCTTTTCTCTCTCCGAAGGGCCCAGGTGTTTCACCCTCTCACCACTGTTTTACCTCCTGCTCCGTCTGAGTATTCCGTTAGCAACATTGAATGCACCTCCCTCCTCTCTCTCTCTCATCTGCCACATTATATTCAATATTCAAGGTGTTTTGGACTGAACAATCATCTCCTTTATGCATCATAGTCTGCCATATATTCTGCATATTCAATCATAGGAAGTTATAGGGAATCAACATAATTGCTTACAACAAAAGAAAACACGCCCTGATCTAGACTATAAGTACATCGACAAGAAAATAGTAGAAGGGAATCTGAGACAAATCACCACATCCAGATTACATGTACAAGCAGTCCCAGTAGCACGCTGACCTATACAGCCAACGTCCTTTGCTCTGTGGTGGTGGGCAGATGGACTCGAATGCAGCTCCAAACCTCTCGATCGTTTGTGAGCGGAAGAGGGGGGCTGGGCTGGGAGGCACACATAAAAGATGGAGGCGTAGGGATTGCGAGAGAATAGAGAGGGAGGGAAATGTGGCGGATGAAAGGGAGGGAGGGAGAGAGATGGAATATGGAGATTGTGGAATAAGTAGAGGGAAATGTGGCAGATGAGAGAGAGAGAGGAGGGAGGTGCATTCAATGTTGCTAACGGAATACTCAGACGGAGCAGGAGGTAAAACGGTGGTGAGAGGGTGAAACATCTGGGCCCTTCGGAGAGAGAAAAGATTGTGGGCCTCCTTGCCACGTAGGCAAGGAGGCCGATTCTTAACGTAAACCCTTCGTATTTGCCTTCAATTGCAGGTCGCGACTTCAGTTCGGGCCACCTTCTCATGCCGTTGCGTCACCTTGTTGGCTTTTGGCTTGCCCTCCCCGGCACGTTGTTGGCTTCGTCTCCTTGCGTCGTTCAGCCTTCGTCATCCTTCGTACTCTACACTGTTCGTCAACTTCACGTCTGCCTTTCCACTTCCCCAAATTCCTTTATTGCCACCACCTTTTATAATCATCTGATGCTTCGTAAAGCTTCGAATCAAAAGCATATCGTTCTGCTTTCTTTGCGGTGCCTCAAAAAATCCTTATCAATTGTCGTCAGTGATTATGTAAAAGAAGTGGGCCACTGGGTTAACATTGACATTTATTAAAAGCTTTAAGCTTTTTTTTTGCCACCCTATCTCACATCTGAGAAGTGGATGTTATGTGGCAGGTCATCCATCAATGAGTGTGTTGCAATTTTAGAATAGGATTCATCTTCAGTAGCCTGTTTAGCCGCAGCTTTTGTTATGATCAGCAGCTTCCTCTTTTGGAATAGTGTTGAATGTAGAGCACCTTTTATTCTTCCTCCGCACATAGAAAAGTCTGTTCTGTCTTTTAAAAGACAATAGTCTTGTGATCTTATGCCACAAGTGCAGTCCATATTCCACCCTCCTTCATTGTTCAAGGGCGACATCCCCACAAGCGATGGTCCTAATTCAGTACAAGAGAGCATACTAGAGAGTATAAGCTCATCTCTGTTATTCACTTCAAATGAAAGATCTCATGTGGTTCTTAGATTTTTAGTATTCACATATGTCACTTCTGCCAAATCAAAATCAACTCTATCCCTGTGAAGGATAAAAAAAGCTCTCTCAAAAGGAGAGATTCTACCACCATTCACCTCAAATTCAGTGTTAATCTCCTTCTTGAGAAAAGAATAAAGAGTGAGTTTGGAGCTTCACTCAAAAGGCATGAACTAACTCTGATGTAGAAAACCTTAACATCAAACCATGATGTATCAGGCCCAAAAGTGGGCTTGCCATGCCTAGCAGAAATATTATAATATGTATATGAGTTAGGAAGGCTCTGTATCTCTATTTCAAATGTGGCTTTTGGGTAGAATGATATTTGAGTCTTTGTAAGTTCATCCATGATTTTGCTCACAAGAGAGCAAAATTTAGTCAAGTTTATGTTGATCCAATGGAAAAACCTTGTCTCTTGAGTCTTCAAAATAGAAACCTTCATGTGAAGCTATTTTTCCATGCATTGTGCCCTATCAAGAAAATACTTTGGGAAAGAACTTCGTGCTGCCCGATCACTCATGCAGTTTGCAAATTTGAATCCATGCTACGCAATCAATTGAGCGATGCTTCCATAAAAAAAATTATGAATGCATTGAAGAAATTGTGTCTAGCCTAACTACATGTGCTGGTGCGTCATGCAAAGGCAAACAAAGAGACACACACAATGGAAAATAAATTCCTAATGACACTAACTAATGCAATCAATTTCTTGGCAGAAAACTCCACCCTCAGATTTGTAGCAGTGGATGCGCAACATCACGACCTCCGTCCCCTCCAAACCTGCACATCCTCCTGATGGGCCACAACTACCCATCCTCATCACTGCCAAAGCTCGACAGTCAATGGAATATCTTCATCTTCTGTAAAGGCAATTACAATTTCCACATCTTCATCTTCATCATCTCTTGGCTCAAGTCCATCATAAATCACATCATCCAACTTCTCAACCGAATAGGTTGCATCATCTCTTCTCTTGAACAGTTTGATTCTCTTTTCAACAATTGGAATTCGCAAAGCTGTATCATCAAGATCTGCCAATGAATATGTAGCATTGTCATGGACATGCTGCACTAAATAGGGACCAAACCAGTGTGTGGAAACCTTGTGGATAGCACTATACTGGTTGTCTAGACTATTGTCATAGACCAACACCCAATCTCCTTCCTTAATCTCTTTAGGTCTCAATCTATGTCTGCTATCAAAGTGGACTTTGTTGTGAATCCTGGCTTCTTTGAGCTTTTGAATTGCTCTCTCAATATCTTTAGACCTTCTCTCCAACTGAGGAATACGAAGAGCCAAAAGTTCTTCTCTAGTCATCTCTTCTTGCTGTCACAATAAAGCACTCCAAGTAAGTGTGCAAGTCTCTGTAGGCATGATTGGCTTTTGCCCATATAGCAACTTAGCTGGCATATAACCTGTAGTCACACTGTGAATAGTGTGATCAACCCATAAGGCATAAGGCAACAACCTAGGCCACTCTCGAATCCATCCACCCCATGCTTTGGCCAAGGGTTTCACAATCAGTGTTGGATGGCCTCTTTCGCTCTTCCTGTTGCCTTCTGGATTATATGCCAAAGTCAAAGCAAGTTTAATGTCAAGGCGAGAGAAAAATTCCCTAGCCTCATCAGCATCCAACTCACCTCTATATGTAGTAACTCTTCCAATACATCCATACCTACAAATAACATCCTCCAATAGAAACTTGCAAACCATTGAAGTAGACTTTGTCTGTAATGCTCTTCCTTCCACTTGATTTGTGAGATCTTCTCGTGCCAAAACAATGTAACACATCTGCCATAAAACAATAGGCATACTGATCAAATCAAGAACCCACTTATCATGAATACATGGTGGGTAGTCAGGATGAAGCTCATCTCTATGCCTCACTGAAGAGAATAATTGACAATCAGGGCATGTCTTAACAAATTGCAAGATATCTCTATACAGGCCTCTCCACCAACAGCCCTCTTTGATCTTCTCATAAGTCGCCCAAACAGCTTGATGCCTAGCCCAAAGACTTTCATGGAATTCTTTCATGATCCGTACCTGTGAAGGTCTATCACAAACAACTCTCAATGGCTGTCCTCCTCGCTTTCGTGGATGCTTCCAAAGTAGCCCACTTTGCAAGAAGAAACCATAAGCTTTTCTCTTGATCTTTTTGAAATCTGCATCAATCCATCCATCCTGTCTAGACATGGTACTCAAATAATGACCAATCTGTAAATACTCTCCTGTATACAAAGACTCATCAAAGATTTCCAAAGTAGACACATAACAAATATGATCAGCATGCATGGCTAAAAGATTAGCCTTATCATCAGCATCATCAATGCAAGAAAAATCCATACCATCATACCTCGCTCATGAAAGCATATCAGCTACTGGGTTGTCTTTACCTGCTATGTGCTTGAACTCAAAATTCATGGATTTTATGTACCCAATCCACCTAAACATGGCAATATCTGGAGTAGAACAACTCGTGATCATACTTAGAAGAGGCAAATAATCAGTCTCAACCACCATAGCAGCACCAATAAAGTACTCTTTGTCATTCTTGAGAGCCATGACAACTCCCAAGAGCTCTCTCTTAACCTGTGAATACCTACGCTTTGTCGATCATTTAGGACTTTCAGCCCAAAACCAAATAGCATACCTATTCCCATCTGCATCATCTTGGCCAACAGCCAATCCAATGCCGATAGGACTAGTATCAACATTAAGAACAATAGGTCTCCCACACTCATAATCTGCCTTTCGAAGAGTTGGAGCAGCTCTTAATAATTTCTTCAATTTCTCCATGGCTTTAGTATATTTTTTAAATCTCCCAAGAAAAACATCACCCTTTTCTCAAGAGCTGGTAGAGATCATCTGCAATATGAGTAAAGTGAGGAATCCAAATAAGATAAAACACACAAGCTCCAAGAAACCTCTGAACCTCTGAACTGGAAGAGCAAGTCTCTGCAATCTTCTCTATGGCATCAACCTTCGCAGGAGAAGGCTTCCTATCATAATATCCACACATATGTCCAACAATCAAAACTTCTTTGGCTCCAAAAATAGACTTCAACCCTAACAAGGTCAAATTTACTTCCTCTAATCTGCAAAGAACCTTCTCAACATCTCTAATATGTGCAGCCACAAAGAGCTTGCATCCGTGATCGTCTAAAGAATCATCCTTTTCTTTCTCCAAGCAACCTTTGATAGGTAAATCATCAACGAAAGGCATTGTAAGCTGAGGAATAAAATCTCGTAGAACCTTTTTCATCCCATTCATCATATGGGCAACGGAATTAGTAGCTCCTTGCGGAAGTGTACACATTTGGACGAGGCCTAAAGGTGTCTTCATCGTAGTCAAATCCCTACTCTCAAAGGCAAGATGGAACTAATCATATCTCGAATAAAGATCACTGGAATGAATAGATAGCACGCCCAGTAAAAGCTTCGGTAAACTCATCCACAATAGGTCCTACACCAACATTTTGAATAATGACCTTGTTTAATGGTTGTAAGTCTTGTATGAATCTGAGTGTTCCATTCTTCTTAGGAATTGTGAACCATCTGTTGGAATATGGAGCTAAAGATGGCTCTAGAATCCCCATCCCGATCTGCTCATTCAAAAGCTCTACCAATTTGGGCAAGTGAGCACTTGGCACAAAAATAGGCTGTAGATTCCAAGGGACATGCGGAATGGTAAAAATAACCATAGGTATCACAACCCTATGATCAAACATCCAATCTCATGTGGGAAGAAAGCAAAGGCTTTTCCATGTCTGGATAACATCTCTTCAAAAAATCTTACCTCTTCAGGAAGTAAAAAATCTTCAGTCCCAATCTTCATTTCTTTTAATGTCTCAGGTAAAAACTTATGTTCGATACCTACAGGATCTCGTAAAGGAGGTTGCAAAGCAGCTCTCCTAACCATCTGTTAACCCTCAGACAAACAAGGTTGAAAATATAGAAAATCTAAAGTAGAAGACAAGGCCAAGGCAAAAGTGAAATGGAAAACAAAGGTGCACCAAGAAAAATATGGAAATACAAGAAGAGCATAAAAATCCTAAATCAAGGAGAAAAGTACACAAGAAAAAGCGCAAGTCAATACTTTTCTAAAAGAGCGCAAGGCGCATCATGATTTAATTTAAGAGTGTTGGTCTCTCACCTGTGCAATTTATAAAGGTAGATGGGCGGTAGGAAGGAAGCTAGGAAGATAGGAGGACAATGGGAAAAAGGGCCTAGGCCACGATTGGCCGGCCATGTAAAAAAGGGGATAAGCCCAAAAGGGATTTAGGGTTTTGTATTTAAAGTTGAAAAGTGAATGAGAAGCTCATTCTTGTGTGTGGCCAAAAGTGGCTCTCCTCTTCTTGTTCTTGTTCTTGTTCTTGCTTGCTTGAGATTGTACTTGAGAGAGGGAGTGTGAGAGTGTGAGGGAGTGAGTGTGGGAGGGTGAGGACTGTGGAGGAGAAGCTCTCCATCTTCTCCTCTCTTCTTCTATTCTCTTCTTTTCTCTTGTCTTGTCTTGTCTTGTCTTGTTTTCTCTTGCTCGCAGCAATGGAGCTTGAGGATGGTGAAGCTTGCACTTGGATGGAGAAGAGAGAGAGAGAGAGAGAGAGAGAGAGAGAGAGAGAGAGAGAGAGAGAGAGAGAGAGAGAGAGAGAGAGAGAGAGAGAGAGAGAGAGAGAGAGAGAGAGAGAGAGAGAGAGAGAGGAGGGAGCTTCCATTGGTGATTCAAATCGATCTTGCCATCGGGGAGTTCTTCTCACATGCCAAGTATATCAAACCCTTCCTTCTACGTCCTTATTGTGATCTGGAATTTTGTGTGCCTTGTGATTGTTGGGATCACTAGATTTAATGAAATTGCCCTTGGGGCTACCTTTGTTGCATGCAACTGAGCTTGTCTGAGTGGCTTGGTTCTGGGTCGAGTCCCAGAATCGGCCCTCGGCCCTCTTGCCTTGGCCTGCCTGAACATACCATTCGGCCTTGTTTGGATTTGGCCCTCGGCCAACTTGATTTGGCCCAAACCAACTCAGTCATCTCCACTTAGCCCGTCCAAACGATCGACTCGGCCCACTAACCTGACTCAGACCTTGACCACATCCATTTGATTGTTTGAGCCACAAATTTGCGGCCACTGTTCCTATTCGGCCCTCGGCTCTCGCCATCCGAGCCCACCACTCGGCTCCTGCAATTCAGACGAGTTGGATTGAGTTAGATTTTTGCAAATTTTTTGGAGAATTGCACTAGACCTAGCTAGAGTTCAACCGCACAAACCTTGCGAGCTATCCCAATGGTCAGAGCTCGATTCTAGCATAAGGAATAGGTGAATTTGCAAGATGCAGCCGCTCAGCAGCCTGAGTAGGTTGTTGAGAGAGTCAGCGCCATAATGACAGCTAGTGGAGTCATAGAACTCGAAATGAACCTAAAACGAGTAAGATGACGCATCAAGAAACCCTAGAACCTCAATGGGTCAATCTAACCAACAAGGGAAAAAAGTCCACACCACAAAAACATGTATAGGTTGCATTCAGACTACATCTAGTCAAGGTGGAATGCAACAACCTCAAGCTACATCTGCAAGGATGACTAGACATGACAATCCTGAAGATAGATGCACCTTGAAGGGCATTGCACAGACAACCCAAGATATCATTAGAGAACCCAAATCTAGCTGTGTAGTTGGGGACTCAAGGGCATGCATCAGAAGGCTTAAGTTTACAAACCAAGACCTGGAAGATGAAGACATAGTGCCACTTGCTTATCTTAGGGTCAAACTCATCGCAAAAAGAGAGCGTAGTGTCGATGCTCTCATTGATGGAGGAGAAGATTTTAATATCTTGACCTATGAAGCATGGACTCTGCTAGGCCAACCAGACCTCACACTGACTAATGCAACTCTTAGTCCATACAGGGGACACCCACCCACAAGCACTCATAGGAAATTGCAAAATCCTTGTAACTATTGAAACTGAAAGCTTGCCTATCCTATTCCATGTTCCTCCAAATAGTACTAGTTGTGGAAAGGAAACTCTCTTAGGACGACCCTTCAAAAGAGACGAAGTGTGAGGCTAATTACGTAGCGGACAGAGGATACACTTGACACTATTGGGTGTGAGGATAATCACAACCTTTAGTAAAGATGACCTCATCAAACCTCGAGGGAAAGACAAGGAACGTTCTGACATACTAGGCAAGTCTAGTGATGAGAGCAAGGACTTGTTGAAAGAGTTGATATGAGTGCATGTTGAATAGAGAAAACCGGTGAGTGAGACCATGTTTGAAACAAGAAGGTCAAGAGACAATGCCAAGGATGCAGGCTTTGGACTTACAAATATCATAGAAGACCCCAAAAGAAGCCCAAGCCTTATAGACGAAGGTATCGATGGAGAGCCAACACAATGCTGAGATGGATATCCAAAGCATTGCTACGTGCTCAAGGGTATTACATAGGTAGCAGATGGATTTGGGTACCAAAACCCCCTACTAAACCACCTCTGTTAGCCAAAGGCTAGGACGTATCAAGAGCAAAAAAGCGCAGGAGGAAATCTAAACGAAAAACCAAATCTCAAGTCAAAAATATTGGAGCGATCGAGCCCCTCACGATTGAAATCAAGAAACCAAACAAGACTATTCGAAGGGTAGATCCTCAACCTAGCGTGCTTAACAAGCACATAATATCATATGTACCCATCAAGTATACACAAAGGCCACTAGTGCCCAAGGAGCCTTCGATTTCCCAAAAGGATAATGAGCATCTTAGGTGCAACATTGCTCATGGTAAGGTTGATTGCTTAACAAAGCAAATGGTAGAATCATCTAACAGCCACAAGCAAATCTTCCAATCATCTAGGAGTCCCAAATCTCCTACATCCTCTTTCCCTAAATGGACATAGGAAGCACAACAATAGTTGCCAAGTGCAGCTGCTCAGTCCCAATCTCTATCTCCTGCCAAGCTTCCAAATGTCCAAGAGGTGGGACATGACACCACCCTTAGCTGTTAGCCTAAAGATACGCTTGTGAAACCCATTGTGACCAGCTCAACTAGTGCTCTCAATCTGCACAAGTGAATGCTCAAAGGGCAACAAAAGACACGACCACTTCTGATCTACCTAAGGACTTGGCACTACAATCCACCAACAATAGCTAGTCCACTGAACTAGCTCTTACTACTTCTAATTAGGAATCACAACAGTCACATCCTTTGGTCGTGATGATGCCTCTTGCGGAACGTGTCCTTAGCCAAGGAGATGGCGCATCTGACTGATCAACCTAGCAAAGCTGTCCAAGAGGTCGCAACTACGTCCCATGAGGACACACCAAAGATAGAGAAAGCTGAGGCCCAACCAAGCATATCAACGGCGGCTCACCTAGTTTAGGGTCCTGAGTCTTTAAGGGATACACCTTCATTGACCTAGAAAAAGAGGGAAAAACAATGAAAACAACGGCAGTTACAAGTGGTTGGGGACACCAAGAAGACGGAGACCAAGAGCATGGAAAGGCTTGGGAATAAAACATCGAGCCCACTCACTAAGGAACCCATGGCCATTTCTCCTAACAATGGTGAAACCTCAGACACATCCATGTGTTTTGACAAGTCAAAGCAACCATTACCATCAACGGTTTCTTTCAACGTTCAATCCACTGACAATAGAACTTACATTAACCAGTCAAGAGTGGATATAACATTGTCACAACAAGTTGACAGAAATACACTGATCACATCTAAGGGAAACCATGACACAATAGTAGCAAAGCCTTAGGAGAAACATGAAAACCCTGAGGGCATAAGCAATCCTAGCATTGACCAAACTTTCTCATCTAGACCCGATCTCCTAGCTATGCTAAAGCCTAGAGAAACTCCTAGAACCTTGCAGGAGATGGCTACCAAGCAAGCCTTCATAAAACATAGAAGTGCTACAGAATGCTTAATTGAGTTGGATGCTAAAATCAAATTATTCGCATGTTTATGTCCTTGTAGATATGGGTACATTTCCTAAGGATTAGCTTGAGGAATACTTGCCATTTCCTCTATCTTGGGAAGAGCAAGAATATCTTAGTGAGCACTATGAAAAGCTCCTACATGAACTCATGCAACTTATCTGACGAGGGGGCCGACAAACTACGCTTAACTGTGACATTCAATGAAGCACTTTGCCAACCAAATCTCTTAGAGATAGAGCAACTTAAGCAACGGTCAAAGGGTCAAAGTCAATTTGAAGAACACTGGTTTGAAAACCGTGTTACAATGACCGAATTAGGAGCCCATATTGGTCTCAGAGGAGTGATTGGCGGTCTCAAAGAGACCCAACCTATGTGGCGCCAACTTCCTTCCGAGTATTGACTGCTATTCAGGGTATGGATGTAGCCATAACTAGCCAAGAGAACTCTCTGGTTGATAAGGTTCTTACTAAAGAGGAGCCACAAGTTGCGAGTAGACTTGGATAAGGTACCATGCTACTCTATGTTGCAACATACCTGTTGTTATTAAGTAGGCTGCCACGAGTATTGGATGTGTGTGCTAGACTCCAATACGATCCTGAGTTCTAAAATTAGTTTTTATCCTCATGAAGTGACATGAATTCATAAACGTGTACATAAATAAACAATGAGTTTCGAGACTATGCATAGATAGTATCAACACACACAAGAAATGATAGTCAAGTGCGGGGAGAAAAGTTTGGATTTGACAAGCTAAGCTTCTCAGGTCCTCCTCTCACCACACATCTAGAAGTTGTGTGACCATTCCCACCTTCGGGGGAGGGCATGCAGACGTCACCGCCGCGATGCAAAGCCCTGACCAACACCTCAGAGGATGTAGATGGGCCATCGTCTCCTTCTACAAGCTTTCCCCTGTTTTCGATTTATCCTTCCGAGGATGATCCTTGCCTCACTCATTTAGAGCCACACAACTTGGCATGGGCCAAAATTTGCTACCGGCTAGAATCTACCCAATAGTTGAGCTAGGATGAATATAATCACAGGGACTGACCCTCTACAGCAAATACTACACGCCTCACATCGCCCATCTTTGTCATATGCACCTAATAATCCACTGTTTAATTTCTTTCAGGAAAATATCTCTATCATGCCTCAAGTCCTAACCCTTGGTTCACGTTTTTCAGGTCCCTCCACAAGAATCCATCATGGAGCACACAACGCAGCTGGCTTGCAGCAAAGCTCTTTGTTGCAGAAGAGAGCATACGGCACAAGCGCCTCCACTAGAATGCTATGTGTCTACCCTTAAGAGGTATGCACCAAAACAAGGCCCCAAGAGACATCACCCAGGACGTAGGCCAGAAACTCCCTAGGCCAGGAGGACGAAGGCTCAAGGGAACACCTGAGGGGTGGCAACCCCTGCCATGCAGGCCCTCACTAGACACTCGGGCACCAAGTGCTCAAAGGAAGAGAAGGAAGCTAAAAAAAAAGAGGGAATTTGATGAATTATTTAAAAGAATTCTTGAAACGACAGTGGCCAGGGACTACACCATTTGGGCCCTAGCTGATATCTCCCCTGCCAAGCGTGATAGGATCCCCTCACCAGCAACGCCCCCATCGCCTCATCACTCGGACTCACCCAGCCCTATGTTGCATACAATGCTTACCAAGTGCTCTCTGGCCATAAATTTTTGTCATTAGATGGTTAAAAGGGGTAGACTCTCCAATTGTGTAAACTTCCTATATCTATTTTTAATATATTTCACGACTTTAACAAAAATCAAGCATAGGTGATATGCATCTAAGCATGGGGTTTTGATGAGTGATGTCTCTATGCGTTGCATATGTTCATTATAATTGAACAAATAACTTGCATGTATCCTCATGAGTTGTCAAGTGGATACAGGATGCACATGTCTCTTATATGAGAGCGTTCAATGTCCAAGATGACATAAGACCACCAACCCCACAAGGATCCATCACAGAAAAAGAAACAGAAATACCAGGAACAAAGAGCCATGACGAAAACCTCACTGTTGAAAGCAAAAAACACCCTTGCAGACCGCCCACATCGCATGGTCCAAAGCATAGTCATTGGCTACTCTCTCTTTCTAGGTCAAACTCTACATTTGGCTCGTGGTAGTTGTTACCTCATGTAATATTTCTGCAACAAAATATTAAAGACCCTAAATCTCACCCAGAAGCGATTCAAAATAACCTCCCGCAACATAAAAAAACCTTGGCCTAAGTGCTTCATCCTCGCGCATTATCATTACCATGCCCGCGTTGTGCATAAGAATCCGTGGCTCGAAACCGCAAGTCACCGTGGGAACACCCCTTCACAGGGGAAAAAAAGGATAATTTTTGCAATTTTTTTAAATTAACTCCCTCCCCTTCATCAACCGTTGCATGACGGGGAGAGGGAGGATGTGTGAGCTTGAGTAGTGGAGGGGCATGGGGAGGGGAAGCATGCAGCCCACCACTTGTGTGGCTACCCCCCCATCTTCACCCTATATGAACCCCCCCCTCCCCAAGCTTGAGGGGGGGATTGATTAGCCATGCTGTTGCTGCCCGCCGTGGGGATCGTGCTGCCTGGCGCCGTCCGCCTGCTGCCGCTGCACCTCCAGGCTGCTGCCGCCCCGCCACCTTCATCATCATCATCATCATCAACATCATCATCGTCATCTTCTTTATCCTTCCATCACATGTCATCCCTCTATTACAGAAGCTTGGAAGCTTCTATTGAAGCTTCCATAGACATAGTTCACCTGCGCCCCTCGGGTTTTTTTTCAAAACCGTGCCTGTAAGGCCCAATTTCTGTGCAGGGAAGTAATCTCAGGCAGAAGTGACTTCGTAACGTGTAAGAGAGCCAAGGGGAAGTTTGCTAAATCAAAATCTGCTACGTCAATGGCTCCTAAGCAAAAGGCAGGAGGAGCACATGCGGGAGCTTTCACCCAAAGTACGAGAGTGGACAACGCCCCGATATTGAATGCCCAGACTTTGAAAATTAGCCCCGCATGGAAAGGTTGCATTAAGCATGTTTTAATTCTCGTAGGGAAGTTTAAATGCATTGGGAAATTTATATACTCATTGATCTACAAAGTTTAGTTGCATGTCGTGTATTTGCAATTGCTTGCACTTCCGTGGTCAAGGGTAGTTGCAATTCTAAACGTATGATGCATAAGTAAAAAGACGGAATTGTGCAAAGGCATCCTTGTTGCATCATGCAAAGGACAAGACGTATAACACATAATGCACTTATGTAATAACTTCCTAGTTGTGATTCGTATATAAGATAATCTTAGGTGCCCATTAAATGATATCCGAATAGTTGCAATGCATGGAAAGGATTTATGAACTTTGCAAATTGCATGAGATGATAGTTACATTTTAGGTTGGACTAAGTGCTAAAGGAAGGATTAAATCAATGATGGACTCATGGCATTCACTCATGCATGGAGTTCTTTTATCAAAGTTTGAATGCAACTTCATTAAAAATATTAAAGCTTTGACTTCAATGCATCAACGTAGGGTTTATAAGAGTTAGCTCTGAATGTCAATCATTATAGCATAGGGCAATGAAAAGAAAGATCTCTATAGATCCTTAAGTTGCATAAAAGCAAAAAGGTCTATGGTCTCGAAATTGCATGGAATGATGCATCTCACCTATCTTGCAGTTACTTACATCTTTTAAGGGAAAAGTACTTGCAAATTTAGAAGAAAGTATTTGCATCTTTAAAAGGGAAGATAATCTTAAATCGTGGGTTGGTTAGATCAACTAAGTAATTCGCATATAATTGAGTAGCTTACATGAGAATCATAAATGTATGATTTGTTAGCATATGATGATCACCTCAATGTGCTGGGTTGGGTTAGGTTATGTTAAAATTCTGCCTAATATCGCACTTAGGATGCCGATCTAATATTTTCGATCTTAAAGGTCCTACCCACATCCATGAAATGTTAGGATTATTTAATTGCCATGCAAGAATGATCTAGGGTTCCCACCCTTAGGATCAATTGACCAAATGCTAGACTTCCGCAAGGAATCTAGGAACCCTAGGGCCAAAACGATTATCGGCCTAGTAGGGTTAGGGTTGGATTGGGTCAAGAAGACTCCCAAACCCCATATCTTGATCAAAGATATTCTTGATCAAGTAATATCGTACGAAGAAAATATATAATTCCCACAAGTTAGGTGCTGACACCTATGTCGTGCAACAAGATACAACGTTGTATGGTCTTGTGTCTAAATCACGAAATAGCATGGCTACACCTTAGACCAAGTTTGACAAGCTCTAATTACAAGTCTAATTTCCTAGAAATTGAGTAGTCGTCTTGCTTCAACACTCTTCCTTGAAGACTGATTTGTCAAGACAGTGTAGTAATGAATTGCCAAGAAAGCAATTGACTAACCAAGTTAGGGCGACAATTTGGGTCAATAGGGTATAAACCCTAACCCAAGGAAAGAGGGTAAACAAGCAACTCAGCTTATGAAACCCTTGGAAACTTGTTAAGGAGAAGGAATTACACCTTGGCAGTTGGCCGTACAAACGACCACTGGAATGCTCATGATTGTACACTTAGGTGCAATGTTTGTACTTCTTTTCTCAAGGAACTAATTCAGGAAAAATAACTAATGCTTTAGGTTGAAAGCCTGGAGGGAGAGGCAGTACTAGTTACCTCCGACTGTTTGCCTGACCCTATCCAAGGGGGTTGTTAGCCGCGCCGGGTACGTGGACCGAACCCACCATGAGAGGTCTCTCCGTGGGTGCTACTTGGAGCAGGAGGATGCTTGAGTGCCAGGGGAGGCTCTGGCCGTAAATCCCTTGCCTTCGGATCGTGCACAAGAGGCCGACGTGACTCAAGATGGGATCTCGAGGCCCACATACTAGTCAACGGGCGGAACTTGGAATAGCGATCCCTGAGGATTGCTGGAATAGCCTTCGGGCAGGGTTATTTGATGTATTCCAAAGACTGATAAATAAAGATCAAATGTTGAAAAAGGAACTTGCTTGACATTGTTTTTCTGTGTCAGTGCTTAAGTTACGTGAAGGAACCAGTGATTAATTTGGTTAATTAAGGAAGTTGTTTTTGCTTGTCAAACTAAATGTGGTAGATAATTAGATAACTAAAGCAACTCGAGGAAAGTGCTGTGGACGTGACTCTGGGTCCGTCCTATAGAAGGGTGGTTCCGGTTGGCCGGGAACGTTTCTCAAAGGATTTGACAGCGAGGTAACAATGACCTAGAATCTATAGAGCTAGAGTCCGGATTTGTGCTATTTTAGGGGAACGAAATGGGACTATGCCTTACGGGCAGAGAGATCGAGCTTCGCATCCCTCTCGTTTTCCATTCTCCTTGAACCAAGTGCAGTATAAATCCACTTCAACCCTAATGTTTCTATGCAAAGTAGTTCGTCTAGGGTTTGACACTAGCTACCTTCTAGGAACTTGACCATTAGGAAAACCCTGATTCAGGTCAGTCCTAAGTGGGAACGGCAGGAATGCTTCCGCTTTGTGGCAGACTCGGAAAGACATAGATCACAAATCCCATGATATTCCTTGTGAGTGCCGGTCGGCGCTTTCTAGACTCTCTTCCCGATGGACTGCTAAGACGTGTCCTACAAGTGAACAAGGGGACACGTTACAGTTGGTATCAGAGCAAACCAATAGAATCTAATATTTACAAGGAATCTTAATGAGGGAAAATAGAGAAATGTTGCCGATAAGAACATTTCCTTACTTACTTATGGATGTTGGCATGTAGAGTCACGAAGCGTGGAACAATTTCTTGGTGTTCCAGGTTATGTTTATGACTGCAATGCATGCTTCGGATTATCCAAGGAGGCTAGGCATGATGAATATTCTAGACTGTATCTACAATCCTTCACCCTTGTACATGGAACAAAGATGGACAGGTGAATCAGGAATATATTACATAGCGGCCCATCGACTTGCCTACCTTTAGACCAACTTGAAGAGAATCAAGTGGATGGAGGCAACACATCACTAGAGAATAGACCTTAAGACATATGACAACTCTTGATTGTTAGTATTTAGCAATACCAAAAGTTCTTCCATGGTATTTGAGCATGAAAGGCCATCATAGAGACCATCTATCCGGTCTTCTTCATGCAAAACACTTGCAAGCATCAATTCTTTTTCTTTTCTTTTTACATACTACCTAGCAGCAGTAGGCATGTAAAAAATATACTGAAAACACAAAGTATTTTCAGTGGATACACCATAAACACACGAGGAAAAACTGACACTGCTAGGAGGCAAGAGCTTTCTCTGACTCGTATCACTATCGTCTCGCAAGATAGTGGTACCTAACAAAAATCCGGCTCTCCTATTGAAAGAGGGGAACCCCTCAAAGAATTCTTATTCTGCTGATGATTGATGCAAACGGTCATGAACTGGACATCTCTCTTCCCATCCTTGCTTTGGATCCGTGCATAGGCAAACCCATCATCTAGAACCTTTCTGAGACTCAGCAATAAATGGCTGCCCCAAAATAATAGGATAAGAACAAGATTTTTGCACAAAGAAATGATAAGACTCACCCATATCTCCAATAGAAATCTTCAAGTTCGGACAAGCAACATACAAATCTCATGGAGTGTTATTGGCTGCATGCATGCACCAACCATGATCCACATAAACTGGCCATCTACCAATTTTATATAAACCTTACACTATGTGAACAGCCCAAGGACAACACCTAATCTACCAAGAGAGCAGGCCTCATGGTGGCATCTACAATGCTCGTGCCCTTAAAAACCTACAAGAAACACCCTTTCTCTCAACAAGAAACCATGCTCACACACACATGAATTTGACACACAAGAAATATGACCATCATCTTCATCCTCACTCTCTCCTTCTTCCATGGAAGAGATAAAGCAAGGGAGCACAAGAAAGGAAAGAGAGCAAGAGTTGTGCCAATGTAAGAGAGAAAAGAAGATACGTGCAAGAACCTAGATAAAGGAGAGGAAGAGAAGTTGTAACTCCCCAAAACCACCTTTTCCCACAAATTGCATGGCTATTCATTTCCACCTTTTCATATTCCTTTAAGGGTTTGTTTTACATGAGCATTCTTAGACCTTAGAAATGAGGTCTATGAGCATTGAAACATTAAAACCTTTCAACTTTTGCAAAACAAAAACACTACTTCTCATGCTCATGGCTTTACAATGCGGACCCACTAAAATACCATGGCAAATTACAAAGAATATTGTCAATAATAGCTGCTTGAATTTTTTTTTTTGCCGATGTAGACCACAGTTTGTGCCTTTTTCTTGCATAAATTTTGGGATATCATTCTAGGTTCTTTTAGCTATATCTGGCAACTGTTCAAATCCAATGGGTAGAGCATTTTCCTTATAAGGGAAAAGAGTAAAGACCCTACTCCCAGGCATGCCATTATTATTCTCAGTAATGCCAAATTCATCTATATTCTCCAAATAGGTTGTTGAGATGTCATCTATATTAGATGTCACTAACTCAAGTATCTCTTCCTCTTCTAATTCATCCATAGAAATATCTTTCACCTTGCTATACGTAAAAAACACATCTTCTTGATAATTTTCCTCCTGATCCATGGATAATCGGGAATATGTTTCAAGCAAATGATCAAAGTATTCCACTTTCTCGGTAGAAATCATTAAGCAATCTAGGGTTGTATCTTCAGACATAGACAACCAGTGAGTGATCTCACTATTCAAATTGTTGTCTGATGAAAATGTTACATCATATTCACCAATACCCATCTGTTCTACCTTATGAGGATGATGTACTGTATTTACCTCCACTTTTTCTGCTTTTGCTGGGCGTTGTGTCCTAAATAATTAGGCATAAGGTCCTTCATTATCGGTCCTATCCATTTTTGAATCATAAAACTCATTGTTGGATTTCTCATCCCTTTCACTAACCATCTCATCTCCTGACTCTTTCAAAAATCCTTTCAAAGTAACTTCTATTTTAACCTGATCATTTTGAGGACCAATCACAATTGAACCTTTATACCAATCCTAAGTGCACTTTGCTTGGTATAACCAAGGTCGACCCAACAACACAGAATATGAAGAGATATTTGACAATGAGCGAACTACTAAGTAATTCACATGAAATTCTAAGCCAACAATTACAGATTTCACATTTCGAAGTAACCCTAAAGGAATCACTTTCCTTTGATGAGCCACACGTATTCTTCAACCCTAATTCGTGCATTGTTTGTTTTGTCATCAAATTGACTGCTGAGCCACCATCTAACTGCACTTCATTTAGCAAGTGGCCATTAATAGTAGTACCTATAACTGGAGCTCTTGGATCCACAAACAAATCTACTATTTTCACATCCTTAATTGCTTTTCTTTTGGAAGAATTTACGGTTACTTTAGGAATGTTAATTTCAATCTTCTTCCTTCGACGATGACCTAATTTATGATAAAGATCCTTCCGACATGTAGGTGCTATTTCTAGTAATTGCCGAAGGTTAATGGTCAAAGATACTTGTTCTAATGCAGCCCAAAGATCATAAGTCTTATTTACTGCTTTCGCCTGCTCTTTACTTCCTTCCTTAGGAGGTATCAATCTTTCGAGAAAAGGAGCTACCCCTACTTGAATTTTAGGATTTGCTAAAGACACAGGTAATAATGAATGGTCAGAGAAATGTTGTGGAGAATCTGACTCAGGTAGCTCTACATTAGGATCTATGTACTTAGATTTATCCTTCGCTGCTTCCTTTAATTGTAAACTTTCTTCCTCAAAACCTTGCTTCTCTCATTGCTGCTTTTGTGCTCTAGTCACCACACAAATCATAGGGTCAGCCTTAAAGGTCACCCTACGGGGTATAAATATAGACCTAACTTCATTCTCTTGCCTTATTGTTTCTACTTCAACTAAATTTGTGGATGAGGTTGAGGGTTCGTTAAAAAATTGCTTACCCTTGTCATTAGGTTGTTTATCTTCTTGCTTAGGGCAATTCTCTTCGTGATGTCCTTCGCCACTGCACCTCCTGCATAAAGGAGTATAGTCCTGATTTTTATGCGCATTTGGACAATATGTAGCTATATGACCTTCTTGTTGGCATCGATAACAAATTACCAGTCCCCTAGGCCTTTGTGGTCCCCTTTGCCCCATTGGATTACGAAAAGGACCGTTATTTCTCCAAAAAGGAGAATCTCTTCCTCTGTTTCCATCATTATTGTAATTATTTTGAGGTATCGGGGATGTACCTTGCGTTGGCAATCCTCTCGGTTTAAAGGGTTGATTAGGTGGTCCAATCGCATAAGTTGTATTATTATGATCCATGTAATTGTAATTCGTTTGCGTTGAATGAGCTTGTTGCTGCTCTTGACCTATCTTATGCAAACAATTTGTATCTAGATGTCCTGTCTTAAGGCAAAAGGTACAAAACGGTGGATGGTCAGGCATTAGTCTTGAAGGCGTCAGACACTCTGTAGCCACATGGCCATACCCATGGCACTTACCACACTAGATATTGGATCTTGGTGGGTTTGGAGTTGAGCTACTCGAGGATTTTTTTGCACTAGAAGACTATGTTGTTATCGAATAAATTTTTTTCAAAGGTGCTTGTACTGCACTCATAATCTCCTCCTTCAACTTTCATAGAGATTTTGAAATAATATCACCTACTTTCGCTTCATCAAGAGGGGATTGAGTTTGCGGCATAGAAGGCATTTCTATTTGCATCATATAGGCTGGAATAGAAGTGTACGGATTTAAAGGTACACTCAATACATTTGCATTTGCTGTTACCGATGGATTTAAAGGAACGGTCACATTAGACACATTCTTAGATATCCCGCTTGAAGTGCTTGGATATTCCATCCGAGGTTCTTTAAATAAGTCCCTCTATCGTTGTTGGCTGAGTTTCCCTTCTTCCCAGCACCTAGCATGTATTTTAGCATCTGCCAATGTAGGCTAACATGCTGATGAACTTCGGGGTTAAGCCCATCAATAAATTTACGCTTTTGCATAGGCTCATCAGGAGCTGGATTCATCTTCTGAATAATTGTCTCCATACATTCCATGTAATGTTCAACACTTTCGGTTGTTCCTTGAGACAAATAATCCAATTGAAGGGCTAGTCTATCTTGGAAACCCTGTCGTCGAAATTTTTCTAGGAACGCTCTTGATAAGGCCACATAAGTCACTTTATGTTGGGCATCTAGGTTCCCGTACCACCTTGCTGCCTCATCTTTTAATTTTGTAGGGAAGATATGAAGCTTTTGGTCATCGTCTACTATCTCAATGGCGATACAGGTCACCTCAAATCTTTGCAAATGCGCATCTAGATCCTCGTCCCACAATCCCCCAAATTGTGTGAAATCAGCTAATCAGACTAGATTACGAGTGATTGTTTCTCTAAATAATATCTTTAACCCTAAATCTTGAGTAATATCCAACCACGCAGGTTCCTTAAGCTCCTTAAATAGTTTGTGCAATCCAAAATTCGATTCTAAATCCCAGTCAAAGGGTGGTTCAATACTCCCTACTTTAGCATTAGCTTCAGTCTCTCTATTTTTACTACTTTGCCTACTCTTTTCCCCAGTGACACTACTGGTGCCTGAGGCCACTCGATCCCAGTGATATGACTCCACTTCACTTCCCTTTCATGGTGTTCTATCGAATGATATACTAGGCCTAAAAGGTTCTACGTTTGAGTTAGATACATCATCTATCCCCAGATTCAATAATGCATTCACGCTCTCAAGCTTTTCTAATAACCAAGCCTCCTGTCGCGATGTGCGTTCTCTAGCTCGTTGATCTTGAGCTTCATTTTGCTGTCTCCATCTCTCCTCTGAATTCATCCACTTTTAATGAAATAGCTATTATTGTCATATTCCAAAATTTCACACGTTTTGTTTGAAGCTATAAAGTTAAATTTTTGCTTGCATGCGTCCAAAGCAACACATCATCCCATACCACTCTTCTAAAATTTCGATAAGCGTTACAATAATACCAATCAAAGTGATATGGTACTTAAAGCATAAACCCTATAGTTCTTTCTTATTACTTTTATTATCAAATCAACTAACATCCCTCAATCCCATAAAGTCTAATTTTCTTTTAAAACAGTGTTTCCCTTTTTCAATGTGTGTATAACTTAATACTTCGTCAATACTTTTAATTTGCATAAAGTTAGACACATCATATTTTATATTAATAATGTTCAAACAGATAATACCAAATTAATTTTCTTTTTCTCTAACCCTAAGAACTTTTCATAAATATCCAAAACTATATTCTTAGGTTTTTTGTAGAAGATCCTAATTTTTGGTTGAATTAAAAACATGATTTTTTATCAAAAAATAATGTAATGTTCATAAAAAATAACTATTTTTTATTTTTGAGATACAATAAACATTTTTGAAAAATTCTAAAAAATATTCAAAATACTTTCAACAATACATAAGTCATGAAAAAAATATCACATCTCATAATTGTTTAACCAAATATTTTATAAAAATTTATCTATATCATTTTTAAGAGGTTTTAAAGCATTTTTAGCAGTTTTTTTTAAAATAAAAATTAAACCTACATAAATTCTAAAAGCTATCCGGAGTAAAAATTAAGGTTCAAAGAATTTTGCAAAAATTTCAAACTAAAGTAATATTTATGAAAAATTAATTTTTAAATTTTAAACAAGTTAAGGCAGTTATGTGAAGTATGAGATTCGTAATTGCGTCTTTCGGAGCCATGTCCTTTGTAGTCCAGCCAAGGAGAGTCTATCCAATTGTTCCCAATGGTGAGCTCATCATTTCCCCTGTCCCAAGAGATCCATTGGCCAATTGCATTGTTGCCATGGAAATAGCCACTTGTAACTCTTTTAAGACTTAATCTTGATTAAGTCCAAGCTTATGAGCTTAGCCTTCATGGTTTTATGTAGATGACTAAGAGAGAAGAGAAGAGAAAAGCTCCAAAATGGAGATAGAAGCAGAAGACATGGTAATAGCTATGGGATAGGCATGGGCTTCAATTCTCTCTTCTTGCTCTCTCCAACTTCAATTGTTTCTTCAAATTCTCTTGCTTGGATGGCTTGAATTGATGGTACTTCCTTCCGGATGATAGTGTCCCCTTCTTGATGATGGCGCCCTCCTCTCTCTTTAGTTTGCTCTCTCTCCCTCTTTATAGGATGGTACCCCCTCCTCTCTTTCTCATGACTCTTCAACTTCCACTAACTCCTTCCCTTCCTCTTCTCCAATTGGCCTTTGGACTTCCTCTCCCTTTCCTCTTCCTCTTCCACATAGTCTTTTCCCCTTCTCCCTCTTTTCATCTCCCACTATGATGTGCCCCTCAGGATGAGGGCGCCCTCTCCTTGGTCATAACCTCTTCAAATCCACATGCAACATTTTTTCTTTTAGTTATGGTTTTTTTTTTAAAACTCATTTCCTAACCTTTAGAACCATAACACATGGAAGAACACCCACCCTTCTCTTTCAACTAGCATCCTCTCTTACATAATATTTTTTTGTTAAGCTAAAATGTTAGCTACTTTTCCATCTTCATTATACAACTACCCTGTCTTGCATTTTTTCCTATGAGGTTTCCATTATCAAAATGTTTCCCCTCCTTGCTCATATTAAATCAAATACTCATGGTTCCACTAATCGAAAATAATCCCTTTTGATTAGATAAAACTATCAAATTCTACTTGGTATTTTCCTAAGTCTACCCTTTAGCACAAAACTCCTTCAAACTAGGATTTTCCACTTGTCGAACTACATAGACACGTCCTCCAAAGATGAAATTACGATATCATCTGCATTAAATTAATGTGAAAAGTTAGTAACAATGTGTCAATTGTATACAATGTTGCTAAAAAGTTTTGCAATGTTAGACATTGTTTCTAGGTGTTGTCATTTCTTTCCCACTTAATTGCGAAGTGTCATCACGAGCACAACTTCATCATGAATCGCGAGCATAGCTAAAAGAACTGCCAAAACCACACAAAGAAAACTAGTAGACATAAGGTCCATGCCTAACGAAGAACCCAAACAAAGCAAGCTAACATTACAACACCAAATAGGACGATCATATTGACTATGTGAACAAAAGTCTTTCTTTGCTTCTCTATTCTTAGTGACCTAATTGGTCCATTTGCCATTTCCTTAGTTGTGATAGGCATAGGATTGTTGCGATCATAGAGCTAGCTCACCCATCATGGCAATTACTTTTCGGGTGGTGTGATTGCAGAGCTAGTAAACTTTGTCCTTATCATTCAAAGATGATGCTTCCTCCTCCTTTAGAGTAGGGATAGCTCTTGGGATAGGTTCATAGTGGATTACTTCTTTGCTAGATGATAAAGTGAAAGAACTTATATTCTCCTCCTCCACTGTATGTGGTTGTTCCTTGAATACCACATCATGGCTCATTTTCTTTGCCTCTCGGTCATACAATTTGTAAGACTTTTGCTTATCACTATAACCCAAGAAGATACATTTTGTACTTTTTGGATTTAAATTATTTCTCTTATCCTTTGGAACATATGCATAACATTCAAATCCAAAAGTTCTAAAATGTGAGACAGATGGTTTCTTACCAGAATAGGTCTCCGTTAGAATATCAAGCTCTCGTTACTCTTCAGTTAGTCTATCTTTATGTGTGTGACCTGGATACAAATGTATGTGTGTGCGACATTCAATAAGTTGGTGTAGTCAGTGACTTAACCACAGTTAGTCTTGGTTAGTCATACCTATGTGTGTAAGTCTCTTTCAGTTAGTATGATGGAAGAATAATGGAAGAACAACAACAATGAGCTGAGGCTCATCTTCTACTCCACTCTGTCTCTCTCCCTCTCTTCCAACATGGTATTAGAGCTTGAACACCTAAAGCCTGAAGGCTTGGCAATGGCCATTTGACATCAAGACATCAGATCTGAAGAAAATATAATCAAAGGAGACTATGCCTGCAATCCATTTTTTTGCAGAAGCTATACATTGCTATAGAAATTGTCTTTGGAGAACCGTCCCGCAAAACATGACCATTTTGACGTGGTCTACAAGTTTGCGGAAGAAAGTTTTTTCAAATTTCTCACAGATTTTGAGATATTTAGCACAGACTTGTATAGATTAACTGTTTACTGCAGTAAACAACAGGTGATTCCAGGGCACTGGTGGCTTTCATCTTAATTATGTATATGCCCTTATTATCATGCATTTGAGCATGATATTGGAGTGTTAAATACTCAGTTTTGGAGCTTATTTGCAGACTAGAAACAGTGAACTCGTTGCTGTCCTGAATTTGAAAACAATATATCTATAGGGTTGAAGTATCCGTGATGCTTATTTGCTAGTAATAAATGCTTGGATCATACCACTTGAGTGGTAGATGCTTTTTGGGATATTGTGAGTGCTGAAAGTCCAAAGTTTGGACTGATTTGTTGCTGGTTATACCAAAGTATTGACTGGTTATTGTCTGTAGGAAGGGTACCTATCATCTTCACTTGACATACATGCAATATATTTTGACTGATTGGACATGTATCAACTCTTGCATAGAGTGGCAATTGAATGAGATGTTTTGGGGCTATTTTGAGGTCTAAATACTCTTGTTTTAACAAAGAAAATAATGTTGCTTATATGACATATGATTTTTTACGTTGAGTAGTGCTTAAAAATAGCTAAAATTTCCAATTTTCAGGAAAAAAATAGACTTCGTCGAAGATGGCAGCTGTGCAATCAGTACGATTTTAAGTGGCAATGCCCAAAAGTGCTTTAAAGACCCATTGAGCGGAGGTTGGGGAATTTTCATAATTTTTCTAACGGTCAACTTCTAGAGATGCCCGATAGTGTGGGACTTTAAGACGGATGCCAAGAATTTTTCAGTGGCCAAATCCAAGGCCAGACGCAAGAGATAGGTCGGACGGGAAGCCAAGGACCAAGAACCAAGTGGGAATGGACTTTAGAAAGTCCCAAAGGGTGTGCCTTTTGGGGGACTCCCTTTGGGGGGCCCCAAATTTAATTTTGTGTTACTGTGAGGTAGTCAGAGAAGCCTACTAAAATGATAATATAACGAAGCGAAACCCTAAATATCTGAGAGAAAATCTATGAATATACGAAGGTGTGTAAAAAGGGGTTATGACCCCTATAAAAAATAGAAAAGGAAAGAAAGGAAAATCCTTGAATAGTTGTTTATTGCCTTGCGAGGGCTTGGTAGGTTCCTGGGGACGAGTCATCGATGCCTTGTCTTCTGAGGGGTGGCATCTAGCTAGAAAAATAAGCATAGAAGAAGATTGGAGCGAAAATAAAAGTGAGAGCTAGAAAAGGATTAAGTGTCGCCTCGCGAGGGCTTGGTAGGTTCTTGGGTACCAAGACCAGACTTGAGGCCGATGCCTTGTTCTCCTTGGGTCACTATGCTGAGCTCCCTCCTTTTTACATGCTCGAGTATGGAAAATAAGAGGCTCAAGAACCAATGTGCTAAATATAATATTTGTTGATCAGGTTATAGGAGTCCTCGTCTAGTAAGATCTCCTAGTTGAGTTGTCCTTAGTTAGGTAGGTAGTTCAAACCACCACTTAGGATGGCCTCTTTGATAGTTCTTTTTCGCTTGGTTGTGTTGGAATAGTTGGTTAGTGACTAGCTTTAGGCTTTTTGTCAAATTATGCTAGGCCTACTCCTTGTGGATTTCATGCCTTGGTTTTATGAGGGGATAGGGTGCGACCTGTGATGTGTTTTGATGTGTCTTTATTTTGTATCAGCTCGATGCTTCCTTTGGTTGTTTTTGTGCACATCTGTTCGTGGGATTCGAGGACTGAGTCACCCTATCCCATGGTTGCCAATGATAGATTATTTTTGACACCGAGAAGTGCTTAAAAATAGCCAAAAATTTTGAATTTCAAGGGAAAAATAGACTTCGTCAAAGGCGGTGTTGCAATTAGTATGATTTTAAGAGGCAATGCCCAATAGTGCTTTAAAGACCCATCGAGTAACGATTGGGGAATTTTCATAAATTTTTTGACAGTCAAACGGGACTTTTGGAGATGCCTAGCAGTGCGGAACTTCGAGGCGAATGCCCAGAATTTTTTAATGGCCAAATCTGAGGCCGGATGCGAGAGATAGGCCACGGACGGGAGGCCAAGGACCAAGAACCAAGTGGGAATGAACTTTAGAAAGTCCCAAAGGGTGTGCCTTTTGGGGGCTCCCTTTGGGGGGCCCTAAATTTGATTTTCATGGGGGGGACATTTTTTTTTGCGGCGGCTGCAGAGAACGACGCCATGGATCACGATTTCTTGGAGAGGGGCTATGCCACTTCAATACACCCCTACCAATTGATTACATCGGCCTAATGCTTGTTGCCTATGCTTCCTATCACCGGTTTTCGCCCATGGAATGGTTGCCTGGATATGGAGGATGAAAATCTATCTTTCTCTCTCCTCTCTCTCTCTCTTCCAAGAGGCAATTCATGTGGGAAGAACCAAAAAGAGAACCGATTGAAGGATGCTTGTAGCATGGTATCGGATCACTCCCAGATCGATGGAGGGCTAGAGTTGGCTATTCGGAGGTGGACTGAGCCTTGAATGAGGGCTGATATGCAATCCAGCATCAAAATTTAAAACCCGCAAAGAAGGAAAAAACCGGTAATTCTATTTTATAAAGAAAAATTACTTGTTTTTGACATTTGATTGAGCCAATGTTGTTCTTATGGAGTGAAAATTGGTAGACATGCTATTTATTGTTTGTTCTATGCTTGCATGATGAAAAAATAAAAAAATATAAAGTCAAAATGCTAGAAATAATTTTTAAAAGCCCGTAAAATACGATTTTTATGAGAAAAATGGGGTTTTTGGTGTTTTCGGGTGGGATAATCCAATATACATGGGATAAAGTGCTAATAAAATCTATATTTTTGCTATTTTAAGAATCAATAGCTACTTTAAAAATATATCAATATTTTTATTAGAAAAATAGATAAAATGGAAAAAATAAGAGAAAAATAAGAATACTCCTTAGAAAAATATAAAAATAATAATAAGTGGTTGTGGATGTACACTAGTGGCAAAGTATGAGGTTTGGCCTTAGTTTGCCCTATCTTTTTGTCACAGTGTGTGATTTATTACTTTTTATATACTAAATCATGATTAAAAAACCTCTATACACCTATGCAATAAAGCAAAATTTAAATAGTGAGGGGGAGGAGGATTTTGTGCAATAGTTTGAGGGATGAAATAATACAAATTCTAATTGTTTTTCTATGCATATCATTTAGGGAATGGCCTATTTGGAAATAAGGGATCTAGTAGCACAAGATTCGCCTTGGTGCTAGATTCTTACAACGAAGTATATATGTATTAGTTGGAATTCATGAAAAGACTGTTTGCGTACTAGCACATAGGCTGATTTCGAAACATAACTGTTTGTGCACAATGAGACATCCACTATTGCATTGATCATACATGTGGTGTTAACTCTTAGAAATGCATAGCAATTGTTTGAATTATAGTTGACCCATGCTTGAGAGGGTGAGATTCCCCTTGCCGTAGGTTAGCCATTCGTTTCTTGGGGGAAATTAGTGGTGAGGAAACATGGTATCTCCTGGATCTCACTAAAAAGAGAGGAGTCTTGTGCGAATGTATTTATATGTAAAAGTAGTGCATCAAGGGGCCAATCCCCAAGTTATAGGAGAGCTGCAGTGGGGCCACGACAATTAGCCGATGGGGTGCCTCCTATGTCTATGATACGTGGCACTTATTGCCAATATGTGTGGGATACCCCCTCTGAGGGATTTTGGGGAAGGTGCCATTGGACTCTTATCCAGCTACAAACGCAATATTAGAAGTATCTAGTGTGCATTTAGTGATTACAGATGCTCCTAGCCTGCAAGGCCGTGTGGTGGTGGAGGTGTCTATTGTGTGCATGAGGTCCGGCTAGTGCCATAGCCAGTGCCGACCCATTTTTGGTCCCATCATTATAGTAGTGGGCTGGCTGTATTTGGTACTGCTACTTACATACAGTACAAACATTGATACTTGTATAGACATAGTTTGTTGTTGGGATGTTTTGCCACTACCATAAAATGTTTTGAACTGATTTGAACTTGGTTTATGCTCAGTTGACTGTGTTTTTTCATTTTTAGAATATAGTTTACAGCAAGTAGGTTGTCAGGAAAACTGTCATGAATTGCAGGAAACTGTCATGAATAGCAAGAAACTGGTCCTGAACTATAGGAAAAGGAGTCAAATACTAAGAGATTGTATACATCATTGAATACCTAAGCTGCAACTATAGCAAATGCTCAAGGCACTGACAATATCACTCAAATTATGGGAGAAAAGCTGGACAACAAAAATTTTGCTTTATGGAAGATTCGTATGAAGAATTTTTTGGTTGGCAAAGGTTATTGGGACTTATGTACAGGTGATGAGGCTGAACCTGAAATGCATGAAAGGAATCTGACAAATGATCAGAAAAGGGCTCATAACCTATGGACTGAGAGAGCGTGCAAGGTGTTACATTGGTTTTTCTTATGTATATCAGATGCTATGGTTATACAGATTACTGGATGTAGTTCTCCAAAGGATGCATGGGACATAATCATGAAGAATTATGGAAATGTAAAACATGCAAGAAAGATTTAGCTAAAGCAACAGTTCAATAACATATCTAGGAGTGGCAAAAGCATTCAGGCCTACACTACAGAGATCAAGAACATAGCAGATTAGCTTGCCACCATTGGATCTTCAGTGTGTGAGGATGATATGATTGCAGTGACATTGAGTGGACTTGGCAAAGAGTATAAAGCATTTGATACATCTATTTCTGTGAGAGCTGAATCCCCTGATTAGGATGAGCTGATTGCTTTGCTACTGCATGAGGAAGTTAAGCTTGGACTGAATACAGGTTCTAGTATGTCTCAAAGCAGAGATGTCGTTCTTTACTCTAGCCAGTGTGGCAGAGGCGACAAAGGCCGTGGCTCTTTTTGAGGTCAAGGAGACACTCGAAACACTTATGGACATCATCAGCAAAATGCCTGGCATGGCATAAATACACAGGGCCTGGTGGCTTTAGAGGCAAGGGGAGATCACCCCATGGTAGAGGTGGTGGATCTGGTTCATGGCAGTCAAATGATCAGTCAAACAGAGATAAGGATTGTCATTACTGTGGCAAATATGGACACATTGCAAAGGATTGTTACAAGAAGTAGGGAGATATGAAGGCAAAGGGCAAACAGCATGGGTACTATGCATCTTATAGCGGTGCTCATGATGAGTAGGTTGACAGATTGTTTGCCATGCAGCATGTGTCTAAGAATGCATCTAGGTAGAATAGAGATGAGAGATGGTATTGATTCAGGGGCTTCAAATCATATGATACCCCATGAAGAATGGCTTGATGAGATGGTTGTAGGTTCACATGATTATGTGTGTACTGGGGATGACACCCAACATAACATTTAACACACATGAATTGTTTCGTTGTTGATGCCTAATGGCAAGAAAAAGAGCCTACATGATGTACTATATATACCTACAATAACCAAGAATCTTTTGTCAGTTGGACAGATGGTAGAATAGAATCTGCAGGTGAGATTTAATAGAGATGGATGCTTTGTTGAAGAATATGGTAATGGCTGCAAATTGATTGATAGAGACCGAAGAGATGGTAGAATGTTTACTCTAGATACACCAATTCCAAAATTGAAAGTAGCCATGTTTGCACATGATGATAGTGCTATACGGGATGTTGAGATATGGCGTAAGCGGATTTGACATGTGAATGTACAAAAGATGAAATCTATGTAGCAGAAGGAGATTTGTCAAGAATCGCATGGTGGGGGGACTTGCTTGAGCTGCTACGCCAAACACACACTGTATACACAAGAGGAAGCTCACTCAAGAACACAAGAAGAGAGATGGAGGCCAAAACGTTTTCTTGCTGGTTTCTTCTTCTTCTTCCACACACTATACAATGTGCACAAAGTATAGATAAGATACAACATAAAGGAAAGTGGCCTACTAAGTCACACAATGCATAATTGACTACACTAATCGATTGACGCTATATCTTTGCTAGCTGTAGGTAGGTGTAACAAACTAAATATAATAAGTGATAAGTCAATGGCCATGTGAGTATCATAATGACCACCAACGTGCTAAGTGTAGATGTGCGGACTCATCTAGCCAGGCGGTCCATCATCAATATCCGCACGTGCTGAGCTTGCCATCTCAACACTCCCCCTCAAGTTCAACTCTATCTCTGCAACTCCAAGTAAGCTTCGAAACTTTCAAAGCTTCTCTGCACCCAATGCCTTTGTGAAAATGTCAGCTATCTGATCCTGTGTGCTAACATATACCAAGTCAATCTCTCCTGCAAGTACCTTCTCTCTCACAAAGTGGTAGTGCATCTCAATGTGTTTTGTCCTAGCATGGAACACTGGATTCCTAGCTAACTGTATGTTGCCCATGTTGTCACAATGAATGATAACTGGACCATCTCCATGCACATCCAAATGACCTAATGACTTTTGCAACCATACCACCTCACATCCTGCCATAACAGCACCTCTGTACTCGATAAAGCAACTGTAGGTTGCTTTTTGGTATTCCATGTAACTGTTGTACTACCAAGGGAAAACATGAATCCACTTGTAGATCTTCTGTCTGACATGCTACTAGCCCAATCTGCATCTGTGTATCCAAAGACATATACATCCTTACCTGCCTCATAAAAAAGTCCATAATGTAAAGTGGACTTCACATACCTCAATATACGTCTAACTGCATCCAAATGAGGCTTTCTAGGCATCTGCATAAACTGATTGACAAGGCCAACAACATAGCTCAAGTCTCTAGCCTTGTGATAGTCATGTAAATCTATCCTCTTGAACATAGTAGGGTCTTCTTTCTCATCCCCAACATCAGCACTCAATTTTGCATTTTGCTCCAATGGTACTGAAAGAGGCTTACATGCTGTCATACCATTTACTTGGATAACATATCCAAGCCATATTGCCTTTGGGATATCCATATACCATCATCACATCTCATCACCTCAATACCAAGAAATTATCTCAGCTCACCCAAATCTTTCATCTCAAACTTCTTCAAGAAGTCCTTAACTTCAGCAATCCCATTGTCACTGTCACTTGTAATAATCAAGTCATCCACATAGATGACTATGATGACCAACCCTGCATCTCTCTTTCTCACATAAAGTGAGTGATCAGCATCAGAAATACAAAATCCAATATTGACAAGATACTCTCCAATCTTGTCAAACCATATGCTCTAGATGCTTGCTTCAGCCTATAGAGCGCCTTCTTTAATCTGCACACATATGTGGGATGCTCTAAATCCTCATAACCTGTTGGCTGCTCCATATACACTTCTTCTTGCAATTCACCATGCAAGAAGGCATTCTTAACATCCATTTGCTGCAAACTCCAACCTTTGGCTACTACCAAGGCAATCACACACCTAACAGCTTCCATCCTAGCAACTGGACTGAATGTCTCATCATAATCTATGCCATATGTTTGAGCATAGCCTTTTGCAACCAGCCTAGCCTTATACTTGCTAACTGAACCGTCTGCATTATACTTGACTTTGTAAACCCACTTACAGCCAATAGCTTTCTTACCCTTAGGTAAGGGTACCAAATCCCAAGTTTTATTGGCTTCTAATGCAGCCATCTCCTCATCCATTGCTGCATCCCAATGAGCATGACCAACAGCATCCTCAAAACAAGTGGGCTCAACATCCTCGACTAGTTTCACTATATAAGTATAATGGTGAGCTACATAACCTTCAAAACTGAATCTTTTAACAAGGTATCTGACCCTGCTAGATCTGCGTACCATCGGATCACTCAATGGAGCCTTTACATTACTATGAGCTCTTTGTACACCTGGAGTCCTGACTGAAGGAATACCAAGCTCATCATCCAAACTCTCCGAACCACTAGAATCTCCATTAAATCCCTAATGACTGGTAGATGTATCATTACCATCCAGCACTTTCTTCTTTCCTTTGTCCTTTCCTGCAACAGTTATAGATTCACCTGAAGGTGTGGGGCTACTTCTTAGTCTCCCAGACTAAGGGCTCACTGTAGGTGTAGTACCAGATGATGTTTCTGGTCCACTAAGACTCTGTCATTCTTGTTTATCTTTCTGCACATAGCTGTCCTGATCATTATCATCATCCAAAACATCACCAGCAAGTCTATACCAACTTCCCATCTCATCAAAGATAACATCCTTGCTCACTTTGAACTCACCTGTGACAAGGTTATAACAACGATACCCTTTCTACTCTAAAGAGTAACCAATAAAAACACATTTTTCTACCTTTGGATCAAGCTTCTTCAGTAGCTCATCTGGCACATGAACGTATGCAACACAGCCAAATATCTTCAAGTGCGATACATTAGGCTTCTTGCTAGTAAAGCATTCTTTAGGAGTCATCCCATGAACTGCAGTTGTGGGAGTTCTGTTCATAATATAAACAGTAGTATGGACAGCCTCAGACAAAAAATGTTTGGGCATATTCTTTTCAGCTATTAATGCCCGTGCAACTTCTGCAATATGCATATTTTTTTCTTTCTACAACACCATTTTGCTGTGGAGTATACCTGCAATAAGTAAATTGCCTCTTTATCCCATGAGTCCTCAAGAAGCCACTAAACTCATTAGAGAGGTACTCTCCCCCTCCATATGATCTCAAGCACTTTACTTTTAAGCCTATTTCTATTTCAACAGTTGCCTTAAAAGATTTAAAGTGCTCAAACACATCACTTTTTTCCTTCATGAAGTATACACATAACTTCCTTGAATAGTCATCAATAAATGTGACAAAGTATTTATTGCCACCAAGAGATACATTTTGTGTAGGCCCCCAAACATCTGTATGTACTACATCAAGTATATTTCTGCTCACTTCTCTATCATGCGAGAAGGGTTGTCTCGCCTGCTTACCAAAGTGGCATGCTTCCCAGACTTTATGCAATTCTGCAACTCTAAAAGAAGGCAACCCTGTAACCAATCCTCTAGACTACATTAATTTCAACATTTGCAATTTTCATGTCCAATACGTTTATGCTATATTTCAATATCTACAACTACTCATTTTCCTTTAGCATACATAGCAGCATCCATTGCAGGAATTCCAACATTTAAAGTGAACATTCGGCCAACTCTACTTCCTTTTGCGATCAACCTACACTTTTCATTAAAGTCTTCTACAAAACAACCTTTTGCATTGAATCGGACCTGCAACCCCTGCTCTACCATTTGGCCAACATACACTAAATTCTTTGTAATTGATGGCACATGTAATACATCTGTCAGACTCTTTGTCTGGCCATCATACAAGGACAAGGGAACCTTTCCAATGTGTGAAATTAGGTGGCATGAATCATCACCCGTCTGCACATAACCTAGGTTTTGTAAGTCATGTATCTCTCCAAACCATTCAACATGATTGGTCATATGATTAGATGCACCTGAATTGACATACCATACATCATCATGTGTCCCCTTTCCTGTAACTGCATTCATCATATGCTGCATAGAAAACAGACACCCATTTTTGTATTCATTCTGTCATGAAGACGATGCATAGTTTCCTTACTGCAATTTATCACTGCGAATATCATCCTTCTTTGCATAGTAATGGGCTGCAATATGGCCTGTTTTGCCACAATAATGGCAAACAATAGCATAATTTTCAGAACCTCTATTATGCCATCCACCTCTTTCTCTAGAGCTCCTCCTGCCTCTAAAGTTTCCTCTGCCTCAGGAAACCTGCATTTCACCAATCTATTGATTG
Source organism: Lygodium microphyllum (assembly GCF_053477565.2). Taxonomy (NCBI): domain Eukaryota; kingdom Viridiplantae; phylum Streptophyta; class Polypodiopsida; order Schizaeales; family Lygodiaceae; genus Lygodium; species Lygodium microphyllum. The sequence continues at coordinate 73,183,485 of NC_141135.1, forward strand.
AACCTGTTTTACTAGTTATCAGCAGCACGTCCCATACCACGGCCTCTCAAAGAGGATCTACCACATTCCCTTCCTTAACTCAAGTAAAATGCTTAGACTTGTTCACCATTTCTTTCAGACTAATCATCTTGCATATTGATCTCTTCAGTAATCATGAGAGAGATCAGCTCATCAAAATCTGGAAATGACTTCTGTACATATACTGAATTAACAAATGATTTCCATGCCTTCTCATTGTTAAGGCCACTTAGAGTGGATGAAACCAAATCATCATCATCTGGCATTGCATCAATTACTGCTAAAGCATCTGTAATTCTCCTCATCTTCAACACATACTCATTGACAAACATTTTTCCTTTCTTCAAGGCATTCAACTCTTGCTTGAGTTGAATCTTTCGTTCCTTTATATTTATTGAAAACATGCTCTCAAAAATTGTCCAAGCTTCATGTGAAGTTTTTGCATTCCTGATATGTCCCAACATAGTATTATCAATGACTGCAGATAGCCAGTACATCACCTTTTTGTCTTTCGCATTCTACTCTTTCCATGCTTTTAACTCATTTGCAGTCGGAGGGATACCCAGCTCGGGCTCCTTTTCTTCACTTGAAACAAACTCATAAAGGCCCTTTCCAATGAGGAATTTCGTCACATGAAACTTCCATGAAGGGTAGTTGTTCTTGTCGAACTTCTCAATAATGAGATTTCCACTATTCTCTGCCATTATCATAAACAAGATACAACACAACAAGCTAGTCTTCTGCAATCTTTCACAACACGTGCACAGCAATACACCAAGCAACCTTTTTCACTGATTGCTCAATAGTACATGTAATCTGTAACCTGTTTGCAGATAAACCTTATGTTTGCTTCCTAAAAACACCTCAAAAATTACAGATTTGCAATCTACAACTTGCGCACCCACTTTCGGTCAATACAGCCGAAATCATAATGTACCCTGAAACTATTGTCCATAACCTTGAGGCTCTAAAAAGGGGCTTGAAATGACCTCAGACGCCCAAAATAACTGCAGAACAAGCCCTGAAGGGATTATTTGCAAAATATACAGTGATCTACTCGCACACCAAATCTCACAACAATCTGAGATTTTTGCTCGACCTGCTTCCGATGCCTCCACAGGAACTATCCAAGAGAGAGAGTGGAAGAGCTTCTTACCCGTTGCTTGCTTACTCGAACCTTGCTTTTTCTCCTTCACTTCAGCTTTCAAAATCAGTCTCTCTCAGTGGCGCGGCTCTGATACCATGTCAAGAATTAGATGGTGGGGGGACTTGCTTGAGCTGCTGCACTAAGCACACACTGTATACACAAGAGGAAGCTCACTCAAGAACACAAGAAGAGAGATGGAGGCCAAAACGTTTTCTTTCTGGTTTCTTCTTCTTCTTCCACAAACTATACAATGTACACAAAGTATAGATAAGATACAACATAAAGGAAAGTGGCCTACTAAGTCACACAATGCATAACCGACTACACTAATCGATTGGTGCTATATTTTTTCCAGTTGTAGGTAGGTGTAACAAACTAAATATAATAAGTGATAAGTCAGTGGCCATGTAAGTATCATAATGACCACCAACGTGCTAAGTGTAGACATGTGGACTCATCTCAACAAGATTGTGCTTGGACTGTCTAAGTTCAAGTATCATGACTTTGGACATGTATGTGATGCATGTCAGTTTGGAAAGCAAGCACGGTTTCCATTTATGAGACATATACGGAATAGCTCACGACCCTTGCAATTGGTACATTCAGAAGTATGTGGTCTATCTCATAATGCTTCATTTGGTGGTACTCGTTACTATGTATCCTTCATTGATGATCAGCAGTAGGTATACTTGGACTTACATACTGAAACATAAGGATGATATGTTTGATGCATTCAAGGACTTCAAAAAACATGTTGAAAATGAGTTGAGCTGTAAAATTTCATGTCTTAGATCAGATGGAGGTGGAGAATATGTCTCTAATTACTTTGACATTAACCTTGCTAAACGTGGGATCAGAAGAAAGTTAACTTGCAGCTATACACTGCAAAAAAATGGTATAACAGAAAGAAAAAATATGGTATTGATGGAATCGGCAAGAGCTATGCTAAATGAGAAGAGTTTGCCAAATGGTTATTGGGGTGAAGCAATAGTAACTGCTGTCTACGTGCTGAATAAAATCCCTACAGCAGGGATTCATGATGTAACTCCATATGAGAGGTTGTATGGTCATAAGCCTGACATTTCACACTTGAAGGTATTTGGCAACATTGCATATGGGCATGTTCTTGATGAAAAGAGGAAGAAATTTGATCCTAAAGTTGTCAAGAGTGTGTTCCTTGGTTATGCACAACACTGGAAAGCTTACAAGTGTTATGTACCATCTATACATGAGACATTGATTAGTAGAGACGTTGTTTTTTATGAGCTAGCATCGTGGTATGGTAATCCAGTTGCAGTGGCTACTGATGGATCAGTCAACACTAGTAATGTTGAAAATACACCTACAGTGAGTACATCTATGAGTGGTCCTACATGTGATGGGCCACCTCTAGTAAGTCCTTGGTCAGGACGCTTGCGGAGTCGTACTCCTACGTCCATTGACACGGATATGTCTGTGAGGGGGAAATTGGATAAGGGAAAAGAAAATATGCTTGAGAATGTGACAGGTCCACTTACAACAGGTTATGAGTCATCCAGCAGAATGTTTACTCTAGATACGCCAATTCTAGAATTGAAAGCAGCCATGTTTGCACATGATGATAGTGCTATACGGGATGTTGAGATATCGCATAGGCGGATTTTCCATGTGAATGTACAAACTGAAATCTATGTAACAGCATGAGATTGTGCTTGGACTGAGTATCATGACTTTGGACATGTATGTGATGCATGTTGAGGGCTGAAATGATGAACGGGTTGCCTCTTACCCATCCAACCTCCAATCCTCACTAAGAGAACTAAAGAGGGGCACCACCTAGCCAAAGGGAGGATGGGCTAGGACATCCCTTTTCTCAAAGAGAATCAAGAGAACCAAGACACAAATTTACAAGAGAGAATATATGTGCTAGACACCATATTGGAATATAAGAGAGAGAGATGAGAGGAGAGGGAGACAAGAGGAGAAGAGGTAGAAGAAGCTTGCCATTATGCTACATGGAATGAGAAGATGAGAAGAGAGGGAGATAATAGGAGAAGAGGTAGAGGAAGCTTGCCATTATGCTACATAATAAAAGAACTCACTCATAGCTTACCTCAAAGAGATGAGGATATTCTAGAGTGCTCTCATGGACTTGTCATTGTCCTTCCTCCCCCTTCTTCATTCTCCATGGGCTCTTTATATAGCCTCCATGAGGGATTAGATTAAGCTAATCTTCTTGATTAACATAATCCTAGATGATGTATGGCATCTTTGAAAATATGGAGAATAGTGGATGGGACAAGTCCCCACCTTGGTCATCATGCAAGAAGCCAAGGGTGGTGGTAGACAAAATAGAGAAATGGAGCTAGATTACAAGAGGTGGGTGCCCAAAGCACATTATTATAATATATTTACAAGAAGGACAGAGTGGAAAGTTGGTGTGGTAAAAGAGAGAAGAAAATTGCATGTAGCCAGCAGTCTGCGCCTACGTAACTTCAAATCCGTGAGGAATTTGAAAAAAGTTTCTTCTGCAACTTTGTAGACCAGGTCGAAACCGATCGGGCATCACGGGGATTTTCTTGAAATTCGGTTTTTCTTGGGAGTTATTGAGATTATAAAAAATGGCTTTCAAAAGCTGCTTTGACTTTAGTCCCCCATATGTATATAAATACATATAAGCATGTGACAAAAGGGGTCCATGCTTGTAAGCTTTTGTGCAAGATCCAAATGACACCATGATGTGGATATTGACTTGTGTGCTAGGGTGAGGTGTCCTCTAATGATGGTGATAGATTCCAAATCTTAGTGATGCAGACGGGGCCCATGTGTAGTTGGAGGCTAGTCCTTTGAAAAATCTATGCACTCACTCAACTCCTAGATGTAATCCATTTTCATCTTCACTAAGATAACCATCCCTTTGACCCTTTACATTGACATGCCTTCTAAGAACTTGTTCCCCCCATTTGCTAGAGTTATCGTAATCGAGAAGCAATGTAGCATACCTACTGCTTGAAGAGTAAACCCAAAGTGATATGGTAAGCTCTTGATAGGGGCTTTGGCCAAAATATTGTGGTAATAATCGGGGTTGTAAAAAACCCGGATCACATGTCAGTTTGGAAAGCAAGCACGGTTTCCATTTATGAGACATGTACGGAATAGCTCACGACCCTTGTAGTTGGTACATTCAAATGTATGGGGTCCATCTCATAATGCTTCGTTTGGTGGTGCTCATTACTATGTATCCTTCATTGATGATTTCAACAAGTACACTCGGCTTTATATATTAAAACATAAGGATGACGTGTTTGATGCATTTAAGGACTTCAAGAAGCATGCTGAAAATAAGTTGAGCTGTAAAATTGTATGTCTTAGGTCATATGGAGGTGGAGAATATGTCTCTAATTACTTTGATAGGTACCTTGCTAAAATGGGATCAGAAGACAATTAACTTGCAGCCATACACTGCACCAAAATGGTGCAGCAAAAATGAAAAATAGGGTACTGATGGAATCAGCAAGAGCTATGCTAAATGAGAAGAGTTTTCCAAATGGTTATTAGGCTGAAGCAGTAGTGATTGTTGTCTATGTGCTGAATAGAACCCCTAGAGCAGGGATTTATGATGTAACTCCATATGAGAGGTATGGTCGTGATGCCAGGAGGCATATTCCACGGTGGATTCCGTGAGGTTTTGCGGTGGATTCCGTAAAATTTTAGTATTATCGGGGCTCATACACAAAGTGGATTCTTTGTGCGAAAAGTCGATGGGGACGCCTATCCTTTTTGGGCATTTTGTTAATTTAATGTGTAAGTGGGTGATTCCATAGCGAGTGATTCCGCAAAATACATATTTCAATTAATAAACATTTATGAGTTTAGAGTGCGCACTCGTAATAAATTAAGGTTAGGATTGATTTCTAACCAATTTATTTTTGTAGCTGAAGACTGCTAGGTATTCACTTTTGTCGGTTTAATTGTATTATTTTTCTAACAATTGTGAATGCTTTAGTTGATGTGTAGAGCAAGCCACGGTGGCATTGGGAAGCATTGAAGGATAGCGTGTATTCAAATTATCATCAATTTTTTATGGGCGCGTATCTTAGGCATGGTACCTATATTTTGTCGCGCTTATTTATCAAAGCTCTTGATATTTATTTATTATTTTAGTATGTGTATGGGTGCACGATTTAAATATTTGTATTGGACATTATATATTGGGTACCGCCTGACTTCTTGGGCGCCCAATAGCTTTAATTCTTTAGTGGCACAAAAGCAAACTCAAAAGCAAAAGTGTGCTATTTTCCCATCATTTTTTACTTTAGCCAATATGAGCTGGGCTATTCTAATGAACCAGTGGTTAAGTGCAAGTCAAATGGTTCGTTAGAATGCTATAAGGCCAGGCTGGCTGCAAAAGGGTATGCACAGAAATATGGCCTTCACTATGAGGAGACTTTCAGTCTGGTGACTAAAATGGCAACAGTCAAAATTGTCATTGCTTTGGCAGCATGCAAAGGCTAGAAATAATGGCAAATGGACGTCAAGAATGCTTTCTTGAACGGTGATTTGGTTGAGGAAGTATATATGGAGCAACTTGAAGGCTATGTTCACCCGGACTTTCCTACACATGTATGTAAGCTGAAAAAGGCTTTATATGGAGTGAAATAGGCACCTAGAGCATGGAATGCTCAGATCAGCAGCTATTTATAGCAACATGGATTTAGATTGGGTGATGCAAATCACAGTCTGTTGATGAAGAAGATAGATCATGGATATGTGTTTCTAGTGGTTTATGTAGATGATCTTATCATCACTGGAGATGATAAAGAGGGCATTGTTGAAATTAAATCATCTTTATAGGCTAAATTCAAAGTCAAAGACCTTGGTGAACTAAAGTATTTTCTTGGGATTGAGGTAGTCTCTATGCCTCAAGGTATATGGCTGCTACATAAGCAGTATGCTCATGACATATTATAGAAGTATGGTATGGCTGAATGCAAGTCTATGGAGACACCTCTTGATCAAATTTTCAAGCTGCAGATTGATGTTGGGAATGGCATAGAGAATGTGACCATGTATCTACAGATGGTGGGAAACTTGATATACTTGACTATTACCCATCCTGACTTATGTTATGTAGTGGAGTTGATTAGTCAATTCATGCAGAAGCCTTGCAAACCACATTTAGATGCAACTAGAGGGATCATGAGATATGTAAAGGGTACTGCAGATTATGAGTTGTTTTATGCATATGGAAAATCCCTTGACTTGACAGGGTTTACTAATGATGATTGGGCTAGTTGTGCCTATGACAGGAGGTCAACTAGTGGTTATGCATTTGGATTGGGCAACAGTATGATTAGTTGGTAGAGTAAGAAATAGCCTAATGTTGCATTGTCTAGTATAGAAGTTGAGTACACAAGAGTTGCCTTAGCAGCTTGCGAAGCAGTTTGGTTGATAAAACTGCTAAAAGACTTGGAAATACAACTGGAAAGCAGAGTGAGATTGCATTGTGATAACCTCATCAGTGTTATGTTGGCTAGGAATCATATCTACCATGCTAGGTCCAAACATGTTGAGGTTCACTACCATTTCATCAGAGAAATGGTTCTTATAGGGCAGATTGACGTGATTCATGTGAAGACTAAAGACCAGGTAGCATATATATTTACCAAGTCTCTTGGTAAAGAAAAGTTTATATATTTCAGACAGCTACTTGGAGTTTATCAGATGGTTTGAGCTTGAGGGGTAGTGTTAGAATATCAAGCTCTTGTTAATCTTCAGTCAGTCTATCTTTATGTCTGTGACCTGGATACAGCTGTACATGTGTATGACATTAAATAAGTCGGTGTAGTTAGTAACTTAACCATAGTTAATCTTGGTTAGTCATACCTATGTGTGTAAGTCTCTTTCAGTTAATATGATGGAAGAATAATGGAAGAAGAACAAAAATGAGCTGAGGCTCATCTTCTACTCCACTTTGCCTCTCTCCCTCTCTTCCAACAGTCTCATGAGGAGTTTTGCCCTTAAAAGCCTTTGTGTAACTTTGACTGAGAATGTAGACTATAGCATTAATAGCTTTTTCCTAAAATTGGTTAGGCAATCCCTTGCCATTAAGCATGCACCTTGCATTTCAACAATGGCATTCTGTTGAGGTGTATCAGGCCTCGTCAATTGACGCTTAGTCGCTTTGCTCTTGCAAAATTCTTCAAACTCCGGAACTCACCACCACCATTTGTTCTAAATTTCTTCAACTTTGTCTTGTTTCATTCTCAAAAAGTTTCAACCATTCTTTAAACTCATTAAAAGCTTGATCCTTATCACGAAGGAAGTACAACCACATCTTTCTATTGCAGTTTTTGGCAATCAACATAAAGTAAAAAAATCCTCCCAAGGATTTTGTAGACATTTTACCACACAAGTCAGCATGCACCAATTCTAAAGGAGCCTTTGCTCTATTCTTGCTTTCTTATAGAAATGTCTTTCTCTATTGCTTGCCCATCATACAAGCTTCATATGGTTCCTTTATTTTAGTTACTATAGGTAGGCGAGTAATTATACATTGCTTATGCATCTCCTTTAACAGTGCAAAACCAATGTGACCAAATCTTTCATGCCAAAGTTTACTTGGCCCACACTAGCAATAGCTGTAAGAGTACTTGGCTCATACATGTTATTCCTCCTTTCTCCTTTGTTGTTGATAACTTTGCCAGCATTGTTGATAATTTCTATACTTGTCTTAGTGAATCTCACCTCATGGCCAAGATTAGTTATAGAAGCAAATGATAGCACATTTCTCTTAATATCTAGAACATACAATACATTTGAAATATTCTTGAGTTCATCATTTGTAGTAACAAAGGAAATAGTACTTGTGCCCTTAGTAGGGCATTTTGTATCATTCCCAACTATCATAGTGATGGATTCTTGTAAAGGCTTCATAGAAATCTATATACCTTTCTTGTTGGCCATGTGATGGGAGGTGTTGCCATCCAATATCCATGAGTCAGTGTTAGATATTTCTTGCATCCAGGAATACACTTTTCCTAATGGTCGCTATAAATAACTCCAACTTTACTTTTGTTGTATTGGTTGTCTCCTTCCCTTTAGTCTTTATAGTGCCATAGATACCTTCTTGACACGACAATCTGCAATTGCATGTCCTTTGTTCTTGCAATAGAAGCACTCTCCTTGAAACTTTTTCTTATCACCTTCTTCTTTTTGTCACCATTGGTAAAGGAACCACCGTCGCCTTTTGCGTTGGCGGAGAATGCATCATCTCCATTACTACTACCTTCTCGGGCTTTAAGACTCAACTCCTCCTCCATTAGTACTGCACAAAATTCCTCAAGCATCAAAGCTTGGGGTCTCACCTGAGTATTAGGGCAGTGGTGGACAAATCTAAAGACACCTCCAAGCTAGCTCCTCACTAGTCTTTTGTGTCCCAGTACTAGCCATTTAGTTGTGTAGATTCTTAATTCAAGTGATGAATGCTTTAGTTGTCTCTCCTTTGGCAAACTTCTCTACTGCTAGTTGATTCTCCAAGTTCTAAATCCTTGTTTGATTCCACATTTTGTACTAACTCCTTAGTACATTCCAAGCCTTTTGATGCCTTAGTTGTGTATTGAATCAAGATCAAAGAATAGCTTGTAACTAAGGCATACACTGCATCTACATTCCTTTGTTTACAAGCTCATAGAAGATCTGCATTTGGAGAAATCATAACACTTGAATTTGATGGGTTGGGGATGGGTTGTGGTTCTGGGCTAGTCCCCACCTACCATCTTCAAAAGCTCATAAGAATGTAGGATAGTTGTGATTTTAAACTTCCACAAAGTATAGTTTGTACTATCTATCTTGCATTCACTATTGATGGATGAATCCTTAGCATTTGAATTGCTCGTATAGTAGCACCGCCACTTGATGTGCCATCACTACTACTTGATGCAGCAGATGACATTTCTCCTCTTCACTATTGAAGGCCTTTCCTCTCCTATACTCTTTACCCATTAAAGTCCCTTAGGATCTAATACCATGTTAAAATTACATAGCACAATGGATAGAATTTGAGCAAGGAGTAGAGAACACACATCAAATATGAGAAGAATAGAGGCTGCTTTAATTTCAAATAAACTAGTACAAAAATGGCTATGTTCACCCATACACTTCCATTGTGAAGCTTAGATGGAGATTAAGGAAGATGATAGGTGAAGACCTTAGGATAGCTAGAAAAACTTTGACTAGTTGAAAGATAGATTAATGATGGCTTTAGAGGACTCTTCTTTTTATAGCCAAGGAAAGTAGTCTGGTCAATAAGTGTGACCATACTATGAACCTTTCGTAGTCGACTAGGGAATATTCTAGGGAATATCCTTGGATCCCTGTCAGGGGGGCTACGGTCCTCCCTGAGACTCCCCAGCCAAGGGTCAGACCCCACAATAGGGATCCTTGATAGCTCCCACATCTCGCAACACGATGCATTGTGCCTCGAGTTGCTACCAGCATAACTACTCTATCTAACCCAACGGCTAGATCCACAAAGGTCACCTTTTTGCTAGCCAATCACATAGACCTCATCTGACATACAAGTCAGAACCCACCCAATGTCCGTGCTCACACATGGCTTCTCCTCATAATGGGGGTCTTACAACTTAGAGCACCATGGATCATTGGTGGCACCTTACGAGGGTGGGGTATTGAGTGTATCTAACAAGAACATGGCGTCATTGCATTTAAAAGTCACATACTAGATGAAAAAGAGAGAAAAATGCATGTTTATGACCAATAAATGCTATCCATCCTTTGTGCTATTAAGAAGTGGCACCATTATCCTTATGGTAACTGGTTTAGAGTGAAAAGTGATCAATAAGTACTCAAGAACTTTTTATTGCAACCAAATTTAATTCTTAAGCAAAGAAGGTGGATGAAAATCTTATAGAATTATGATTTTGAGATCACTCATACTAGGAAAAAAGGATAATGTTGTGGTTGATTCACACTCTCATTTGCGGGCATGCAAAGTATCATATATTTCTAAACTTCACAGTGATTGGATAAAAGAGCTACAAGAGGCTTATGAGCTTCATGATGAATTTAGCCCTATCTTTTGGAAATTATAGTAAGATATTATGAAAGAGAAATCCCATTATCAACTAAAACTGGCCTCATATGGTCACATGGCAAGATTGTAATCCCTCATACCTCTCCTTTTACACAAAAAATAATGGAGGAGATGCATTCTTTGTTTATTGTAGGTTAATTGGGCATCTTTCGGACCTATGATAAAATTGCAAGGATTTTCCATTGGAAGGGCCAATGGAATGATGTCAAGGGATTTGTATCTAAATGTGTGCCATGACAATAAAACAAGGACATCACTCTTAAGCCAAGGGTTTATTGTAGCATTTCCTATCCTTGAGGGGAGATGGACACACATTATGATGGATTTCTTCATCGGCTTTAGAACGGTTGGAATATCATCTATGTGGTAGATTGGCTTACCAAAGTAGCCCACTTTATCCCCACCAAGACATTATATCATCTGGCCAAATCAGCTCACTTTATCCCCACCAAGACATGGTATTTCGTATCTCAAGTAGCCATGGAGCATGTCTTTAAATTGCATGGGCTTCCACATGTCATTGTGCATGATCATGATGCCAAATTTATAAGCCACTTTTGGCATATATTTTTCACCTCCATGGGGACCAAATTAGCTCCATCTATAGCATACCACCCCTAGAGGGGTGGCCAAACCGAAAGGGTAAACAAGTGGCTCGAGACCCACTTGAGACACTTTTATCATGATCTACACCATATGTGGAATTCTAGATAAATTTGGCTAAGTTTGCTTATAATAACTCCACTCATGCTAGCATTGGTGTATCCCCCTTTAAAATCATCAATGGGTATAAGGTGCCCCTTCCTACAATCATATTCAATGAGAAATTGAACCCTCATGGAAGAGAAGAATTGGATTGCATGTGAGCTCTGCTTTAGCAAAGTAAGCTAAATCTTAGGAAGGCCTAGGAACACATGAAGCTCTATGTTGATGGAAAAAGGCAATTCCTTAAGTTTTAGGAATGTGACTTGGCGAGGACTTGGCTCTCCTAAAGGTACCCACATCTTGATACTCCATACTAAAGGTTAGGTCTAGCAAGAAGTTGGCACACCGCTATTATGGGCTATAGAAGATAGTCAAGAGAGTAGGTGACTTGGCTTATCATCTCCAACTTCCTTTCTCCACTAAGACTCGTAATGTTTTTCATTTGAGTCAAATGAAACCTTTTATCGGGCCTCCTAAAGACTACATGGAGGAGCTACTACCCATTGATGAAGTCAACATCATCCCAATGTTGACATATCGAGCTCCACTCGTGATACGCCAGGGTGACCGTTGTGCATTTATGTCACCGACGTGTTAGTTGCAGACGCGGTTGGTACACCGCCCCTGAATAATAGCTACACGATAGCTATCCTTATCTACTCTAGTTTGTGGCTCAGTTAGTATGCCACCTTAGTTAGTTGAGTATGGTTTGAGACCCATATATACAGGGTTCTTCTATTTCTTTGTAAGAGAGTTCATTTGGCTTACACAACTAAGAAGAGAAAAACTGTTTTCAGCCTCCACCCTTGTGTGTATTCTCCCATTGTGCAAGCAAGAAAGCTACAAGTGAGACTCCTTCCTTCTCTCCCACAATCTTGACATGGTATCAGAGCCTTGTTCGTGGTAAGGAGCTCAAGAAAGCAAGCCAAGCTCGCGGTGGTCTGGTAAGAGGAGCAGTGTTGCTTTCATTTCCTGTTTTGGGAGCAGATCTCTGCAGGTAGCACAGCCGGAAATTGCAGGAGTGCATTGTCTCAGGTTGAGACGCCCTTCGCGGTGAAGCAAGAGGGCAGTATATGCTGCGGGAAAGGGCTTTAGCCCTTGGCGACCTTGTTTTTTTGATTTGAGGCCATTTCGGGGCCTGTTTTGCAGACGGAAGTTTTCTGCACGCACTCAAGAAAAGGCTCAGTTTTATGCTGTGCGACCACTGTTCTACAGGTCGGTGAAAAGTTACTGTAGAAATTGCATCGTATGCTTGTGCGCAGAGACATTGGGAGTTTCAAAATCATCCTTGGTTCCTGTTTATGCAAAATCGTCACTAGGAAGTGACTGTGTGGTCAAATACCACTTTCGCCAGTTTTGCAGATTTGCCCTTGTGAGGGTGAAGCTGTGTTTTTTGCAGTGACAGAATTTCTTGCAGTATTCTGTAATGGCGTCTGATTCTCTTTCACAGATTGTCACTGAAAAGCTTGACAAGAACAACTTCCAGGCATGGAAGTTTAGAATGACGAATTTCCTTATGGGAAAAGGATATTGGGAATTTGTTGCAGGAAATGAAGAAGAACCAGTTCTTCCTGATGTTCCCAATCAACAACAAATGCAGGCATTTAAAACATGGCATGAGAGAGCCAGGAAAGTTATGTATTGGCTGTCTATCAGTATTTCAGACTCTATGATTGTGCATATTCAGGATGCAAGTACGCCAAAGGAGGCATGGGATACTTTGTCAAAAATGTATAGCACAAATACGCAAGCCAGGAAAATGCAGCTCAAGCAAGAGTTGCATAATGTGCAAAGAGAAAGTATGAGCATCAACGACTACCACATGAAGGTGAAGAAGATTGCAGATGCACTTGCTTCCATTGGATCGCCAGTGGAAGATGATGATTTAGTTTCCGTGACCTTGAATGGTCTAGGAAAGGATTATGCACAGTTTCGGACATCCATTTCAGTTCGTGAAAGATTTCCTGATTTTGAGGAGTTGATTGCTCTTCTAATTTCTGAGGAACAGAGAAATGGTGGTGCATCTTCTTCAGGAGGAACTTCAAAAGAAGCTGTCTTCTACTCAAATGCTGGAAGAGGTAGAGGCAGAGGTAGAGGAGGCCGATTTGGAGGCCGTGGCAGAAATCAGAATATGCAGCAAACTCAAGAAAACCAGTCCTATGGAGGAGGACGTGGTAACTCTAGAGGCAGGGGGAGCCAAAGAGGTCGTGGTGGATGGCAAAGAGGCCAAAATGCAAACAGTAATGTTGAATGCTACTACTGTGGTAAAATGGGTCATATGGCTAAAGACTGCTATAAAAAGCAGAATGACATCATGAATGGAAAACTGCAACAAGGGAATTATGCATCTTCTAGTAGACAGGGTGATGACAGAAATGAGCATTTGTTCATGGTGCAGCACATGAACAATTCTATGACAAGTGCAGAAGAAAGCAATGATGTATGGTATGTTGACTCAGGTGCATCAAACCACATGACAGGTCATGCAGAATGGATGGAGGATGCAAGGAAAATGAAAAAACCAGGATTTGTGGAGACTGGTGATGATACTGCACATCCTATTGTGCAGATTGGAAAAATTCCCTTGTCTATGCAGGGTGGGAAAAAGAAATACCTGTCCGATGTATTTCATGTCCCGAATATTACCAAGAATCTGGTTTCAGTTGGTCAAATGGTTGAACAGGGCTTGCAGGTCAGATTTAATCCTCATGGATGCTTTGTTGAGGATATGAAAAATAAAGGTCGCTTGATAGCAAAAGGAAAGAAGAAGGGCAGAATGTTTACATTGGATGCAGACATGTCTGAATTGAGTGCAACAATGTTTGCACATGGGACCGGTGTAGTTGCAGATATTGATATCTGGCATAAACGCATTGGTCATGTTAATGTACAGCGACTTAAATCAATGCAGGCCCAAAATATTGTTGCAGGATTGCCCAAATTCAAGGTTGCAGAAATGCATAAGGTATGTGAAGCCTGTCAGTTTGGAAAACAGGCAAGGAAACCATTTCCTAGACATGTTCAAGAGAGTGAGAAGCCATTGGAATTAATTCACTCTGATGTGTGGACAACTAAAGCTGCATCTCTTGGAGGCTGTCATTATTTTGTCAGTTTTATTGATGACTATAGCAGAAAAGTTTGGGTGTATTTTATGAAAAAGAAAAGTGAAGTTTTTGGGCATTTCAAAACTCTTAAAGCTATGGTTGAAAAAGAAACAGGCTTGCAGATAAAATGCCTAAGGTCAGATGGAGGGGGAGAGTACCTCTCAAATGAGTTTGCAAAGTTCTTGCAGGAGCATGGCATAAAGCAGCAATATTCATGCAGTTATACCCCACAACAAAATGGAATTGCAGAAAGGAAAAACAGGCATATTGGAGAGGTATCTCGTGCCATGCTCAATGAAAAAGACTTGCCAGATTTTTATTGGGCTGAAGCAGTTGCTACAGCAGTCTACATAATGAACAGGACTCCCACTGCAGCAATACATGGATTGACTCCAGAGGAGAGGTATATTGGTAGGAAACCAGATATTTCTCATCTGAAAATTTTTGGTTGCATTGCCTATGTACATGTGCCAGATGAGCTGAGATCCAAGTTGGATCCAAAAGCTGAGAAGTGCATCTTTATTGGTTACTCTCTGCAGCAAAAAGGGTATAGATGCTATAACCCTTCTACTCATAAGTTTACAGTGAGCAGAGATGTTGTTTTTGATGAGATGAGTAGCTGGTATAAACCAGTAAATGTGATTGATGATGAAGATGCACAAAATGGTAATGCTACACAGAATTCACAGCAGCAGTCACAAAATATTAGTGGACCTGGAGCGTCCTCTAGCAGTGGTTCACATTCTTCGCCATGGACAGGCAGATTGAGATCAGGAGAATCTTCTCAAAGCAATGCAGATAGTGGTATGCAGGTATCACGAAAAGGAAAAGAGAAGGTTGATCAGCCCATGTTTGATGTGAATGCAGGTCACTCTTATGTGGATGGTGAATCCAGTGGCTCAGAACAGAGCATTGATGATGAGTTGGGTATTCCTTCTATTGTTACACCTGGAGTAAGGAAGACCAGGGATGTTTTGAGAGCACCTGGGAGTGAACCTACTTTGCGCAGGTCTACAAGAGCTAGGTATCCTGTGGATAGGCTGAAATATGATGGATTTACAGCCATTCACTATGCATATATGGTCAAAGTGATACAGGAACCAGAACCCACATCTTTTGAGCAAGCCATGGGAAAAGAAAAATGGGAGAAAGCCATGGATGAAGAAATGGATGCCTTGGAAGCAAATGCCACATGGGAGTTAGTACCTTTGCCTAAAGGTAAGAATGCAATTGGCTGTAAGTGGGTTTATAAGGTGAAGCACAATGCTGATGGTTCTGTGAACAGATACAAGGCAAGATTAGTAGTCAAGGGGTATGCACAAACATATGGCATTGACTATGAAGAAACATTTAGTCCGGTTGCAAGGATGGCAACCGTAAGAGCAGTCATTGCTATGGCTGCATCAAAGGGATGGTCTTTACATCAGATGGATGTAAAGAATGCCTTCTTGCATGGTGATTTGCAAGAAGAGGTCTATATGGAGCAGCCACCAGGTTATGTGCATGCTGTTCATCCTGAGTTTGTTTGCAGGTTGAAGAAAGCCTTGTATGGCTTGAAGCAAGCACCTAGAGCATGGTCTGACAAGATAGGACAGTATCTTGTCACTATTGGCTTTCAGATTTCCAAGGCAGATTTCTCACTTTATGTGAGAAAAACAGAGAAAGGTATTATGCTGCTTGTCATTTATGTTGATGATTTGATTATGACAGGTGACAGTGATGAAGATATCCTTCATGTGAAAATGCTATTGAAGCAGAAGTTTGAGATGAAGGATTTGGGAGAGCTGCGTTATTTCTTGGGCATTGAGGTGATTAGATCACCAAGTGGGATACAGCTCTTGCAGAGGCAGTATGGATTGGACATGCTGTCCAAATATGGGATGACAGGCTGTAAGCCTATTTCAGTTCCTTTGGAGCAAAATGTGAAGCTGAGCACAGATGCAGGTGAGCTTCTAGAAGACCCTACTATGTACAGACGCATAGTAGGAAGTTTGATTTATATGACTATTACCAGGCCAGATTTGAGCTATGCTGTTGGATTGGTAAGTCAGTTTATGCAGGCTCCAAGGAAACCACATTTGGATGCGGCTAGACGCATACTTAGGTATGTGAAGTCCACATTGCAGTATGGACTATTTTATGAGATTGGGGTTCAGATACAGTTGCATGGATACACTGATGCTGATTGGGCTGGTAGTATTTCTGATAGACGATCTACCAGTGGATATGTATTCTCTTTTGGGAGTGCTGCAGTCACTTGGAGCAGCAAGAAACAGCCTACAGTTGCCTTGTCGAGCACAGAGGCTGAGTACAGGGGTGCAGCAATGGCTGCATGTGAGGTAGCTTGGTTGCATAAGCTACTTTATGATATGCATCAGTCTACAGATGGGCCAGTTGTCATTTATTGTGACAACATGAGTAGTATACACTTGGCAAATAACCCAGTCTATCATGCTAGAACAAAGCACATTGAGGTGCATTATCACTATGTGCGAGAGAGGGTTTTACTAGGTCTTATTGATCTAGTTTATGTCAGCACAGAGGATCAGGTAGCTGACATATTCACGAAGGCATTGGGCGCAGAGAAGCTGCGCAAGTTCAGAGACCTGCTTGGTGTGCAGGAATTGGGATTGAGCTCGAGGGGGAGTGTTGACATATCGAGCTCCACTCGTGATACGCCAGGGTGACCGTTGTGCATTTATGTCACCGACGTGTTAGTTGCAGACGCGGTTGGTACACCGCCCCTGAATAATAGCTACACGATAGCTATCCTTATCTACTCTAGTTTGTGGCTCAGTTAGTATGCCACCTTAGTTAGTTGAGTATGGTTTGAGACCCATATATACAGGGTTCTTCTATTTCTTTGTAAGAGAGTTCATTTGGCTTACACAACTAAGAAGAGAAAAACTGTTTTCAGCCTCCACCCTTGTGTGTATTCTCCCATTGTGCAAGCAAGAAAGCTACAAGTGAGACTCCTTCCTTCTCTCCCACAATCTTGACACCCAATACACTCTTGAGGCAATCATTGGACAAAGAGAAAAGAAGTTGCGAAATTAATAAATTTGTGAATATCTAATTAAATGGTACATTTTACCCTTGGAAGAAGCCTCTTCGATATCAACAACTATTTTAGAGGAGTTTCACTACCTCAAATATGTAATTGTGAGCTAAAGACTAGCTTATTTTGGCCTAGTTTGGATTGTTTACTACTTGCAGATAGCACACTATTTTAGAATATTTTTTACCCTACATTATTGATAGTGAAGTGTAACTTATGTGGCCTAAAAGTATACTTCGCTTTGACATGTCACATGTCTCACTTAGAGCCGCCCTTAGAAATTTATGACTAGTTTTCTCCAACATGCCTATTTTGGACAACATGTTATCCGTTGTTTTTGTAAGACCCTAACTATCAAGAATTGGTGGCCAAACTCATACATGTTGTACATATAACATATACATTATACACCTTGATTCCACATGAGTTTAAGCTTCCCCATATATATATATATATATATATTACCTTTGTAATATTGAATAGAGTAGTACTCTACATCTCCACTATGAGCCACACCAATACGTCCTCTTTTTGTTTTTGAGGGAAAAAACCTTAGGGGTCAAGTTGGAATGTAAAAGAGTGGGATAGATAGGTTATACACAAGGTTAGTATGGAAAATACCTAGTTACAATAAACTTCAATAATAATCGAACCCTTGAGGAACACAAACTACTATTAGTTAAACAAAAAATTATTTACTTAACATAGAAAAGAGATTCACTATAATTCATAACACATAGCCCCATGTAAAAAGTTGAGTAGATTGTTGAAATGCACATGCTATATACTATTGATATGATCCTTTTTATGCAACTATACAACTAATTTCTATGATCCTTAAAGTCATATGGCAATGAGAAAACTCATACTAAAAATGAGTGCAAAAACAAAACGTAAATACATACCATTTTTAATGATATCTTTAAGCAAGTATTGTAGTTATGTACCCTTAATACTCTAAAGGATGTTGTTCCTAGCTAAATCCATCCAATAATTCGAAACATTCCTTGAAATACATTGTTCCTAAGTAGATCCATCCAACAATTTGAAACATCTTATTATGTGTGCTCAAAAAATATTTTTTGCATGTAAAGATAAAAAATTAGGGCTACATTGGTTATTAAGAGGGTAAAATGGTCATTTTGATATAAAAGGTTAGCTTTGATCTTATCCTTCCTTTTCTATTAAACATATACCAAGTGGTTGAAACATATACCTTTACATTTATGTTTTTGGGAAGGATAATCAGAGCTGAGTAAAATAGATATGCCACAATCTATGGTATCATTTGATGGAAAAATGACTAGACATTTTTATATCTATGTATGGGGGACAAAAGTTCTCTTCGTGATTCAATCAATGAGTTGTATTGAAACATATAGCTTTGGATTTTTGTTTTCAAGAAGCACAACTAAAATCAAATAAAATAGATATGTCAGTATCTATGGTAATGTTTGATAGGAAGTCTAATCACCTTTTCATATATATATGTGCACTAGACAAAAATCCATTTCTCTTCACAACTCAACCAACCTTTTGATTCTTTCTTGAAAGGATTTGTAGTATGCGAGCATTTTATTTCTTCACTTTTCATTAGTATATTTTTCATGTATTTGTGAAATATGCCTCCACTAAGCAACATAGTCAGGTATTGAAACATTGTGACCATGATACACATATGCATACCCAACCAACTAGGCTATTGCATTGGAGGTGTTACTTATTTCCTATCCCTTATATCCACATCTGGTTATATTAGAAAAATACTTCTTGTTGTATATAAGTAAATTATGGAAGATATTGGTGATGATACTATGTAAGAGTATGATGAGGATAAGGGTTAGTGCTACTTTTTCTTTATAATGTGATATTTGTAGTATGCGAGTATTTTGTTTCTTCACTTTTCATTAGTATATTTTTCATGTATTTGTGAAATATGACTCCACTAAACAACATAGTCATGTATTGAAACATTATGACCATTAGACACATATGCATACCCAACCAACTAGGCTATTGCATTAGAGGTGTTGCTTATTTCCTATCCCTTATATACACATGTGATTATATTAGACAAATACTTCTTGTTGTATATAAGTAAATTGCTCAAATTCGGATAACTTGAAGAGCCAATCTTATGTTAATCAAGATTCTTCCTTAAATGAAAAACATTGCACCGTGAATTGGACAATTGAGTTCTATTAAGGGGGCATCCATAACATCACCATGATAAGTACCATGGAACCTACTATAAACTTACAAAAAATTTCAATAGAAAAGTATATTATGTAAATCGAGAAAAGATACCTAAAGAATGGAACCCTATAATACACTAAACCTGTCAAAGATTTGGAATCAAATAGAAGTAATTAAGCTAAAAGGAACAAGATGAGCACTAGAAAAGTATGAGACCAAGACTTTTGTGGACAAAGAATATTCACAACCCCTCTTATTTCCTTGACATTAGAGACTTCACCTATCCATACACAATAGTAGTACAAAAGCCTCCAAGATATGTAGATGAACCGCATGTGTGGTTATGTTTATTTTGAAAGTGGAAAAGAGTCACAAATAACGGTCTTTGTAAGATCAATATGTTGTTATCTCACATGTACTCTCATCATATCTTAACACTTCGATCAACACATTGAGATGAAAATAAAAAGAAATTGAGACCATGAGACAAGAGAGTGCACAACATATGACTAGGTACAATCACCCCAATACATTGGCAAGGCTCTTCTCAATGCATGTATGTAGTTTATTAGAATAGCTTTTTCTCAAAAATAGCCATTTACAAAAACAAGATTTTGGCAATTTTTCTTGTTTAATTGACCTAAGGCTTATGAACCTTCTTAAATATTGACTTCCACGGCTAGATAAAAATAACTTTCCAATGCTAGCATACCTCATAAATAATAGTCAGCAACACCCTAGAACTAAATTTGGCATAAATAGCAAATAATCCAAAATAAACTAAATCTTGGCCCAACACTATGGATATGTTTATCCCTTGCGCCTACGCGTCAACCAAGCCTAACAATATGTGGAATTAGTATGAGAATAAATATAAACCATTTTTCAACCACAAAAAATATAAAGTACTAAACAAAGGATTTTATTAAAAATAAATGTTCAATATATACTTCAAGATACCTAGAGGAGGGCTCTAGGTCAAAGCCTTTAAAGGCTCAACTATTAAGCCTTCTAAGGCTTCTATTTATTCTCTTCAATATCAAGCATGACTATTATATAATTCCATAAGCATGTGAAAAAAAAGGGACAATATTATTATAACTAGTATTTCAACCTCTAAGGTTAAAACTTTAATTCTTACTTCAAGTTTCCTTTTAAGAGGATAGCCACGTTGTCACACATTAGAAAACTATAATAACTTTGGGGAGAAGAGGTTGGGGGGGTAGTATGTTGTTCCCATC